>NC_044328.1:124647181-124949671 GCF_007399415.2 Gopherus evgoodei | reverse complement strand
TAACCAACTTTGGGTCAATGTGTCCCAGTTGCGAGTTGTTGATGTTCTAGTTTGTGGTATGATATTGTATTGTTTGCATTATTATCACCAGATGTAGTCTGAACATTATTCTTTGAAGTTCATGAGTGAAACATCTGATGTTCCAATAATCTTGGGGAAGAGAAGGAATAAAATATAAATTACGTTAAAATGCCAAAACCCACTCTTCAATTATTTTAACAAATGTTGTAAATATGTAAAATAAGAAGCCCTTTAGGAAAATAAATATTACCCATTATTTTTCTCTTTATTTGTGCATTTACTGTAGTACGATGTTGTCAAAATATAAATACAAATATATTCACTCTCTTGGAGCCTGGTTTGGTTTAAATTACCATAAATCCTAAAAAATTCATTGTTTCCTGGAATAAGGAATGTCCTGGGACATTTTCTTGAGTGGGCAAATAAATACTGTATTGCAATTCAAAATGCAATTAGATTATGTAATTTACAGTACAAGTTGGAAATATGTAGAAAAATGAAAAGGGATTTTCAGCAGTTGCAGTTTAATTAACATAAACAGTACAGCAAAAATGTCAAATATAGCAGAATCTTAAGAAAATAACCTTTACCATTTGATCAATGAGAACAATAACAAAGTGATGACTGCGGGGAAAAGATGTTAATTTAAAAAAATGTGCAAAGCTCAGTTGAGAAGCAAAGTATCCCCTTTGAATGACACAATAGAGAGAAGTTATCTAACATCAAAGCCAAATAACAGTCACCATCATTTAATTGACAGTTTACTGCTCTACTTAATCCCTCAGCCCTTTTTCATTAAGAACCTGACTCAACAGAAGACAGTTATTTCTGGTATTGCCTATGAACTAATAACATTTGTTATCAGCAATTTTACAACTTCCTGTGTTTAGGAACAAAGTGCCCTGAAAAATAAATGCTTCATTAGTTGTTCATATTTCTCTTAACTGTGCTGCCTCGTATTGCACTTAGTCAGCAAAACTAAAATAATTCAATCCAGTAATGTTTACTGCAGAAGAACAACAAAAATAATGTTAGCAGTGCGTTAGGTAGTGTTTCCATTTTTCTTCAAGGAAAAACAATCAAGGCTGTTAAATCAAAACTGAACCTGTCTTAACGGTAAGGCTACGGAATATAAATATACCCTCATTTTGGAGGACCTGGTAGATGAAATCCCATCTTACTTGCTGGGTGCCTTGCCAACAATAAACACAACGGTGAAAAAAAAAACAAGGGTGATGTCTTGGTAGGTGTCTACTACCTAACAAAAAGAAGAGGTGGATGAGGCTTTTTTTAAACAACCAACAAAATCATCCAAAACACAGGACTTGGTGATGAGGTGGGAATTCAACTATTGAGACATATGTCAGGGAAATAACAGGGCACAGATTATCCAACAAGTTCTTAGAATGCTTTGGAGACAACTTTTTATTACATAAGATGGAGAAAGTGACTAGGGGAATGGCTAGTCGATATTTGACTCTGAAAAACAGGGAGGAACCAGTTGAGAGTTTGATAGTGGAAGACTGCTTGGGTGAAAGAGCTGATGAAACGATAAGAGTTCATGATTCTAAGGACATGTAGGAGGGAAAACAGCAGAATAAAGACAATGAACTTCAAGAAGGCAGACTTTAGCAAAGTTGGATAACTGGTAGGCAAGATCTCATGGGAAGCAAGTCTGAGGGAAGAAGGAGTTCAAGAAAGTTGGCAGTTTTTTAAAGAGACATTGTTACAGGCACAAAAGCAAACTACACCAATGCACAGGAAAGATAGGAAGTATGGTAAGAGACCACCTTGGCTTAACCAGGAGATCTTAACATCCTGAAACTCAAAAAA
Organism: Gopherus evgoodei; assembly: GCF_007399415.2. Taxonomy (NCBI): domain Eukaryota; kingdom Metazoa; phylum Chordata; order Testudines; family Testudinidae; genus Gopherus; species Gopherus evgoodei. The sequence continues at coordinate 124,947,817 of NC_044328.1, read as the reverse complement.
GAGAGTCATAAAAAAAGTGGAAACTAGGTCAAGTTATAAAGGTTGAATATAAAAAACATAAGTATGTAGGGACAAAATTTGAAAGGCCAAGGCAAAAAAACAAGATTAAACTAGCTAGGGACATAAAAGGTAACAAGAAAGTATTTTACAAATACCTGGAAAGCAAGACAAAGATCAAGGACAGGGTAAGCCCATTATTCAAAGATAACAATAGAAAACATAGCAATGGCCAAAGTGTTACTGCCCGTTTTGTTTTAGTTTTCACCAAAAAAAGTTAGCAGTGATTGGACAACTAATAAAGTGAACATCAGCGTAAATGGGTAGGATCTGGCACTACTATAGGAAAAGAAAAAGTTAAGAAATACTTAGACAAGTCAGCAGGGCCTGATGAAATACATCCTAGAATAGTTAAGGAACTGAGTCATTAGAGGTTATCTTTGAAAACTCAAGGAGGATCGGAGCAATCTCAGAGGACTGGTAAAGGACAAATATAGTAGCTATTTATAAAAAGGTGAATAAGGACAACTCAGGGAATTATAGGCAAGTCAGCTTAACTTCAGTAAGATAATGAAAGATAATGGAGCAAACAATCAAACAATTTGGAAAAATCTAGAAGAAAATAAGGTAAGTAACAATCAACATGGATTTGTCAAGAACAAATCATGTTAAACCAACCAAATAACCTTTTTTGACAGGGTAACAAGCCTTAAGGAAAGGGGGGAAGCTGTAGATGTAATAGATCTCAACTTTAGGAAGGCTTTTGATACTGTCTCATGTGACTCTCTCATAAAAAAAATTATATAAAATTATATATTATTATATATTATATAATTATAATATATATATAAAATTATATATAATTATATATTAATAACGTGGATGCAGAACTGGTTGGAAAAGCATAATCAGAGTATAGTCATCAATGGTTCACAATCCAGCTGGAAGGCCATATTGAGGGAGGTCCTCCAGGGATCTGTCCTAGGTTCTGTTCTGTTCAATATCTTCATCAATGACTTAAATAAAGAGCATAAACAGTACACTTATAATGTCTGTGGATGATACCAAGTTGGGAGGGGTCACAAACACTTTGGGCAACAGGATTAGAATTCAAAATGATCTTGGCAAACTGGAGAAATGGTCTGAAATATATAGAATGAAATTCAATAGGAACAAACGCAAAGTACTACACTTAGGAAGGAAGAATCAATTGCACAAATACAAAATGGGAAATAACTGCCTGTGAAGGAGTACTGCAGAAAAGAATCTGGGGGTCATAGTGGATCTCATACAAAGTATGAGTCAACACTGTTGCAAAAAAAGCACACATCATTCTGGGATGTATTAGCAGGAGTGTAATAAACAAGACATGAGTAGTAATTCTTCTACTCTATTCAGCGTGGATAAGGCCTCAGCTAGAGTATTGTGTCCAGTTCTGGGCACCATACTTTGAGAAAAATGTGGACAAATTGGAGAAAGTCCAGAGGACAGCAACAAAAATGATTAAAGGCCTGGAAAACATGACGAAAGAGGAAAGATTGAAAAAAAATGGGTTTCTTTAGTCTGGAGAAGAGAAAACAGAGGGGACATGATAACAGTCTTCAAGTATGCAAACGTTGTTACAAAGAGGAGGGTGATAAATTGTTTTCCTTAACTTCTGATAGGACAAGTAGTAATGGGCTTAAATTGTAACAAAGGAAATTTAGCTTAACCATTAGGAAAAGCATTCTAATTGTAAGATAGTTAAGCACTGGAAAAAATTACCTAGGGAGGTTGTGGAATCTCCATTACTGAATCATAGTAAATTAGGGTTGGAAGAGACCTCAGGAGGTCATCTAATCTAATCCCCTGCTCAAAGCAGGACCAACACCAACTAAATCATCCAAGCCAGGGCTTTGTCAAGCCAGGCCTTGAAAAACCTCTAAGGATGGAAATTCCACCACCTCCCTAGGTAACCCATTCCAGTGTTTCGCCACCCTCCTAGTGAAATAGTGTTTCCTAACATCCAACCTAGACCTGCCCTCCACTGCAGCTTGAGACCATTGCTTCTTGTTCTCTCATCTGCCACCACTGAGAACAGCCTAGCTCCATCCTCTTTGGAACCCCTCTTCAGATAGTTGAAGGCTGCTATCAAATCCCCCCTCACTCTTCTCTTCTGCAGACTAAATAAGCCCAGTTCCCTCAACCTCTTCTCGGAAGTCATCTACCCGAGCCCCCTAATCATTTTCATTGCCCTCCACTGGACTCTCCAATTTGTCCACAACCTTTCTATAGTGAGGCAACCAAAACTGGATGCAATACGCCAGGTGTGGCCTCACTAGTGCTGAATACAGGGGAATAATCGCTTCCTTCAACCTGCTGGCAATGCTACTACTAATGCAGCCCATATGCCATTAGCCTTCTTGGCAACAAGGACACACTGTTGACTCATATCCAGTTTATCATCCACCGTAATCCCCAGGTCATTTTCTGCAGAACTGCTGAACCAGTCGGTCCCCAGCCTATAATGGTGCATGGGATTCTTCCTTTCTAAGTCCAGGATTCTGCACTTGTCCTTGTTGAACCTCAAATTTTTTTGGCCAAATCCTCCAATTTGTCTAGGTTACTGTGGACCATATCCCTACCCTCCAGCATATCTACTTCTCCCCCCAGTTTAGTGTCATCCACGAACTTGCTGAGAGTGCAATCCAACTCATTATCCAGATCACTAATGAAGATGTTGAACAAAACTGGCCCCAGGACCAACCTCTGGGGCACTCCGCTTGATACTGGCTGCCAACTAGACATTGAACCGTTGATCACTACTCACTGAGCCCAATCATCTAGCCAGCTTTCTATCCCCTTATAGTCCATTCATCCAATCCATACTACTATAACTTGCTGGGAAGAATATTGTGGAAGACTATCAAAAGTTTTGCTACACTCAAGCTATATCACATCCACCACTTTCCCCATATCCACAGAACCAGTTATCTCATCATAGAAGACAATCAGGTTTGTCAGGCATGACTTGCCCTTGGTGAATCCATGTTGATTGTTCCTGATCACCTTCCTCTCCTCCAAGTGCTTCAAAATGGATTCCTTGAGGACCTGCTCCATGATTTTTCCAGGAACAGAGGTGAGGCTGACAGGTCTGTAGTTTCCCAGGTTCTCCTTCTTCCCAGGCACTACATTTGCCTTTTTCCAGGCATCCAGCCCTCCCTGCATCGCCATGAGTTTTCAAAGATAACGGCCAGTGGCTCTGCAATCACATCAGCCAACTCGCTTGGATGCATTAGATCTGGACCCATGGACTTGTGCATGTCCAGCTTTTCTAAATAGTCTTTAACCTGCTCTTTCACCACTGAGGGCTGCTCACCCCCTCTCCATACTGTGCTGCCCAGTGCAGCAGTCTGGGAACTGACCTTGTCTGTGAAGACCGAGGCAAAAATATCATGGACTACTTCAGCTTTTTCCACATCATATGTCACTAGGTTACCTCCCCCATTCAGTAAGGGTCCCACAGTTTCACTGCAGGTTTTTAAGAACAAGTGGAACAAAAACCTGTCAGGGATGATCTATATAATACTTAGTCCTGCCCCAGTGCGGGGACTTGACTAGACGACCTACCAAGGTCCCTTCCAGTTGCACATTTCTACAATTTCTATTATTTTCCAGTTTTATGCTTAAACTGGAATGATGGAGCAGAGAATCAGACCTAGCATTTCTTTATAGTTATGGGAACCGTCACCACCTTGGGTTTCTTCTTCGAGTGCTTGCTCATATCCATTCCAATTAGGTGTGCGCGCACTGCGTGCACGTTCGTTGGAAGATTTTTATCCTAGTAACACTCGGTGGGTCAGCTGGGCACCCCCTGGAATGGCGCCGCTATAGCGCCGGATATATACCCCTGCAGACCCAACTGCCCCCAGTTCCTTCTTACCGCCCGCATCAGTCATTGGAACAGTGGAGTGCGGTTTTACTGACCTCCACCTCCATAGCTACTCGTAGTTCTCTAGTTATTTTTGTGTGTATATAGTTCAAAGTTATATAGTTTTAGTTAATTTTTATCGTGCATAGTTAGTGTATAGTTAAAAGGGGTTCGGGGATTATCCCCTTCCCCGCACCCAGTGCCGGGGCCCATGCCCGGTTCACCAGGTTTCAAACCATGCTCGGCCTGTCATAAGCCGATGCCGACAGGAGATCCACACGACTCCTGCCTTAAGTGCCTCAGGGAATCTCACTTGACAGATAAGTGTCGCATTTGCAAGGCTTTTAAGCCGAGAACAAAAAAGGAGTGGGACTTTCAGCTAAAGCAGCTCCTCATGGAGGCAGCTCTTACCCCTCCGCCTTCAGCACCGAGCGCTGGTCAATCGGCAGGCAGAAGCACCTCCTCGGCACCGGACCGTGCCGGTACTGCCAAGGCCTCTTGGCACCAGCTTTCGCCGGCACCGAAGTCAACTCGGCACCGCTCCCTCTCCCCGAGGTCGAGAAAGCCTAAGACTCCTGCTGCTTCCATGCCACCTGCACCACAGCCAGAGAGCTTGTCTAAGTCGGATCGCCCGGCACCGACACCTGCCGGGGCACCGACAACGTCGGCACCGGTCGATTCTGGTCCCACAACGGCTGTTGAGTCCGGTGCCTGTCAGCTCCCCGGCGTGAGCCGTGGTTGAGCTTACTATTCCATCCATGCCGGAGACGTTCTCAATGGTGAGGGATCTGATTCCCATGATAGAGTCGACGCTGCCTCAACCCCTGGCACCGCCGGTGCGGGTAATACAGTCTATCGGCAAGCCTGCCTTGATAAGACCATCCTCTGTTGGCACAGCAGAGCGGCACTGTTCACAATCACGGTCCCGCAGACGTTCTAGGTCCCGTCGGCGCTCCCGCTCCCGACGCCGCTCTCAGTCCTGGCACCATTCTCCTCCTCGGTACCGGTCACACTCGTGGCACCATTCAGTATCCCATTCGCTGGCCTGCTACTCTCAGCACCGTTCCAGCTCCCGGCACTGCTCCAGGCACCATGACTCCCATAGCCACTCCCGACGTCGAGCCTCGAGATCTCGGTCAACCTCCCGGCACCGCTCCAGTCACAGGTCCCAATCTCGTTTGCGGTACCGGTATGCCTCCCGGTACCAGTCCTCGGTGTTGAGTACAGCTAGAGACAGAGACTCTGCCCAGGGCTTTTCAGCCCCTCCATGGCCATCCAGACATGCATCAGTGTCGTCCCACATGGACAGCTCTTATGCACAGGACCGCGATTCTGATGTGCCCACCAGAGTCTTCCAGGCCCAGGACCAAGGACCCCATCAGTGGTCTTTCTGGACACCTTGGGCATACTGCCAGGCCCAAGGCGTACCAGTAGTTCCGTCCCGCTCTCTGTCTCAGAGCACCGAGTGCCAGAAGCGACTGCTACGGAGGAATCCCCAGTTCACCCACCGGACTCCCAGTTTCCACTGGAACAGGAGGTCGCCCAAGAGCAAGAGGCCACACAGGACCCGCTCGTCACCGGCATCTCCTCTTCCTCTTCTCCAGATGAGGCGGTGGCAGGAACATCCTCCTCGGGCCCTCTTCCAATCAACCTGAGAGCCCATCAGGACCTCCTAAGGAGGGTAGCACTCAATATGAACCTCCAGGTGGAGGAGGTCCCGGAGGTAGAGGACCTGGTAGTGGACATTCTATCAGCGGATGCCCTCACTAGAGTGGCCCTACCGTTTATTCAGACCATCCAGGCCAATGCTGTTACTATATGGCAGTCTCCAGCCTCTATCCCTCCTGCGGCCAGGGGAGTCGAGCGTAAATACATGGTGCCCTCTAAAGGGTATGAATACTTGTATGTCCATCCTGCTCACTAGTCATCCGGTCTGTTAATGAAAGGGAACGCCATGGCCAGCAGGCGCCAGCCCCGAAATCGAAGAAGGCTAGGCGAATGGACTTACTCAGCTGCAAAGTGTACTCGGCAGGTGCCCTACAGCTCCGGGTGACAAATCAACAAGCCTTGCTTACCCGCTATAATTATAACAGCTGGGTGGTGGTGGGTAAGTTTATGGAGCTTCTCCCTCAAGACTCCCGCTAAGAGTTCTCTGTCCTCTTGGAGAAAGGGAAAAAGGTGGCCAGAACTTCTCTCCAGGCCTCGTTGGATGCAGCCGACTCAGCAGCCAGGACTCTGGTCTCGGATGTTGCCATGAGGAGCATCTCATGGCTTCAGGTTTCAAGCCTCCCACCGGAGCTGCAGTATACCATTCAGGACTTGCCATTTGATGGTAAAGGCCTCTTCTCGGAAAAGACTGACCCCAGGCTGCAAAGCCTGAAGGACAACAGGGTCATAATGTGATCTCTCGGCATGCATACGCCGGTGACCCAACGCAGGCCTTTCCATCCCCAGCCTCACCACCCATACTCTGCACCTAGACAAAGACAGGACTTTGGCAGGTGGCGTGGCCGAGATGGTCACAGACAACCATCAGGACCCCAAGGGGGCCAAAATCAAGGCCCCTCGAAACCACCACCGGGACCAAAGATGAACTTTTGAAGGTGCGCCCGAGGGCGGCATACCAGTTACAGGCCAGGATCCCTCTCCTCCCTTCTCCAACCATCTCTCCTACTTCCTCCCAGCGTGGTCCCAGTTAACTTCAGATAGCTGGGTCCTACGCACGGAGGAGTATGGGTACCACCTCCAATTTATTTCAACCCCGCCCTCCCACCCTCCAACCCTGTCCCTCTTCAGGGACCCCTCTCACGAGCAATTCCTCTTACAAGAGGTGCGGATGCTTCTCGCCATGGGAGCTATAGAGGAGGTACCAATGGACAAAAGGGGCAAGGGGTTTTACTCCCATTATTTCCTAATCTCCAAGTCGAAGGGAGGTCTCAGACCTATCCTAGACCTGCGAGGACTCAACCAGTTTATGATAAAGTTGAAGTTCCTCATGGTATCCCTGGGGACCATTATCCCATTATCCGTCCTTGGATCCTGGAGACTGGTATGCCGCCCTCGACATGAAGGATGCGTACTTTCACATCGCCATTTTTCCTCCTCACAGGAGATACCTCCACTTTTAGCCAACCGTCAGCACTTCCAGTTTACGGGATCAATCTCAGATGCTTTCCTGATGCCGTGAAAGAGCCAGCTCCTTTATGCCTTCCCACCATTCCCGATGGTTCACAAGGTCCTGCTAAAACTCCACAGGGACAGAGCACACATCATCATGATCGCTCCAGCATGGCCCAGGCAGCACTGGTACACCATGTTACTCGACCTGTCGATAGCCAACCCAATTACCCTGCCACTCCACCCAGACCTCATAACTCAGGACCATGGCAGACTTCGCCAGTCGGACCTGCAGGCCCTTCACCTCACAGTGTGGCTGCTGAGTGGCTAAACCAGTCAGAGTTACGTTGCTCTGCATCAGTACGACAAGTTCTCCTGGGTAGCAGGAAACCTTCCACCCAGTCAACGTATCTGGCCAAGTGGAAGCGTTTCTCCTGCTGGTGCGAAACACATAATCTTACTCCCACTGAGGTCTCAATTCCCTCTATTTTGGACTACCTCTGGTCTCTCAAACAGCAGGGCCTAGCAGTATCATCACAGAGGGTACACTTGACAGCCATCTCTACCTTCCACCCAGGCGAAGGTGGCCGTTCCCTGTTCTCACACCCTATTGTTTCGAGGTTCCTCAAGGGCTTGGAGCGCTTATACCCCCAAGTACGCCACCCAGCCCTGACCTGGGACCTCAATGTGGTTTTAACCAGACTTATGTCTCCCCCATTCGAGCCGTTAGCAACCTGCTCACTACTATACCTGTCTTGGAAGATGGCTTTACTCATAGCCATTACATCAGCCAGACGAGTCTCCAAGCTTAGGGCTCTTACGGTGGATCTGCCATATACTGTGTTCCACAAGGACAAGGTGCAGTTGCGACCACACCCAGCATTCCTCCCTAAGGTGGTTTCGGCCTTTCATGTTAACCAGGACATCTTTCTCCCGGTCTTCTTCCCGAAGCCACACTCAATGCAATGGGAGCAACAATTGCACTCCCTGGACGTCTGTAGAGCGCTTGCATTTTATATAGAGCAGACCAAAACCTTTAGTAAAACGCCCCAACTCTTTGTTGCGGTAGCAGACCGAATGAAAGGCCTACCTGTTTCCTCTCAGAGGATCTCATCTCGGGTGACGGCGTGCATCCGCACTTGTTATGATTTGGCTCATATTTCCCCAAGCCACATCACCGCGCATTCTACCAGGGCTCAGGCTCCATCTGCCACCTTCCTGGCTCATGTACCTATCCAGGAGATATGTCGAGCAGTTACCTGGTCCTTGGTCCACACCTTTGCTTCACATTATGCTCTGGTTCAACAGTCCAGAGATGTTGCAGCCCTTGGCTCAGCAGTTTTGCATTCTGCAACATGTCACTCCGACCCCACCGCCTAGGAAGGCTTGGGAATCACCTAATTGGAATGGATATGAGCAAGCACTCGAAGAAGAAAAGACAGTTACTCACTTTTGTAACTGTTGTTCTTTGAGATGTGTTGCTCATGTCCATTCCAAATCCGCCCTCCTTCCCCAATGTTGGAGAAGCCGGCAAGAAGGAACTGAGGGGCGGTTGGGTCGGCAAGGGTATATATCCAGTGCCATAGCGGCGCCACTCCAGGGGGCGCCCATCCGAAACCATCGAGTGTTGCTAGGGTAAAAATCTTCCGACGAACGTGCATGCGGCGCGCGCACACCTAATTGGAATGGATATGAGCAACACATCTCGAAGAACAACAGTTGCAAAGGTGAGTAACCGTCTTTTCCTATGCCCTGGACTCTCATAACTGCTGCCACCACCAAGCATTGCACTTGGATGAAATACCCCACTAGTTGAATTCTAACCCTACTGAAGTCAATGGCAAAACTCCCATGGACTTCAGTGGGGCCAGGATTTCACCCCCTCTACAAAGAGACAAATTGCACATCTTAAAACACTTTATTCCAGCCTTCACATAACTCACAGATAGGCTTGAAGTGGTCACAGAGCCTTTGGCTTTTGCACTGGAGTGAATTTCAAGCATGGCTAGAATCAAGAATGCTCTTTATGTATTTCACTGTTATGTCTCAGTGTCTTGAGTCAAGAGGCTGCCCAGTAACTTGGGACATGACACACAGACTCCTGATGTCTAGGAGAGAGAGCAGGACACATCAGTGGGGGAAGAGTGAGGGTAGACAGATTGGAGAAATGGTGTGATGCATTATTAACTGAAATGTTTAGGGGCTAGGCATTTAGCTTGTATGAATTCCAGAATGACACAGGACTCAAAAGATTTTGATCTGGGCTATTTAGCAGGTCCTCAGGACTTTGTTTTAACGCAGCCATCATTGAGACCCCTGTCCTTGCAAGCCTTCCTCATTGTTCAACTTCCACCAACTTCAGTTCGGGTTCAGTGAAGGGTTTGCGGAAGCAGGTTCTAAAAATGGATGCAAGGAATCACATTCACAGGCCAGGAAGCAGATGCCTCTGGGAATGGTTCTGCTCAGCTACCATTGTGCCTGAAGAGGGATTATGCAAGAAATAAACCGTCACTTTAAAAATATGTAAACTGATAAAAACAGGCCTGGCTTTGATGCTCTCGCTGCAAGATCCATTTCAGCTGAATCAGGAACATTCAAGCAGCTCTGCTCTTTCACTGCAGTGACATTGCAAGGTCTGCAGAAATACTTTTGCCTATTATTCTAGGGAGCACAAAATTAGTGAAGCACACATTTTGCATCTACAGAGCACAATGTAACATCTCTGAAACCACTCAGAGATTCCCCAATGGAATAGATGGTTCCCTTAATAGTATGTAGGATATATGTGCAAGTTATGTTTGCCACTAGGATTGTTTGAGTCACTACAAAAAAAAAGGTGGAGTTCCAGGTTGGGAAGTGCTCAGAATACAATATGCACCTAGTACAGACTCCCACTAGGAACGGCAGCCTAATTTAAGGTATGAAAGAAAGGAAAGTCAAGCTTAGTGATGCAAAATGTTATCATCACTTCTACCATAACCACTCTAGTATGACAGTATTTAGGATTGAATAACGTTTGTAATGCTAACACTTTTACTTTGGATAAAATAACTGCACATTTTCTAGTGGCCTGTAAGGCATATTTGCTGAAGGGTATTTCAGCTAAGCAGGGGGGAATTGGGTTTTGGTTTGGTTTTTGGCAAATTTAGCACCAATTGAAAAATTGAGCTTTCTAGATTTTGAACAGAACTTGTCACTTTTGAGATTCCACTCGGCACTAGTTTTGCTTGCAAGTTCCTGGCTACTCCTTATATTTAAAATGTTGTTTCAGTAATAATCTCAGATGCAGGGCAAACACAAATCTTTACAGTTTGCATGCATAGCTTTCCATTGGGTTAAAAATTCACAGCTATGTTTGTATTTATAAGATTTCCTTTTAGAAGCAATGGCCAAACCACCAAAAAAGTTGATGAAACTCAATATTTAGGGGCAGGGGATGCAAATGTGTGAAAGACAGAGAGTGTAAGGATTAGCTGTGTGAAACCTAATTTCACTAATTTGAAAACCAGTGAATGATCCAGGCTGGTATGTGTCAATGTTTCATTCAGGTTTGTAGTCAGAAAAAAAAAGCCTCTCCTATCACGTGAAGAGAGTAACAAAGATATTATTAAATTACTATGCTTCTCACCATTAAACATCTACAATCACCATCCCACAGCAGAACGGGAACCGTCCTTTCATCATTTTCATCTCGTGGAGTTACATGGAAAAGGATAAATAGGCACATTGTGACCTTTTCTACACTGGGGAATCTGGGTCATGCTAAAACACAATCTTAGGAAGTCGTGTTGACCGACATGATGTTAAAATGTGACTTGTCACTCAGGGCATCTCTTCCAAGCAAAGAAAAAGCCACAGCAGCAAGTCTCAGAGTCTGGGTCAACTGACTCAGGCTCAAAGAGATTACACTGTGGGGCTAAAAATAGTGGTGTAGATGTTTGGGCTAGACCCAGGTGTTTGGGTTGGGTTGGCCCAGGCTCTGAGGAACATTGCCATGGCTTTTTTCTTGTTTTTGTAGACAAGGGCATATAGGGATAAGCAATCTGCTGGTTAACACAATGTATTTTCCTACTGTGGAGAAGGCAAAGGACTGGAGAGTGTTGTAGGTGAATGAAAATCATGGTGCAGATCCTGGCAAGAAACTTCACTTGCATTACATTGGGCTTCCGTCCCGTTCAATTTTGTTTCTTTCTTGCACTCCTCTTCCTTGATTTCATGCTATCCCTTCTCTCCGGTGTGCTCCTTCCCCTGTACCAAGGCTGCTTCTTGGGTCTGATCCTCCCTCCCTCTTATACTGGCACAGAGTAACTGCACTGAAGTTGATGGAGCTATGCTGATTGAAGGCCAATGTAATTGGAGGAGTTCAGGATCCATCTTGTTATTTCCTTGTCATGCCTCAGCAGTAGCCAAGGTTCATTGAAACGGTCTCAAATGTGGAGCTGGGCAGGAAACGGATTTTCTGTTTGCCAGGAAATTCCATGATTTCAAAACAAAACAAAAAAAATCTGTTCCAAAACAAAACACATTATGAAATTTCCCAAAAAATGGAATTCTGAAAAAAAAATCATTCAGGGGTCAATCAAGATATTTTGTTTTGATTAAATCAAACCATGTTGTTCCAATTTTGACCCATGTGTATTTGTTTATATAAAAAAAAACAAATTAATTTCCTTTTGAAAAATTGCTTCCAAGCACGAAACATTCCATTCCAAAAATACTGAAACATTCCATTTGGAATTATTGAAACCCCTTTTTTCATTTTTTTTCCTAACTCAAATTTCATCAAAATCAATATTTTCCAAAATGTTTCAATTTTGAAGCAAATGGCATTTGCCATTGAAAAGCTCTTTCAGTAAAACATTTCCCGCTAGCTACCTAAATCTCAATCTCTGAAGCCTTTCGGGCTGCTATGTATTGACTGGGCTGCCTTTCAGCTCATTTCTCTACCGCTCCCTATTTCTATGACCCATCTGTGCAGAGTATTTCAGATTAGTCCTGGCAACAACACAGGAATCAGAGATGTAGAGGGAACAAAGACAGGAAACTTTCAACCTTTCTTCTGCTCCAACAGGACACTCAAGTTTCAGAGCTTTCCTTCTCTTGTTGACGGCATCCTTCCTTCCCTCTCCTCTGGGTTACCCTCTCTCATCTCTGCGACTTTCTTTTCTTTCTTCTTTGACAGTTTTGCGTTGCCCTTCTGTGAGGTCCCTTTGCTTGCTATTCTGTTTTCTCTTTTCATTTCTCTTTCTTTGATCAAGTTCTTTATCATTTTCTTTTCCCCTTTTTTCTTTATGCTTTGATTTCTCCCTCTTGTTTGCAACTGATATACCATTTTCTATTTTTTTCTGTTCTTGATTGCCTTCTTTTCAATGTTAGTTTTGGTCTCTGTGTGTGCTTTTGATCTTTAATTTTCTAGGCCAATAGTTACAGTTACAACCCTTGCTTTCAGCTACAGCCCCATTAATGTCAAAATATGTCGACAGGTTTGGATTGGTATAAATCAGAGAAGAATATGGGCCTTTTCCTTTACTTCTCTGTTCTGTTCCCCTTGGACTTTCCTGCATTGTTGTTTATTTTCCTGAGTCCACTATTCTTTGTTCATGTGTTAGTTTTATAATGTGAGCTTTTTAAGGGCTCATCATCACTTTTTCAGTTAAATGTGGCATTTTCTCCCATTTGAGTCATTGCTTTAAAAAAACAAAACAAAACTGTGACTCAGCCATATGCTACATACTGATTAATGCCAAGTGATAGATTCTTTCCAAAGTGATTTGCCAGCTTTGATGGAGTAGGAACAGGGTATGTCAACATGAGAGTTCAACAAATGCATGAACCAAGCAAGCTTCGTAAGCCGTGCTGCCAAAGGGGAACGGCATTGCTGAAGCCTGAGAAAAAGATGAACCAAGGGTCAGGTCCCGTAAGGCTTGATGTAATTCCAGTACGGCCACACTGTTCATGGGAATTACAACCACGAAGTACTCACCCTACTGATGCACTAGATGATGACAAAAGCACTAGGGAATGTACCGTAGAGACCAATCCTGCACTGGCATGGTGGATTAGATGAGCTAAGAAGTCTCTCTCATATCTAAATGGCCTTTTAGTACAGCTCACACAGTTCTCCTCCCCTGTCCCCCCCTCCCAGCCTTAGTCTGTAGTATATTGAGTGTTTCGCCAGGGCTTTATTTAAGACGTGCTGGATGATGCTACTGTGGTGATTAGCTAGATATTCTGCTTTTTATTATTTGTACTGTGATAGTGCCTCAAGGGCCCAGTCAGAGATCACGGCCCCAGCGTACTAGGCTCTGTACACGAAATAACAAATAGATTCTCCCTACCCCAAAGAGCCTGCAGTCTAAGCATATGACAAGAGACAACAGGTGTTACAATGGGCACGGGTGGGGTGGGGTGGTGACCACAGTACGTTATGGAGATGATTACTTCCCAGGCATATAATGCTTCATGCAGATGTAAACAAGAAACTTAAGAAACATTAAAGCATTCCAATGCCATACTCAGCAGAGAAGCAGCCCACCAGTCATCGCAAAACAACTTGCCTGATATTAACATTTTTATATTTTAATTTTCATTCAGTTAGTTCCTTTTTACTTTTAATTTTAAAAGTGATAAAGGGACTTGGTTTAAAGTCACAATGCACTTTTAATTTTAAAAGATCTACAAAAGCCTTCACACGCGTCTCTTTCCCAGTGGATTTCTCTAGATTACGCCAGCTGGCACCAATCAGTTGTCTGCTTACGCTGGAGTCTAAAATGCAACAGAATATACAATACTAAACAATCAAAATGATTACTTCTTTGCTCCTAAGCCCTGGAAGCACATGTGCTTTCCCAGATGGTTAGATTAGAGTGGGGGAATGCCCTTTCCTTCTCAGCAAAGAAAAAAAAGAGCTATTTGTGAAATGACCAACGATTAATGTGTCAAATTCAGTGTTTCAGCTAATGGGAAATTTCCGATCGCATCATGGGGAAGAGAGAACAGATTAACTCAGTCACTGGGATTATAACCAGGCAGAAGATCAGGAAAGATATGGATGAATAAGTGTTTGCCCCGTCACACATCCCAAGGTAACTGCAATTCTGACCTCAGTGAGGGCACCCCACTTAGGTCTCAGAGTCTATGATAGTCTCTGAATATCCCTTGTGTCCATAAAACCTATGTTATCAACCTTTAAATGCTATGAGCTGGGGATTGTATTCTAGCTCCCTGGGCAATTAATTAGAGGGGTTTCCTGAAGGAATAAAATCACTGAAGCAGGGGGCAGCAATTAATGCAAATATCTAGACAGGTAATCAAGTCTGAGGAAGCCTCTCCCGCTGGGGGAAATGGCATAGACTGGTTTATGAAGGCTAACAGAGAACAGAAAACTATATAAAGTGATCAGCCTGACAGAGGGAGGGAATTCAGGAACTGACATGACACTGTGACTGAGGGGGACAGAACCTATGGAAAGAGATTGAAGTATTTTGTTCCTGTCAGGATCTCTGGGTGAGAGATGGGTGACTGTTCGGTAAGCTAAGACCTACCTATAAGCCGGTTACTGGTCTTAAGATCTGTTGTTTTTTTTTCTGTAATGCTTTTGTTCTGAATATCTAATACTTTGCTTTCTGAAGGCTGGCAGGTCACTGGTTAACACTGTCACTGCCCCTGAAAGACAGGAGCTCTGCGGGCATGGAACTAAACTCGGACCAGGTAAGATAATCACAGTGAATTTCAACTTCTTCTTCGAGTGATTGCTCACATCCATTCCAGTTAGGTGTGCGCGCCGCGCATGCACGTTCGTCGGAAACTTTTTTACCCTAGCAACTCCAGTGGGCCGGCAGGTCGCCCCCTAGAGTGGCGCCGCCATGGCGCCTGATATATACCCCTGCCGGCCCACCCGCTCCTCAGTTCCTTCTTACTGCCGTGTCGGTCGTTGGAACTGTGGAGCACAGCTTTGCTGTCTTCCACGTCCCTAGTTCTCCTTTGTTGTACTGTTTATAGTTGTAGTTAGTAGTTAAGTGTAGTTAGTTAAGTAGTAATATAGTAAATAGTTGTAAATAATAGTGTAAATATTTGTTAGCCGGTTTGGGCCGTAGCCCTTCCCGGCACCCGGCACCGGGCCCATGCCTGGTTCGCCGGGCTTCAAGCAATGCGTGGCCTGTAAGAAGCCGATGCCGACCAGCGATCACGACGTGTGCCTAAAGTGCCTGGGGGAATCACACATCTCGGACAAGTGCCGCATTTGTAAGGCTTTTAAGCCTAGGACAAAGAAGGAGAGAGACCAGAGACTGAGGACTCTCCTTATGGAAGCGGCACTCGACCCAGCAGCTTCACAGACCATCACCTCTACACCGGCACCGAACCGAGCCGGCACCGGAAAGACTCCCCGGCACCGACCTTCCCTGGCACCGGGTCCCGAAGCAAGGCCCTCGAAGTCTGCAACTCCGTCCAGGCAGACTCGAGTGGAGCGCCCAGCACCTGCCTCTGCCGCGGCACCACCGACAGGGATCCCGTCGACTCCGGGCCCGGAGGGTCCGTCGAGTCCGGTCCCGCCTAGCTCCCCCATAAGATCTGGGGTTGAGCTATTGGTCCCATCGACGCCGGAGACCTTCGCCTCGGCACGGGACCTAATTGCCCTGACTGAGCCAACTCAGCCTCCACCCCCGGTACCTCCGGTGCAGGTTGTGTCCAGAGGCAAACCGATGATGAAAGCGCCGTCTCGGGACTCACACTCGCTGTCAAGGTCCCATCACCGTGGTCGCTCCAGATCCCGGCGCCGCTCGCAGTCCCGGCACCGCTCCCCTCGGCGGTACCGGTCGCACTCGCGGCACCGGTCGTCCTCCAGGCAGTCCTGGTCTGGCTCTAGTCATCGATACCGGCACCGGGACTCTAGGAGCCGTTCCCGCCGTCGATCAGCTCCCCGGTCGACCTCCCGGCACCGAGTCGGCGGCCGGTACCGGTCCCGATCCCGGCACCGAGTCAGCAGCCGGTACCGGTCCCGATCCCGGCACCGAGTCCAAGACAGACCCCGGTCCCAATCCCGGCACCGGTATGACTCCCGGTACCGGTCCCCGGCACCGAGAACATCTTCGGTGCCAGGACGAGGAGATTCTTACCAGCCGCGGTCGGCCCCTCCATGGCCTTCCAGACAGCCGTCTGTGTCGTCGCAGGCGGACAGTGTTTATGCACTGGGCACAGACAGGCAAGCGGCCCTTTTTCAAGACCCTCCTCAACAGGACCAGGGACCGCAGCAGTGGGGGTCCTGGACACCCTGAGCGTATCACCAAGCCCAGGGCCCCCAACAGCTTCCTCCTAGGCCTGCGACGACGGAGCACAGGGTGCCGGAGGCGTCGCTGTCTCGCCCCCCGCCTCCCCGGACGGAGAGGACAGGTCAAAACAGCAAGACCCTGAGCTCCCTCCGGAGTCAGAGGCAAGGGCTCAGACAGACCCCCCGCTGGACACTCTCTTGCCAGGGGTCTCCTCATCATCTTCTCCCGATGAGGCTGTGGCAGGCACCTCTTCCTCTAGCCCTCCTCCACTAGATCTCAGGGCACATCAGGACCTCCTCAGGCGCGTAGCACAGAACTTGAGCCTGTAAGCTGAGGAGGTCTCCGAGATCGAGGATCCCGTCGTCAGCATCCTCTCCTCTGATGCTCCCACCAGGGTCGCCCTGCCCTTTATTCGGACGATCCAGGCCAACGCCAATACGATCTGGCAATCGCCGGCCTCCATCCCCCCTACTGCACAGGGCGTCGAGCGGAAGTACATGGCCCCCTCCAAGGGCTATGAGAACCTCCACGTTCACCCGACACCGTGCTCCCTCGTGGTGCAGTCGGTGAATGAGAGGGAGCGTCATGGACAAGAAGCCCCAGCTCCCAAATCCAAGGAGGCCAGGCGTATGGACCTCCTCGGCCACAAGGTCTATTCGGTGGGGGCCCTTCAGCTCAGGGTGTCCAACCAGCAAGCCCTTCTTAGCCGCTACGCCTTTAACTCTTGGGTGGCAGCGGATAATTTTAAAGAGCTGTTGCCACAGGAGGCGCATCAAGAATTTGCGGCAATTCTTGACGAGGGCAAGAAGGTTGCAAGAACCTTGTTGCAGGCCTCCTTGGACGCTGCAGACTCGGCTACTCATACCCTCGCTTCGGGGGTGACAATGCGCCACATCTCCTGGCTTCAGGTTTCTGGCCTTCCACCAGAGCTCCAATACACCATCCAGGACCTCCCGTTCGAAGGCCAGGGCCTGTTCTAGGAGAAGACAGACCCCAGACTAAAAAGTCTGAAGGACAATCGGGTCATTATACGCTCCCTTGGGATGCACATGCCCGGGACACAACGCAGACCCTTCCGGCCGCAACAACAGCAGCAGCGCCGGCAGTACCCCCAGTTCCGCCAGCGGCAGGACCTCAATAGGCGCCGCGGCAGAAATGGAAGGCGCAGACAGTCGGGGAATCAAGGGGGGCAGAACCAAAGCTCCTCTAAAGCCCCACCTGGACCCAAACCTTCGTTTTGAAGGTGCGCCCGAGGGCGTAGTACCAGTTTCCCCCAAGGATCCTTCCCCCCCGTTTTCCAACCGCCTTTCGTTTTTCCTCCAGGCGTGGAACCAAATAACATCGGACCGCTGGGACTTACGCACGGTGCAGACGGGATACCGTCTGCAGTTTATGTCTTTTCCTCCCTCCCGCCCCCCACCCTCATCCCTCTTCAGGGACCCCTCTCACGAGCAATTCCTCCGCCAGGAGGTGCAGACGCTCCTCGACAAAGGAGTCATAGAGGCGGTTCCGGAGAACGAGAAGGGCAAGGGGTTTTATTCCCGCTACTTTCTGATCCCCAAGGCCAAGAGAGGCCTCAGATCCATTCTCGACCTGCGGGAACTCAACAAATATCTGGTGAAGTTGGAGTTCCGCATGGTATCCCTGGGGACCATTATCCCATCTCTGGATCCTGGAGACTGGTATGCCGCCCTCGACATGCAGGACGCTTATTTTCATATCGCCATATGGCCACACCACAGATGTTTCCTTCGGTTCGTGGTCAACCGCCATCACTACCAATTCGCGGTCCTCCCGTTTGGCCTCTCTACGGCCCCGAGGGTATTCACCAAATGCATGGCTGTCGTTGTCGCACATCTTCAACGCAGTCGCATTCACGTGTTCCCTTACCTCGACGATTGGCTGATTCAGGGCACCTCAGAGCTGCAGGTCCACAGCCACGTCCGCAGGATCACTGGCCTGTTTACTACCTTGGGCCTCATGATCAACGTGGACAAGTCCACTCTGCTCCCCTTGCAGAGAGTAGAGTTCATTGGGGCCGTCCTGGACTCCACCTTGGCCAGGGCCCTTCTACCGTTGCCCAGGTTCCAGTCGCTGTCAACCATCGTTCAGGGCTTGCTGGCGGCCCCCCTGACCTCTATAAGGACATGCCTAACCCTGTTAGGCCACATGGCGGCTTGCACGTTAGCTCCGCATGAGGCCCCTCCAATCTTGGCTCATCGCACAATCCGGCCGGCCAGACAGTCACTAGACACGCTTGTCACAATCCCCCAGGGGGTGTTGGATTCCCTCGGCTGGTGGCTAGACCAGTCCGTCGTGTGTGCGGGGCTCCCATTTCACCCACCCCAGCCCTCGGTGTCCCTAACAACGGATGCCTCAGATCTCGGCTGGGGGGCCCACCTGGGAACCCTGAGGACACAGGGCCTGTGGTCCCTGCAGGAGGTGGATCTACACATCAACATGCGGGAGTTGAGAGCGGTCCGCCTTGCTTGTCAAACGTTCTGTCACCAGCTTCGAGGTTGTTGTGTCGCGGTATTCATCGACAACACGACGACCATGTACTATATCAACAAGCAAGGCAGCACCAGATCCTCTCCCCTATGTCACGAGGCGATGCAACTCTGGGACTTTTGTATAGCCCACTCCATTCACCTCATGGCTTCCTTCCTCCCCGGAGTACAGAACACGCTGGCGGACAGCCTGAGCACATCCTTCCTCTCGCACGAGTGGTCCCTCTGCCCGGACGTCGCCTCTCGATCTTCCAGTGGTGGGGTTGTCCCCGTGTGGACCTCTTCGCGTCCGGGGGGAAGAGGAAATGCCAGGCGTTCTGCTCCTTTCAGGGCCGGGAACCCGGGTCTATAGCGGACGCCTTCCTTATTCCGTGGACGACCCACTTGTTCTACGCGTTCCCTCCGTTCCCACTAGTCCATAAGCTCGTTCTGAAGGTGCGCAGGGACAGGGCCCGCGTGATTATGGTAGCCCCAGTGTGGCCCAGGCAGCATTGGTACCCCTTGTTGCTGGACCTGGCCATAGCCAACCCAGTCCCCCTGCCCCTTCACCTGGACCTGATCACCCAGGACCACAGTACTCTCTGTCACCCGGACCTCCAGTCGCTGCACCTACCAGCGTGGCTCCTGCGTGGCTGACCGGATCCGAGTTACGCTGCTCTACCCCAGTACGTGAGGTACTCTTGGGCAGCAGGAAGCCTTCCACTAGAGCGACGTACTTGGCCAAGTGGAAGCGTTTCTCCTGTTGGTGCACGGAGAGGGGTTTCCTCCCTATGAAAGTTTTGGTCGCCAATATATTGGACTATATTTGGTCCCTCAAGCAACAGGGCCTGGCGATATCGTCCCTTCGGGTTCACCTGGCGGCTATCTCCACCTTTCACCCGGGTGGGGATGGCCGCTCCATTTTCTCTCACTCGACGGTGACTAGATTCCTTAAGGGGCTGGAACGTCTATAGCCCAACGTCCGACCCCCTGCCCCTACCTGGGATCTTAACCTGGTTCTGACTCGGCCCCCCTTTGAGCCGTTAGCGACTTGCTCCCTACTCTATCTTTCTTGGAAGACTGCCTTTCTAGTAGCCATTACCTCAGTTAGACGGGTGTCGGAACTCCGGGCGCTCACGGTAGATCCCCCGTATACGGTCTTCCATAAAGATAAGTTGCAGCTGAGACCGCACCCTGCCTTTCTCCCCATGGTGGTCTCAGCCTTTCACGTCAACCAGGAAATCTTCCTCCCGGTTTTTTTCCCGAAGCCTCATTCCTCACGCGGGGAGCAACAACTCCACTCGCTTGATGTCCGTCGGGCTCTCGCGTTTTATGTGGAGAGGACCAAACTCTTCCGCAAATCCCCCCAGCTTTTCGTGGCAGTAGCGGACCACGTTAAGGGGCTTCCCATTTCCTCGCAGAGGTTATCCTCGTGGGTAACGTCCTGTATGTGGGGAAGGAGGGCGGGTGTGGAATGCATATGAGCAACACATCTCGAAGAACAACAGTTACAAAGGTGAGTAACCATCTTTTCTTCTTCGAGTGATTGCTCATATCCATTCCAGTTAGGTGAATCCCAAGCCTTACCTAGGCGGTGGGGTTGGAGTGAGAAGTCGCGGCATGGAGCACTGCAGAGCCGAAGGCCGCATCCTCTGTGGACTGCTGGACCAGGGCGTAGTGGGCAGCAAAGGTGTGGACCGATGACCAGGTCGCTGCCCGACAGATCTCCTGGATGGGCACGCGGGCGAGGAAAGCCAACGACGACGCCTGCGCCCTGGTAGAGTGCCTTGGCTAGTATGAACTGGAAAAAACTATTTGTGAACTCTGGATTTCTTGATTCCATCCAGGTGTGAAGTGGATGTGTCAAGTTTACAGACTTCTGAAGCAGAGGCAGAGCGGTTTGGATTTCCTGGTCAAGGTGTTGGCTGAGCTGTGGGAAAGAATGAGGCGGGCAGAAGTTCATTCTCATGGTGTAGTGTGGAGGGTGATGGGAAGGCTGAAGGGTAATGGAAGGATGATTCTTGTCGTCCAAGGCATTGAGACCTGTGCTAGTTGAAGCACTGCTGGGCTCTCCTGAACAGCCACAGCTGCTCTCCTATTGCTTAACCTGTGAGAGAAGAAAGAAATGGTGGAAGCAGTGAGGAGTGAATCCAGCCTTCAATGGACTCCAGAACCTGCTGACTGAAGCAACACAGGGAACTGCTCCACTATTGCCATGCCGGTGAGACAGAGGGAACAATGTTTTGTTATGAGTTCTGAAGAACATGGATTGAGTTTAAGGAGGCCATGGTCTCCAGCAGATAGATCATCGGCCTGGGAATCAGAAAACTTGGCTTCTGTTCCCAGCTCAGCCACCAAACTGCTGTGACCCTCTTTCTGCTCGGTATCTCCTCCTGCCCTCTGTCTGTCTTGCCTCTTTAGATTGTATGTGCTGCAGGGCAGGGGCCTTCTTTCATGTGTCTGTACAGCCCCATCTCAAGTAGGGTTATAGGTATTGCTAAACAAACAATGATGATAATAGTAAGAGGATACGGAAAGAAACCTCCCTGACTAAATTTGCCGGCACCAGAGTTTCAGGTTCTCTCTGCTAACATTTCTCTGCAAGTCCCATGTTTTGAAGTGTTTGAACTTCCTCTCATCAACGCAGCTCAGTCTCTGCCCAAAGAAAGTGACTTTTGTAACATGCGGAGCTGTTTTATATTTGCACAAGACCCTCACTCTGCTGCAAGTTGAAATGAAGGAGGGGGCTGCATAAGGATAGCAAGTAGAGATTCTTCACTGTGCCCCAGCTTATCTTTGCTTCTAATGACCTATAGGCGGCAATAGCGAGTAGGACATAACTGAGAGCAGTCTTTAAGTTGCGATAATTTGCACTAGAGACACTAGGAATCCGGGGACCACAAAGGAGACTGAAAGCCAGCTTTCTCTGCCCCTTTCTCATATTCCTGCTGCCCTGAACTTAGCAACAGAGCAGCTCTGAACTGATAGATTGGCCTATTCTGGAAACTGAGAAAGTGTTCTGTACCACAGCTCAGAAATGACAATGAGATAGCAGAATTTGAAGAACTATGACTGTAAAGTTTTTGACAGGTGTTTTTAGTGATCATATCCTCAGAACTTACTGCTGTAGCTATCACTCGAGCTCTCACACCAGCTGTACAAGCCTTTTATGCTTTATTTTGCATTTTGTGTTTCCAAATAATACATAAGAATGCAAGTAAATACAAACCCTCTTCACCCCCAACCCTCCCCCTTCCTTTACCCATAATGCCATAGAGCAGAGCTCATATACTGCTTTCTGGAGGATCAGGTATGGATGCTGGAACTAGGGGTGCTGCCGCACTCCCTGGCTTGAAGCGGTTTCCATCATATATAGGGTTTATAGTTTGGTTCAATGGCTCCTGGCACCCCCACTATACAAATTGTTCCAGCACTCCTGGGATTAGGTTTTGAATTGCTTCTAATGCTGAGAAAGATTGTAGCCTTTAAAAGCCTGGGCAATTCATGTTAGAACACCCTTTAAAAACAAAAGAGCTCCCTCTGCAGCTCTAACAAGATTCTCAAGCCTTACATCATGCGAATTCACAAATTAAAAGCAGTGCCCCTGCAGATGCAGAGAAAGAGTGGATGCTCTTTGCATTTCCTCCTTGTCAGTCTGAATGATACTTGTGCCACCAACAAACAGAGGCTTAACAAGTGCCTCTCTGCATTGTACGGCATCCTCTTCACATTTGCAGAAGAGGTTCCTCTAGTTTCCTTACTCGGGGGTAATTAACAGAAGAAATATATTACCATCAGCTGGTGTTTCTCAGGGATTTTCTCAGGTTTTGATTGGTGCGGCCCTTCGGATATGTTCCAGCAGTTAAATTCCCTTGGGCCTCCTCCTCCTTTTGCAACTCTGGCAAGACTAATGCACACGGCTGTCCAAGTCCCGTAATTCTTCCTTGACACAATTTGTTTTCCCTGAACATTCGGCCCCTACTTGGACCTCAGCGAACATTTACGACTTAGTCACGTCACTGCTCAAGGACGCTGCCCTGATACTTGCCTAATGTACAACTCCTCCGTGAGTGGCTTGTTTATAAGAGCTTCAAATGATGCACAAAGTGATTAAACACACACGGCTGAGCACACTGAGTGCAGAGCATTGCTATTAAAAATAGCATGGACTGCATCACTGTGTTCGTTCTGAACTACAAAATTCAGGTGCTCACTCTGGTGCCCGTGGGAACATTCATTCATGATGTTATATATCAGCGGCTGAGGCTGAGGTTGTTGGGTTGGTTTTTTTTAACTCTTTGTTATTCCAGAGATACGCAAGGCTGGGTTCGTCATTCCAACAGTGCATCACTGTGAGCCGACATCGGGACGGCACCAGAGGGAGAAAAAGGTGGCTCTAATCTACACCTTGGTGCCACCAGTATTCTGACCCTAGCCCAGGGCCTGCCCTCCCCTGACACAAATTAAAGGAGTTTTGGGGCTCTTCCACAACAGAGAATATCTAGAGATCAGTGTGCTCTCTCCTTACCCCCTTTGCTCGTGGTTCGGAGCCTTTGTGCCCTAGACAAAGAAACAGGAGTCAGGGCCAACCACCAACTCTCCACTTCTCTCCCCTTGAGGCTTCTTCCTTTGCTCTGTTATGGGTCATGAATTCCTCTCCAAGGTATGGTCCTCTCCCAGGGTCCAGGCTGTCTCACCAAACCATCATCTCCTCCCCCACACACACACTTGGTGTCCCTTATCCAGACATCTAGTTGCCTCTTTAGGCCTCTTCATAGGCCCTTCCATTGGTTTCTTCTAAACGTTCTCCAAGACCTTCCCAGACCAAAGCTACTGCCCCTATCTTAATGTCTCTCTCAGGAGAGAAGACTTGCTGCAGATCTTGAGCCTTCCTTCTTTTAAGGGAAGGGCTGTTTTATATCCTCTGGCACTTCTTCCCAACATTCTTTGCTGTGAGGCCTAACACTCCCATCAACCCTGGGAACTACTCCTCCCAGAATTCCTTTGTTTTGAACTGAAGCTGAGAACAGGTCGGTGCTGGGTCTGCACTGCCATCAGGACCATTCTGTGGTCCTCATTACCACATAGCTTGAACGGTTCTACTCAATTAAGGGCCACCAGATTTAGCTGTTAATTACACTGCTGTCAATTTGAGGTAATCCCACTGGCGTAAAGAGAGTTACTCCAAATTCACTCTAGTGCTCATGAGCAAAATTTGGTCCAAAACATCTCCATCTTAGAGATAGAAAAGCATGCTTTACATGTTGCAATCACTCTCTGAGAGCAAGGCAACTACTCTTTCATTCAGATCTGGCTAATAAGAAATTCCCTAGAAAATCTCCTAGAAAGGACCAATACCCAGATGTACCCTGTATCTCACTACACCCTCTGAGTCTCTGCAAACCCACACATAGGAATGACAACAAGTATTTCTAGATTTATAAATTCCAAGTGCAGTTGTCTAGCTTCCCACTCCTGCATTATCCTTTTATGAGCGGAGACACTGAAGTTAATGTAACCTCATGGCTACCCCCATTCTCACAGAACATAGATGTTTGCCGTGCAGTGTCATAGAACTCTGAGGTTATGAGTATTAGTGCCTAGAAGCAGGGATGGTGTCCATTTTGTACTGCAAAATGTTATCCATACGCTGCTATGGAACAATAAGCCCATGTAGCTACCTTCTCATGGATGCCTATGAACACACTAGAAAGCTAACACTTCTGGCAGACAGTGCCCTTGGATATCAAATAGCTGATAAAAAGCTGATGACAGCAGACTTTTTATTTTACTATTGCAATAATACTAGTGTAGGAGGAAAAAACACTTTTTCCTGGACTGCTCTTTAAGAAACACTATGCCAGATTGGAGTAATATTTTTGTTGGGTTTTCCACTTTTCCTGAACATATGGAATTCCTCTTTGTTATTTATATATTTTGGACGTACAATGAATAGGCTAGTGATAGTTATTCACTAGGTAGTTATAAGACATCGGCCAATAATTTCATTTCCAGAGTTGTAGGAAACCAGCACAGATGTAGAAAATAACACAATTTAGTATTTATGAAGTGCCAGTTTTCTATAAAACATGAGAATCTGGTTATCATCACAGCTATTCATTAAAATTCAAACACTTACAGACTGTATAACAATCCTTAAAACTAACATTTTGGAAACCTAACACTTAAGGGGCAAGTCCTACATATCTCACTCACCCAAGACTGCTGTTGAAGTCACTGGGAGTTTTAGGATGTGCAATGTGATTTTTCCCTCAAGAACACAGACTAAGAACAGCCAAATGTCTCCTCAGGATTCACTGGAAATATGTGCCCATGTCCATTAACAGCATACAATAGAATACAGCAATGGCTATTGTTGTGCAACTGATTGCAACGTATTACAAGGGAAATCTGTATGCATTAGGAAGGATGACAGAAGAGGCTTCAACAATGATTAAAAAGTAAACTCTTCTACCACTACTGTCAATTCGTCCATGAGAAACGTAAAACTTATTTTCCTCCCGATTTTAGCAGTGAAAATATTTTAGTGTCTCGGCTGAAGTACAATAGAATGGAACTTTTAATGCGGTGGGGGGATTTTTGTTTTGTGTGTTAAAATTATTGCTTTAACATTGGAACTCATTGCCACAAAGATTGATTCCAAGCTCTCACTGGGATTCTAAAGTCATTGGGACTATGCACATGCCTAATTGCGTTGCTGAAACAGGGCCTTGTATCTAACATCCACTGTTACATTAAATAGGATTAACAAAAAAAAGGGGGAGGTATAAACACTTGTGTTACAGGGTATACGACAGCCACTCACTGAGGGAGGTTGAGAAGGAATTTCCCCAGCGAATTCGTAATTCCATAATTATCCATGTTCCTTGCACCTTCCTTTGAAGCATCTGGAATTGGCCACAGTTGAAGACAGGATACCAAGCCAACTGGACCACTAGTCTGATCTGATATGGCAAGTGCTCACTTGCTCTCTATACTAGCAATGAACATAAATAATAAAAACAGATTTCAGTAATAGATGTCACCACCGTTATTTTCTCTTATATGGGATTCTCCTTCCTGGGTTGTGTCATAAACAGATAGCTAAGGGTTAATGTCTCTTTCACCTGGAAAGAAGTAACCTGAAACACCTGACCAGAGGACCAATCAGGAAACAAGACTTTTTAAAATCTGGGTGGAGGGAAGTTTGTGTCTGAGTTCTTTGTCTTGTGCCTGTCTCTCTCTCGGCTATGAGAGAATTTCTGTTTCCTGCCTTTCTAATCTCCTGTTTCCCAGTTGTAAGTACAAAGAGATTGTTTTTTTTTCTTTTGTATTTACATGTGTGTAGTTGCTGGAGTGTTTTAAATTGTGTTCTTTTGAATAAGGCTGTTTATTCATATTTCTTTTAAGCAATTGACTCTGTATTTGTCACCTTAATACAAAGAGACCATTTTTATGTATTTTTCTTTCTTTTTACATAAAGCTTTCTTTTTAAGACCTGTTGGAGTTTTTCTTTAGTGGGGAACTCCAGGGAACTGAGTCTGTGCTCACCAGGGAATTGGTGGGAGGAAGAAGTCAGGGGGATATCTGTGTGTGTTAGATTTACTAGCCTGATTTTGCATTCCCTCTGGGTGAAGAGGGAAGTACTTGTGTTTCCAGGACTGGAAATAGGAGAGGGTGGAGTCCCTCTGTTTAGATTCACGGAGCTTGCTTCTGTGTATCTCTCCAGGAACCCAGGGAGGGAACACCTGGAGGGGGGAAGGGAAATGGTTTATTCCCCTTTGTTGTGAGACTCAAGGAATTTGGGTCTTGGGGTCCCCAGGGAAGGTTTTTGGGGGGACCAGAGTGCCCCAAAACACTCTAATTTTTTGGGTGGTGGCAGCTTTACCAGGTCCAAGCTGGTAACTAAGCTTGGAGATTTTCATGCTAAACCCCATATTTTGGACGCTAAGGTCCAAATCTGGCAATAGGTTATGACATGGTGGCAGCGTTTGTGGGAAAGATAGAATCCAGAAGCCAGTAGAAACATTATATTTTTCTTTTCTCTGCTAGGGGCTTTTAAGCAGAGAGAAACAGTTTGGTTTTAAATGACAGGTTGTCTGTCTGATAACTATGCTCTATTCACAATAATCATTCCCACATCATTTTTTAATATGAAATTCAGCAGAATTAGTGAAACTTAGCTCTCTACCTCATGCATCCCAGCCAGGCTGCGTTGAGCGCAAGAGCTAAGGTAAAAGGTAAGGTAGCAGAGATAGGTAAAAGGTAAAGATAGCTTTAAACTATCTTTATGGAGCCCAGGTTAAGTGAGCACACCCCCCAGGGCCACTCTAGCATAAGTCCAAACTGCAATGGCGGGTGATGTTGGAGGGAGGTAAGGAATCACTGGGTCTCCAGCCAGAAGGCAACATGAGGTAGCAGTGATGAAAGGCATTCTTTAGGCAAGGGCTAGGGAGAGCTCATAGCAAAATAGACCTAGGAACTGCAAAAAAAACCAACCAAAAAACAAAAAAAAACCCTCATGTAGGAGTGAGCATAAGCTAGCTTTCTGCTGTACCAACATACATAGAGGAGCACATGGTAAACCAGACCCTACCATTTCTCTGGCATTGTTTTGGAAGAGGGTGAATGAGTCCTGTGGTGACTAGTGGGACCCTCTGCAGGCTGAGCGAGCTTGAAGAGAACAGGTGAACCACTGGATCCTTCTCCGGAACCAGCTTCAAGCCTTTGGAGGCTTCCTGTTGATTACAATTAGGAGGTCTTTTGGCAATGTTGAACCTCATTTCCTGCACGTGCTGGAGTGTGTTTCTGCATTGAACCAGAAGCAAATGAGCACAAATGAATATTTGCTAAGGCAGGAGACTTGTTTTCTACCTGCTCCTGCACATATCTTGGTTGAGCTATCATGTGTGTCTGTGCATGCTCGGGGCAATGCCAGGCACATGGATAGTTGCCATATGTTCCTATGTGTATGCTTGCATGCACTTCTGTATGTATACTAATCTGCTTGGTCCTCCAATGTATATTCCAACAGTGCTTGGAGCTTTTTCATCTCAATGTCACACCAGGATTTAATGCTCAAAGCTGATTTCCTATGTGCTTGATCTGTATTTTGGCTATTCTGGGAGGCTTCATAGCATTCCCCTATGTATATTTTGGCAATGTCATTGGCTGGTTTACTGCCTGTCCCTATATTATGTAAATTAGTAATGTGGAGTATGGGATTTGAATGCTTTTGATTTCATCCCTCTTGCACATCTGGATGCAGGACAAAAAGTATTTAAAGGGGAAGGAAAGCAATCATTATTTTGGCTTCCTAATGTCAACTGGGGAATCCAAAGTCCCGGGTTGGAGGAAGGGGAGAGTTGTTTTGTCATTGGACTTGGTAATATAATGATTGACATTTTGAGACAACAGTTTTATGTGGCTGCCTAGTTCCACATCTACTTTAAACACCAATCAATAGTCACAACAATTTGTTGCAGTGAAAAATGAAGCAATTGTTACCCCACGATTACAAAAGTTCATACCACCTGCTTTCATTTCATGAAGTTCAACCTATTCTGCAATTTTTCAGTGAGATTTTGCAGGTTGCCTCATGCCCATGGTCTCCATAAGCATTTTATGGAGGCTTTTTACACAAGGCAAAAACAGAAGCAGGACAGAAGTAGCTTTCTCTGGAGAGATTTGGCAACCGACAGTAGGCTCACTACAAACGTACCCATTCCAGTTCAGCTATTAGAGACTAGTAGAGAATTTGGAAGAGAGACTTTCTGCTAATGAGATCCTGCTTTTGTTGTCATGAAAAGTGCAAACATAAGGCAAAACCCAGCAAATGTTTAATCTGGTAAAAATGAAAGTTTTTAAAGTGACTTTTGTGTC
The DNA here is from genome assembly GCF_007399415.2 of Gopherus evgoodei. Lineage (NCBI taxonomy): Eukaryota > Metazoa > Chordata > Testudines > Testudinidae > Gopherus > Gopherus evgoodei. The sequence goes on along the minus strand of NC_044328.1, from coordinate 124,919,153 downwards.
AGTTTTATCAGCACTGCAATTACAGGGAGATTTTCAAAGGTGCCCAACTCCTCCAAGAACTAGTCATCTAGCTTCAATTTGTGCCTTTGAAAATATTCCCTTAGAGTCTGCGGAGCACCATTCCCCTAAACAGGAGTAATTACCTGTGACTTGGCACAAATACAGTTATTACAGAAAACTAGGGTTGCTTTAGCTTATCTCTCCAGCTTTGTTCTACGGAGACACTTCTGTGCTGTTGCAGGCTCTGTGCAATTCCCCCGAGACATCCACAAACCATAAGCAACTTTTGCTTCAACCCACCTGATTCTTATTTTCCCTTTCCATAAATCTCCAAAATTACTTTATGATATCTGGGACTTATAACAGATGGGCCACGTGCCAGATGGAATACAATGGAAGGAAATGAAAGATAAAATGATTGGGCAGGAGTTGAACAGGAGATTAAATTACTCCCAAGTGGTTTGGATATGAAAGAGGATCTTCATTTTGGGGAGGGAAAAGTAAGATTCTCAAGACTGATTTTGGGTGGGGAAGAACTATAGATAAGATATTTACTATCTATTTCTGCTACATGCGAATGTATTTTAAGCACTTTCTCTGTTCTATTCTTATACCCCACTGTTCTCTCTCTGGTTGACCAATGTTGGTAACACTAATAAAACTATTTAGTAGCAGGATGGGCAAAGCAGGTCTCAATAAAAGAAAAATGCAGCATGGTCTTTTGAAAAAAAAAAAAAGTCTGAGGCTGGCAGTCAGGTTCTTCTGAGTTTCAAACCCAGTTTGGGCATTTACCCATGGCCTTGCTTTGACCAAACCCAGTTAGGCTGGATTCTTCACCCACCGGAGAATCCTGCCACCAGCATGCCCTTATGCTGAATGAGGGTGGAGAGAGAAGGTACCGGCTAATACAAGAGTGGTCTCTGCCAGTTGCATGCTTCCCTTCATGGGGGAATTATCCGCTAGATATTTCAGGCCAACCTAAGTCCACTTTGAGCCACAAGAGCTTTGCAAAGTGGATTTAGCAGACGAAAGAATTTGGCTCAATACCTCTCTGAACCTGAGCTTCTCCTTCTGTGACACTGCAAGGACTAAATAGTTTGCTCAGCACATCGAGCACATAAATGCTGAGTAGTACAATTGAGAGGAAATAGAAAGAACTCAAGGAGACTCCAATTTTTGTATCGTGTTTTTCTCACTGCATCTGAACTTCCTGGTTTAGGATGGAAATGAAGCCGGGAAATACCACTAGAAACGGTATTGTTTTTCTAGCATAAAGGTAAATGGGAAAGGTGCTACAAATTTCTGGAGAAAGCTCCATCTTCTGATATTTCCCAGGAAGATCAGAAGAGCCCAGACACATTTTTATGCATGTAGTTAAATCTTCCGTGGCCTGTCCCATCACCACCATAAGCTAAATGCTGCATTCAAAGTGTTGCTTTTGTAGCTAAGGACTTTAAATGTGGGGCCAAATTCTGACTAGGCCTGCAAGCATGCACATTCCAAAACCACCATGCAAACCTCTGCCCTTTCTGGAAAAAAAACTGTTCAAAAAAGTCACAGGGAAAACATGCCACAGGCCTTCGATGAGAGGAGCCAAAGTGGAGCATAACAGGATGGCTAGTAGAGACCCAATCAGCACATGTTGCTCCTTGTACCAAAGGATGGGCCTCTCCAGCTATATGATTCCTGCTTTTGGAAGTAGAATGAATGATGGAGTTGTGTTTAAGTTAGGATAAGCATTCACATTGATTAGTCAGCCAGTGGTCTATGACCACGGCTCATGCTAATTCACACTGTGTTATTGTTTTCTAATGCTCCTCCTGTCTGTCTGTCTGTCCACTGTATTCACTTGTTGTCTCTTGCCTTTTACTCACTCTTGCAGTGAGAGTTCTTCAGGGCAGAAACTCTTTTTTCTAATGTTTGAACGGTGCCTAGCACAATGGGGTCCTGGTCTCTACATGCTATAGTAAGAGAAAGAATAAACAACAACACAAAGCTTGCTTTTGTAACATGCGTGTGCCCCAATGAGATGGTAAGCCACTTTTCCCTTATTAACCAAAATTTCCTCCCTATTTGCCAGAAAGCTAAATTAACTCGTTCAGCTCTTCTGTCTTTTAAATCACACAGATAAAAGCACTACAGAAAACTGGCTACCTGATTTGGACATTAATCTAATGGATGGTTTCTATATTTAGGTTTTCTATAGGCAATTAAATACGTAAGAGGAAATTTTCTGGAAAATGGTTCAGTGACCTATTTCTGCTGGTTTAGGTATCACACTTCTGACCGTGCACATATATCCTTTGCACAGATGTTTTTAATTAACAAACTACAAATCCAGAACTTTAAGCTTGAACTTCAATGTGTGTAGAATACATCATGTCTCATAATAGTCTAATAAACTCCTCTGGTTGACAAATATACAGTCTGATCTTAAGAATTCTATTCTCTCTGGCTCAGGAAAAGAATTAGCTCTTGATTCCCTGAAGCCAAAATCAGGACGCAATACTTCCAGAGTTCCTAAATTTGTGTTTCCTTAGTCTCTTTACTGGTCTCAACTTCAGTCTGTGTCTAGAAAAGTCCATTTCTACAGTCCTTCAGCCCCAAATCCTGGATGCATTAGAACCTTTGAATGCCAATAAAGAACTCAGCTAATGACTCCTGATGCTGGTGTAACCCTTCTGCCAGGTGCAGTCGGCTGCAACAAGGGTTGGGTTCAATATCTAGGGGTTCCTCTTAACAATACAAAATAGAACTGGGTCAAGCCCCCACCCAGTAATCTGGGAAAATTAAACACCACCCTGGGCACCTCTAAGAGGCAATACTTGCCCTCTTGCACGCACAGAGTCTGTTTATAACAAAGAAAACTTTTAATGACAAGGGGGAAAGAACCCAGCATTGCAGCACGAAAGTCCAACAAACAATGTTCCTTTAACTACCCACAGACAGTTGCCGTCCTTGGTCAGCGAAGACCCAGAGTTCAGAGGAGCATTCATGTGAGTAGGTGTGTTTATGCAAATACAGTCTATTCCTGAAATCTTTTCCCCTCAACTCATTACTAGGTGTCAGGGGAGGGCTCATTCTGACCCTGCCTGCACTGCTATAACCTGAACTAGTGGCATGCTCCTTCTTAGGGTTTGTCTAATCTAGAAAGGAGTTGACAATTTATAGTTCAAGCAGTAGTGTGGATGCAGTTACATTGATATAAACATTTTTATGCTGGTTTGGGAGCCAAAATAAGCCATGCTGGTCTCCAAAATATTTATATGTGGCGTAACTGCATCTACACTACATAACATCGGACCGTTGGGTCTTGCGTACGGTGCAGGCCAGTTATCGCCTGCAGTTCTCTTCGCCTCCCCCCCCGCCACCCACCATCCCCATCCCTCTTCAGGGACCCCTCTCACGAGCAATTCCTCCGTCAGGAGGTGCACATGCTCCTCGTCAAGGGAGCCATAGAGGAGGTTCCAGAGAGCGAGAAGGGCAAGGGGGTTTATTCCCGCTGCTTTCTAATCCCCAAGTCCAAGGGCGGCCTCAGGCCCATCCTCGACCTGCGGGAACTCAACAAGTATATGGTGAAGTTGAAGTTCCGTATGGTATCCCTTGGAACCATCATCCCATCCCTGGATCCCGGAGACTAGTACGCCGCCCTCGACATGCAGGATGCTTACTTCCACATATCCATTGCCCCCCAGCACAGACGTTTCCTCCGCTTTGTAGTCGACCGCCAACATTATCAATTTGCGGTCCTCCCGTTTGGCCTCTCTACGGCCCCGAGGGTGTTTACGAAATGCATGGCAGTCGTCATCGCACACCTTCGGCGTTGCCGCATTCACCTATTCCCCTATCTGGACGACTGGCTGATCCGAGGCACATCGGAACCACAGGTCCGCGACCACGTCCGCAGAATCAGCAGCCTCTTTGCTGCCTTGGGCCTCATCATCAACGTGGACAAGTCTACTCTGCTCCCCACACAGAGGATAGAGTTCATCGGGGCCATTCTGGACTCTACCCTGGCCAGAGCCTTGCTACCCTTGCCCAGGTTCCAGTCACTGTTGGCCATCATTCTGCGCTTGCAGGCGGCCCCGCTGACCTCTCTACGAACATGTCTGGCCCTCCTAGGCCATATGGCAGCCTCCGCATGACGGCATATGCCCGACTCCGCATGAGGCCTCTTCAATCTTGGCTCATCGCGCAGTACCGGCCAGCCAGACATTCATTGGACACAGTCGTCACCGTCCCTCAGAGGGTACTGGACTCCCTTCGGTGGTGGCTGGACCAGTCCGTAGTCTGTGCGGGGCTCCCGTTTCATCCGCCCCAGCCCTCGGCATCCCTGACTACAGACGCCTCAGATCTGGGCTGGGGGGCACACTGCGGCGCCCAGAGAACTCAGGGCTTGTGGACCCCTCAGGAGATGGACCTCCATATCAACATACGAGAGTTGAGAGCGGTCCGTCTTGCTTGTCAAGCGTTTGTCTATCTCCTTCGAGGTCGTCGTGTCGCGGTGTTTACCGACAACACGACGACCATGTTTTACATCAACAAGCAGGGCGGCACCAGGTCCTCTCCCCTGTGTCTCGAGGCAATGCGCCTCTGGGAGTTTTGCATAGCCCATACCGTTCACCTTTCCGCCTCCTATCTCCCGGGAGTGCGGAACACTCTAGCGGATCGACTGAGCAGATCCTTCCGTTCGCACGAGTGGTCCCTCCGTCCAGACGTTGCCCTCTCACTCTTCCAGAGGTGGGGTCGTCCCCGGATGGACCTCTTCACGTCCAGGGAGAACAGGAAGTGTCGAGCATTCTGCTCCTTCCAGGGTCGGGAGCCAGGGTCTCTAGCAGATGCATTCCTGATCCCATGGACAACCCACCTGTTTTACGCATTCCCTCCCGTTCCGCTGATACACAGGGTTCTCTTCAAGGTGCGCAGAGACAGAGCTCGGGTGATTCTCATAGCTCCAGCATGGGCCAGACAGCATTGGTACCCCATGTTGCTGGACCTCTCAGTAGCCAACCCAGTTGCCCTGCCCCTTCATCTGGACCTGATCACCCAGGACCACAGCAGGCTCTGTCACCCGGACCTTCCGTCTCTGCACCTTACAACATGGCTCCTGCGTGGTTGACGGGCTCCGAGTTACGCTGCTCTACCCCGGTTAGGGAGGTTCTCCTGGGCAGTAGAAAGCCTTTCACCAGGGCTACTTACTCAGCTAAGTGGAAGCGTTTCTCCTGTTGGTGTTCGGAGAAAGGTCTTCACCCTATGGAGACTCCCGTCACCACTATTTTAGACTACATCTGGTCCCTCAAGACCCAGGGTCTGGCGTTGTTGTCCCTCCGGGTCCACATCGCGGCCATCTCCGCGTTTCATCCTGGAGTGGACGGATGTTCCGTCTTCTCCCACCCTATGGTGGTGAGATTCCTTAAGGGACTGGAGCGTCTCTATCCACAAATCCGCCCTCCTGCCCCTTCATGGGATCTCAGCCTGGTCCTAACTCGGCTCATGGGTCCTCCATTCGAGCCATTAGCTACTTGCTCCCTGCTCTACCTCTCGTGGAAGACCGCCTTCCTAGTGGCCATTACCTCAGCTAGACGAGTGTCAGAACTACAGGCCCTCACAGTAGACCCCCCGTATACCGTCTTCCATAAAGACAAGGTGCAGCTGAGGCCACACCCTGCCTTTCTTCCCAAGGTGGTCTCAGCTTTCCACGTTAACCAAGAGATCTTCCTCCCCATCTTTCTTCCAAAGCCCCATTCGTCCCGCAGGGAGCAACAGCTCCACTCGCTAGACGTCCGTCGGGCACTAGCATTTTATGTGGACAGGACCAAGCCATTCCACAAGTCCCCCCAGTTATTCGTGGCGGTAACGGACCAAGTCAAGGGGCTGCCGATTTCCTCGCAGAGGATATCTTCCTGGGTCACCTCCTGCATCAGGACCTGCTACGACCTGGCCCACGTTCCGACGGGCCGTGTGACTGCTCACTCCACCAGAGCACAGGCATCATCGCTGGCTTTCCTTGCCCGCGTGCCAATCCTAGAGATTTGTAGGGCGGCGACCTGGTCATCAGTCCACACATTCGCTTCCAATTACGCCCTGGTTCAGCAGTCCAGGGATGATGCGGCCTTTGGCTCTGCAGTAATCCAGGCCGTGACCTCTCACTCCGACCCCACCGCCTAGGTAAGGCTTGGGAATCACCTAACTGGAATGGTTATGAGCAATCACTCGAAGAAGAAAAGACGGTTACTCACCTTTGTAACTGTTGTTCTTCGAGATGTGTTGCTCATATCCATTCCACACCCGCCCTCCTTCCCCACTGTCGGAGTAGCCGGCAAGAAGGAACTGAGGAGCGGGCGGGCCGGCAGGGGTATATATCTAGTGCCATAGTGGCGCCACTCTAGGGGGCGACCTGCCGGCCCACTGGAGTTGCTAGGGTAAAAAGTTTCCGGCAAACGTGCATGCGCGGCGCGTACACCTACGTGGAATGGATATGAGCAACACATCTCGAAGAACAACAGTTACAGAGGTGAGTAACCGTCTTTTGCCTTTGACTTCACTTGCAGCCGTGAACGTTCAGTGTTGCTGAAAATGGGGCCCTGAATAGAAACCACAGGAATTCTCCAATTGTTGCTTAAATTTCTTGCTTAGATACATTAGGTGATTGATTCAAAGGTAGGCTCGCTACATTGCAGGGGGTCAGGAAGAATTCCCTGCAATGGGAAGGTGAGTCTGAAACAGTGGGATTACTGCCTACATCAAATCATGACTCACTGCTGCACTGATTTTGGTCCTATCCTCCCCACAGTCTGCCTTAATGCCATTTACTTGTTCTCAGCTTGAGCAGTGGGTTGGAAACCAGCAAAGGAATTGTTGGTTGAGCCAGGAGTATGTATCTAGGTAGGGGCAGTGAGGGAATCAGCTTCAAACAGCAGTGGGGAGTTGGCCGGCAGAAGCACAAAGGTAGGTAAAAAGAACAGAAGCAGAAGGGATGGGGCAGGTTGGGCTTTTTTCCAGGAGTTTAGGATGTTTTGGGTGATGGAATCCATTCCAAAAAGATCATTTTGCACTAGCTTAGTTGCAAAAAAAAACTCATCTTCCTCTTACCTAAAATGTAAGCTCAGAGTGAGTAATTTCCTAATAATCCAGTAGACCAATTATTTTGCTTCCCATCCAGCTTTCATACTCTGCTGGCGGTTTTATTTGGAGACTGCAGAGTTATTCTGCATTGTGAGGTTTTGGGGGGGCGGTAATTTCTCTCTTTCATTAATTCTGGTAACCAAAGTTGAACGCCAACAAAAAACAGTTCAATGAAGTTCTCCCTAGCGCCAGTGGGTGTCAGGGTGACCTTCAGCTGACATAGAAACTAACATTCATTTTCCTTACAACCTGCTATAAAAAATAATAAAATAGAGCCATTACTATTAATCTTCTCAGAATGATCATTGAGTGATAGAGCCTATTTAAAAAGTTAAGGTTATTGTTCCTTAGCTCAGAGGCAAAATTCCAAGAATACATATATTACTTTCTATTCAAAGTCAAAAACTTTACCAACAAAATATATTTGCATCCATGCTGAGAGATAAGAATCCAGGATAAAGATGAGGTTTCTTTGCAGAGTAGTGGGTGTATAGATGCCGTATAAAAGGTGACTATGCCATGCTGAAAAATTGAGTGCCAGCCCTGCCACTTCTCTGACCTTCTAATCATAATTACTTTTCACATAACCACCGTTATCAATCTTCTGGGGAGAATTGTGGTTTATATCATCTCAGCAATGTCTTTTGTATGTGCTACGATGACAGACATATTGACTGCTTGGTGCCTTCGACTACATTTCCAAACTTTCTGCAAAGTAGTTGGTAATAACCAATAGCATTTGCTTTTTGGTGCTTTTGTAAAGTTACCCTACAAGTCTAGCTTCCTTTCACAGCAAAAGGATAACTCTGTTATACAAAACTGTCAAGTAATAAATTCTCAAGGGGCTTTTGACCTAACATTATGCAAATTGATGATACCCCCAAGAAGAAATGGGGAACATATGCTCAAAACTATTCCAGACAGGGAGGAATGTTAAGTGTAAAAGATAAATTAAAATATTGTTTAAGAGAATATTAGTAATGAATTTGCACCAGAGTATTAATTCATATTAAGTAAACAGAGCATGTATGGTACATAATTAATTTATCTGTTGATACTGGCAAATGTCTATTCTTATCTGTTCAAGTGTTCTCCTGGCGGTATTGCAGACAGTGCTTTGGTTCAAGCAATTGTCTACTATAAATGAGATTTGATTCATTAATAGCTGAAACTACAGGGGAAAATGACTAAAGAATGAAAGATGATGTTATGTTTCTATGCAACAGCTTTCAAATGAACTCACACAGAAACATGATAAAAGACAAAAATACGACATCACCCATGGGCAAGCATAGTTCACAAAATGGTCACTCCATATTCGAACTCTCAGTCCTCCTCCTCAAAGGATACCTGCACAACACCTTCAAAAGATGAGCCTGGGAGCTTAAATTCATAATTTTGTATGACAGTAAAAATCATGGATTCAATAAAGACATTTGATTTATGGCTCATGACAAGAATCTGTAACCTACTAACGCTCTTTTTTCCCGGGGCTGCAGAAGTTAACTGCCCACTGCAATATATTAACTCCTATTGCTTAACAACCTGTTCCACCTTGGATTTAGCTGTGACCCCTTGAGCATATTCCCAAACCTGACAAAGAGTTCTGTGTGAGTTCAAACACATGTCTCTTTCACCAACAGAAGTTGGTCCAATAAAAGATACTGCTTTGCCCACCTTCTCTGTAGAACATCCTGGGACCAACACGGCTACAAAACCACTGCAAACAACAAAGGAAGAAAGTCCGTCAATACAGACTAGAATTATATCCCCTGGATGGTTTTTTCCCCATTGTCCCTCACTGTTTTACTGAAGTAACAAATGCTGATTGATCTGACCCCTTCCATCTCTCTAGGTTTCCTCAGCTACATATGATTCTTTTCCCATTTACTGGCACAAACCAGGCAGAATTTCACTGAAATCAGTTCTAAAACCGATGTGAGTGAGATCAGGATCAGCCCCTTGTTGTTTGTGGCAAGCTGCAGGACACCTGTATTCTGGAACCAGATAATGTCCCAAGGAGCAGCAAGCTCCAACCATATGAAGCTTCTCCACACTAGAAAGCCTGTAAATCCACATCACTCACATTTCCTCACAACCTGAACCTTGCCATGGATTTATAAGTTACTTTTAGGTGATTTTTCCCCCTCAAAGGAATACATCCTGACTAACACCTGATTCAGATGCAGCATACTGGTTTTGATTTAATCTTGATTAATTATTTTTGTCCAGGCACTCAAAGCCCACTCATCAGGGGCACTGATTTATGGTGTATGGTATGAAATGGCTGGGTTCTATTAGGAAGATTTACAATTACAAGTCTGAAGCACTGTGTACTAGGATTTCACTAGTAACTCTCAGCGTCCAACATGTGAATGAGAAGGCAGATTCTGTTCTGAAAATAGTTAAATACATACTACAGTGGCGTTGGCCTTAACACTGACCCTGTTTACTACGTCATCCCTTCTTAGCAGCCTTGAGAAAATAATACGGCTTTGTACATTAGAGCCAGTTTAAATATTTCTAAATTCACAGTTTTGAGGAATTTTGCACCAATTTCAAATTTTGACACACACTCCTGTTAAGAGGATAAAAGTTTCTGGATGGGTCAAAAAATTAAATTTCTACCCAGAACAACTCCACAGCTGGCACTGCTTATTAAACCTACGGCAAAAGAAGAAGTGGAGATTAACTGGGCCTCAGAGTGTCAGTTTGGTCCCTGCTCCACTCTCTGGGGAGTAACAAAGAGTCTTGTGGCACCTTATAGATTAACACACATTCTGGAGCATGAGCTTTCGTGAGTGAATACCCACTTCGTCGGAGGCATGTAGTGGAAATTTCCTGCGGCAGGTATATATAAGCAAGCAAGAAGCAGGCTAGAAATAACGAAGTTAGTTCAATCAGGGAGGGTGAGGCCCTCTTCTAGCAGCTGAGGTGTGAAAACCAAGAGAGGAGAAACTGGTTTTGTAGTTGGCAAGCCATTCACAGTCTTTGTTTAATCCTGAGCGGATGGTGTCAAATTTGCAGATGAACTGAAGCTCAGCAGTTTCTCTTTGAAGTCTGGTCCTGAAGTTTTTTTGCTGCAGGATGGCCACCTTAAGGTCTGCTAATAGCGTGGCCAGGGAGGTTGAAGTGTTCTCCTACAGGTTTTTGTATATTGCCATTCCTGATATCTGATGTGTGTCCATTTATCCTTTTCCATAGAGACTGTCCAGTTTGGCCAATGTACATAGCAGAGGGGCATTGCTGGCATATGATGGCATATATTACATTGGTGGACGTGCAGGTGAATGAACCGGTGATGGTGTGGCTGATCTCAGGGGAGTGCTGCCTCTTCCCCAGTGCTACCTGATCCTTTGATTGCTTGATTTTTGATCCCCTTGATGGCTTTACTTTCATTTTCTTTTCTCTTTCAAAAAACACAACACAGCAGCATCTCTGCTTTTTCTCTCAGTTGCTGAAAGAGTTTAAACATCCCAGTGAAAATGGCTCTTTTTATTTTTCAAGATGTTATTAAACTGTAAGGATTGTGTGTACCAGTAAAAGCCAGTGGAATGGCTGGTGAAAGGCCAAGCCCGCAGGTCAAAGACATTTCTGGCGCTCATTCAATCTAAGCCAGCTCCAAACAGATGCCAAACAATGGAAAATATAGTCCTTTATGATGCAACTTATTTTATCTTGCAACTAACCTATTTTCACTTATTCAATAAGAAAGTTAGATCAACTGCCTTAAGTCCATTGCCCACTTAAAATGCAATCAGAAGTAACAGGTCTTTTCATTTATAATGTCATTCAAACGCTTAGCATGTGCAAACTTGCTCAAGGAATCTATCCATTCATGGTTTGACGTAGCAGTATCCAAATGTAGCCCACTAGAGAAGCATACGGTCAGGTTTTCAGGACCCTGAGGTTGGCACCTAATTTGCACAATAGCCCAGCAACTGAAGTACTCACAACCCCAAACTCATTCCTGGTTCACCTCCACTGAAGCTGATGGAGTTGCACTAGATACTGTTGCTCTTTTTGATGCAAGTGGCTAATCAAAGATCAGGGCTCTGGTGATATTGGAAGTGGAAACTGGTGGCATCTGGTATTTTCTTTGATGTAATCTTATTTATAAAGAAGATACAACATCCTGTTTTTTCTGAACACAGGAGGAACCAAGAAGAAAAGAAGGAGTTTCTTTACTTATAGCTCAAAGCCTCAGAGTTTTTTAGGATCTGGTGATGGCTCTCTTAACTTTTTGCAGGGGAACACTGCTCACTGGCTACTGCTTTGCTTTCTCGATTTTTGCCTCTGCCTTTCTCTCCATTTAGTCTGTTCTCAGTCCTGTGTGTTTTGCTTAAACACACGCACACGCCTTGGTCCACTCAGTCCAAACTCCTGGGGGATTTCACAAGCCTCTTTTGTCTCAGGTGGAGGTCTGCTGATTAACTCATCCTGATTTTTATGGGAAGAGGTTTTGAAATGTGGATACACCAAGCCAAGAGCCTTTTTCAATTCTGAAAATGCTAAATCACACCTTGCTGAAATGATTTCCTTTTCTTTTACTATTTACAGCTTATCTGAAATATTCAGCAAATGAACAGGGGTCAGTTCCTGTTGCAGATCCACAAGAGCATTAGCAGCTAAGATTCCCCCAATATCACGGCCCCCAAACTGGTTTCAGCCACTCTACATATTTACCTTGCTGGAAAGGTACTACAGCATACAGCTGTTATAATGCCCTGGGGGCAGGACCACTTGTTCACTGCAAACCATTTGCCTACAAATCATTTATTTCACCTCAGCCAGCTCTTTCAAGGGAATTTCCACAGACTGAATTTTTAAGGCACTGACCACTCAATTGTTGACCATAATTAAGGCTGTCAGTCACGGAGGCCACAGATTCCCAGATTTTACATGACCTCTATGGCTTCAGCCCTGGGTGGTGAGGCTCCAGCTTATGTGATTAATTGTTTATTGCCCACGTCCTGTCCATGAATTTACTAAAAATACCTGTGACAAAATCTTAGCCTTAAACATAATGAAATCCAAACTAATTGTTAGCCCATCCATGGTTTCAGCCACCCAAACTTCGTCCTTGAATTTCAGAGGTCTAGTCTTCAAACCCAATTTTTGGACAGGTGCCTTTGCCCCAAGTTTTTGTCTCCATTTGAAACCCATTAAGTGATTCCATTTGGGGTTCCCAATACCCCTGCCTTTTTAGCATGTCTGGTTTAAAAACTGTTGTTTGAGCCTGGGTCAACCACCACTGTACATTTGACAGGTCCTATTACAAATTCAGTCGCCAAATGCCCATTTACTGTTGTTCAACTGCCCAGATCTAAACAAAAGCCATGTGGCAGATCCTTGCAGGTCCTTTCATCAAACGTTGCCCCTTCAGCTTGGTGCTCCCCAGTTTCCTAAAAACTTCCTTAAATTTATAACAATCCTTCTTATGGCCAATCTTTTGTAATAGGTGGGTCTTAACTCCAGTGTTCTGAATAAACTCCAGTTCTGGTAATTACATGCTGCCTAAGTAAATTGAATCCATTATTCTTTGTTTCCTTTTCTAAATTGCTGTGCGGCATTGTGTTGTTGAACAGTTACTTTGTTTCACCTGAGAAATAATGGCATTTCACTGATGTATGAAATGGAGCCTAGTGTGTAATCTGTACATCAGTTAGTGCAGCACTTTTACATTATTCTTAATTAAGTACTAGATCATGACCTTGTAAATGAATTGATTCATAACTGCTTTTGTACTAATGAGCAAACACCACAAAGTACTTGTGACCCAGCCAAAGGCAGAAGATACTTGAGCATGGCCTAGTAAACTTGTTCTAGCACGAGCTTGTCCCAGCAATCTTGTTCTAGCAAGACCTAAGATCACCTGACAGACTCGCCTAAAGACATCCCAATATAGTCAATGAACACCCAGAACTTCAATCTTTATCTCCGATGATCCACTGAACACTTTTTAGGTCCAGCCAGTGCTAGCTGTAACCCTATTTCTCTTTAGGATTTGAGTTTGTCTTTTTTTAAATGGTTCATTCATGGCTTTGCCACAAACCCAGCACAGAAGGCAGCATGTTTTTGCACTGTCGTGACAATCTGCCTCCCAGTTTCCACCCTGCTCTGGTAGGTGAACGTGCCCTGCATCAGTCCCATACCTGGCATAGCATCTGTCCCATGGTGCAGAGCACAACCATGGCTTTCGGGGCTAAGGTGGAGGGAGGAACCAAGAGTTCACCCACTCATCTGCACAAGGTGGAAATAGATGCCTGGGTAGGTACTACCTCCCTCCCTCCCACTCCATACTGCTACCTCCTAAGCCAACTCAGAAAACCAAGTAAGCACCTCACACCATCTTTTATCTCCTAGGTGAGCATGCAAAATAGCCCCTGACCTGGCCCTTGATTTGCAGGGATTTGGTATAGGCTGGGGAAAAAAAGCAATAGAAAAGGTTATATAAAAAATTATGCATGCTGTTGGCATTTTGTGTAATTTGTAATCCGAAACAGAGAAATGCTGGTTTAACAACCACATGTGCATCTCATTCTGAAAAAAGAAAAACAAAACTCTCCACTCTTATTAAAGAAGCCACAAAGGGAGTATTAGCTACAAATTAGCAGTGTGTACTGTAGACTGAGAAGAGAGAACGGTTTTCTAAAACAGTAACATTTCTTAGATTAGGAGACTGACCAAATAAAGAAGCTAAACATCTGAGAACTGGTCACAGGTCACTCCGAACCAAACAAGGCATCAACATTTTTTTTTTTAACATAAATCGCAGTATTTGAAGGAGAGTCCTGGCAGATATTAACTGCAAAGTCCTCTCTGGCAGGTTTGGAGTGGGGTGGGGGAGGGAAACTATTACTGAATTACAATTTCCAATGCATTGAACCATGAAATGCTATGCAATTTATTTATGTCACTGATCATTTTACAATACAAAACAATAGAACAGAATCCAGAAGGAGACCCATGCAACCGCCCAGAATGACTAAAGAGGAGACCTTGGACTGCAGCTAAAGAAAGACAGCTTTTCATTTTGCAGTTTTATCCATTATGGTTTTTATATAGATATTTTCTATTGTGTATCTTTTTACATGCAGCACATTCGTGTGCATGCTTGGCTACAAGGGTGGGTGACCCACTGCGCAACACTATAAACCCACCTGTGCGCCCCACCCTTTCCCACACTGTGGCTTTTGTGAGGTCTGGTGACAAATCCAGCACAATTCTCTTCACATCCTCCCTTCCCATTTTCTCCCTAGCTTTCTTCCCTCCATTCCCAGAAAAGGAGGGTGGCATCCACCCAGAGATTAGATTGTAATAGAAGACATTTAAAAGGCCAGTAGAGTTGGTGGAAATTCACTGAATGATCTACCCTCCCTCCCCCAATTCCAGAGATTAGTCTTATTTTGAAAGCAGAAATTTTCATTAATTTGGAAATTTTCCAATTTGACAAAATGAAAAATTGTCATTTTGGCCCAGTTGCCTCAGGACCCTCCACCCTTTTCCCATGACAAAAGGGGAGAAAGGAGGCGAGAAGCAAAATGAATTTTAAAAAATTGGAATTTTTCATAAAAATTCTCATGAAAAGATTTAAACAAGTGGGGAAATGGTCCTTTTCTAATGCTGTGAAATGGAAAGGCCATTGAAAAAACAGGAAAACCTTCAACCAGGTTACTTTTGTAGTTAGTTAACTACAGTACATGTTATTGTAACTTCCTCCGTGGGAAGAGTATAAACAGAGCTATTAAGGCTTTGCAACCAAAAAAAACCAAAACGCACAGGCAGACACTCTGTGCAGCAATTTAATTTTCAGGCATAACAGCCTCTAAGCTTGATCATAGACTGTGTGCACGTTCGTGTAGTCAAATTCCCTTTGGTCAGAGGCAGTTTGAACTGGGAATCTGGCATTCGTAGGACTTATCTTTTGTTTACAGTGAGATAAAAGCTAAGAGGAATGTCAGCCCAGCAGGGCAAAACTGTTGGCTTGCAGCACCCCCTGCTGGATCTCACAACAGTGCAACAGGAGGAAGTGATCGTTCACATGCACTTGTGCATGTTTTGCCATGGATTTTAAGGCCAGAAAGGACCATTATATCAACTAGGCTGATCTTACATCATGGAACCCACAAGCCATGGAACTTCATCCAAGTTATTCCTGTAGTGAGACGAATAATTTGTGCTTGGCTGAAGCATATCTTCCAGAAGACTTTATGAGACAGAGACTCCCCCTTTCCCATGGTAGTTTATTCGAAAGGTTAATTGCTTTCACTGCTAACAATGTGGGCCTAATTTCTAATATGTATGTGTCTGGCTTCAACTGCCAGCCATTGGTGGTTGTTATGCCTTTCTCCACCAGATTAAAAAACCCATTAATACCCAATATTCTCTCCCCATAAAAGCACTTACTCATCAAATTCAAAGGACCTTTTGATAAAGCTCATCTGTTTCGTTTAAGTCTCTCACTGTAAGGCCTATTTTCCAGCCCTCACTTCATTTTGGTGGATCTTTTCAGTACTCTCTCCAATTTTTCAATGCCCTTTTAGAAATGCGGACATCAGAACTGCACACAATATTCCTGTATTGGTCTCACTAATGACATATTCAGAGGTGAAATCACTTCCGTACTTCTCCCTACTGCTGGATTTGTACATCAGAGGATTGCACTGGTCCTTTTTTGCCACAGCATTGCACTGTGAAGACCTGTGTCAATGGCAATTGAAAATAGGTCCACACAGATGTGGCTTTCAGGTGCTGCACAAGCATATTTCCTCAGCAGAACCAAAATCCCTCATGCAGTGAGGGTTCCTGCTCTAAACTAAACATCAAATTAACATGTCATAGTTTAAAACATTATATATAGGAAGAAACGTAGTGTCTGATGTTTCCCCTTTTTTCACAAAAATTCATAACAAAGCTGAGAGAATAATGCTATAGTATTTTCTATTACAGCATAATCCCCTGTGCCTTTAAGATGTCAGATGAAGGGCAAGTGTCCCTGGTGGCAAATTCTCCCTCCACATACAAAGGAGCTTACCTTCTGGTCACAGCAATTGCTCACATGGTGTTGTCTCAGAGGAGACTGTTTCTCAGAGGAGACTGTTTCTGCCTTCAAATGAAGCCTCTTTGAGTTCTCCCTCTGGCTCTACCTGACTTTCTAGACAAGGGAAAAGCAGTAGCTACATTAGGAGACTTCTTTCCACCAACCCCAGTCCAGTTTCTACCTACTAGTGCATCAACTTCTCATCTTTGAAAGGCCTCAGAGAGACAACTGAGATGAAGACCAACTCTGCACCTCAGACCTAGATCCATTCAACCACCCTTTCCTTTGATCAAGACCAAGGCAGAAGACCAACATCAGATGAGCAGAAAGTCCCACATTTTTGCAGGCTTCCTGGAGCACTTCCCCATGCATGAGAAGAAATTTTGAACTTTTAGTTCAAGGAACTCTTAGGCTAAATCTTAAAGCCAAAGCCGATTGCCCAGTCATATAGATACAAGAAGTTACTATGCTCTTCAACTAACAGTATTGCATGTCCTCACAAGCAACGAGAACCCATTTTCAACTTCCAAGTCAGCATAACAGGGTTTCACTGAATGCACTTAAAAAAAAATTAAACTTCAGTGTATCATCATATCATTTTCTTTGCAGTTAGATAATTAATATGGTAAACACTAGCTGAACTGGCTTAATGTTATAGTTACATATGTACATAAATATATTGCACAGTGCATAACATATGGTAGCGTTCAGTCAGTCAACACAAACAGCTGGATCAACAGCTGAAGCTGGCAACTGCAGTGAAGTGGGCTCATCACTAATAATTGGTATTGCCATAGAAACCGTGTCCCTGCAACAACTCTCATTATAGGCATATGTTATAAGGCTGTGGAAATAAAGTAAAACCGGGAATAAAGAATATGGTATATTGCTTTAAATAATTTCAGATGCTATAAAGACTGTCTCCATTACTTCCTTAATGTTGTATGCTGCTGCAGCCTATTGGCAAAGTTTCAGAGGCCTGGCCTAATTATGAGCAAATCGGGAGACCTTAAACAGGTGAGCAAGGTGGCACTATGTGGAGCTATAACTCATTCAGGCACTTCAAAGGGACGCTGGAAACTCTAACAATGTCTACATCTGTGGTAAGCACAGAGGAAGGCAGGCCTCCAAAGATCTGGAGCATTGCATCCAGGTACCAGAGGGCTGTGGCTGTAGACCAACCAAGGTACATTCTGTTTAAGTCCATGCTTATGGCGGAAACCAGTTGGATTGTTTATTAGTTGCTATTAATTATTATTAATATAATATATGGAGATATACCTATCTCATAGAACTGGATGGGACCCTGAAAGGTCATTGAGTCCAGCCCCCCGCCTTCACTAGCAGGACCAAGTACTGATTTTTACCCCACATCCCTAAGTGACCCCCTCAAGGACTGAACTTACAACCTTGAGTTTAGTAGGCCAATGCGCAAACCACTGAGCTATCCCTCCCCCCAATTATTATTATTAATTATTATTATTATTAAAACTTGCACACTGAGTCCGGAATAAAGCCTTGAAGAAAAACTTAGCTTAGTAAAAGATGTCTGTGGCTGACTCATTCCCTCCAGCTGATGATTCATAAGAAATACCAGTGCAAGTTCCTAAAAAGCCTAAATAGCTTCTACGACTTTGTATTGGGAGTTATAGCCAAAGAGCAAAGTACTGAAAGTAAAGTTTCAGTCCACCAAGTTGTGATATGTTCCATTGCTATTGTTATGGCAGTTAATCCTTGATCTACTGCAGCTGGTTTGAAGAACCTTAGCAGTTTATTAAGTGTTCTAGATTCTGCACTATGTGTCCTGAATTAATCTGTGGCTATCCATATGGTTTGTACGTAGAATAATCCAGTATCACTCTTTAGTACTCAGAATTCCATTCCCTTTTCATTCATAAGATCAGAATTCCTTTTGAATTTCCAGGGGTTTTCAGCAAATATCAGTCTTGGATTTGGCACCCAACTACTTGATATGGATTGAGTGAAGTCTTGACCTCTGTAGCCCTTGTGGCTACCTCTCTTGGCACCGCTCCCCAACACACACACAACTCTATCCATTTTAGGATTTTATAACATTGTAGTACGAGCCGGTTCTGAGAGTGTGTGGGGTCGGTCGATGCTATGCCCGGCTCATGAGACAGCTCATGGTGTCCGACACCATCAGGTGGTCCAGAGACATTCATACCAAACACATCACCGGACACCACCAATACGACACCGAGTAATCGAGACAGCCGACCAGGGAAATAACCCAATTCCTTCCCTGACAGACCAAGGGACGCACCCCACCGATGTACCTATCCGCTCCACCGATACTGACTTGGATTCCTTATTCATTCCATGGGTGGTGTACCTGAGCCCACTTATCCACTGACACTTAAAAACCCTTGCACCCCAATCTGGGTCTATGCTGGTTATGCGATATGTATGTGTCATAAACAGATAGTTACGGGTTAATAGAACAGGAGTACTTCATGTCTCTTTTGACTGGAAAGGGTTAACAAGTTCAGTAAGCCTGGCTGTCACCTGACCAGAGGACCAATCAGGGGACAGGATACTTTCAAATCTTGAGGGAGAGAAGTTTTTGTGTGCGCTGTTAGTGTTTGGTTGTTATTCACTCTGGGGGCTCAGAGGGACCAGACGTGCAACCAGGTTTCTCTCCAATCTCTCTGATACAGTCTCTTATATGTCCAGAATAGTGAGTGCTAGGTGATAAGGCGAGTTAGGCTTATGTTTGTTTTCTTTATTTGCAAATGTGTATTTGGCTGGGAGGAGTTCAAATTTGTATTTTGCTGAAAGGATTTTAATTTGTACTTGTATACTTAGGTTGGGAGGGTATTTCCAGTGTCTATAGCTGAAAGACCCTGTAACATAGTCCATCTTAAATTTACAAAGATAATTTTTTACTGTTTTCCCCTCTTTAATTAAAAGCTTTTCTTGTTTAAGAACCTGATTGTTTTTTTATTCTGGTGAGACCCCAGGGGACTGGGTCTGGATCCACCAGAGAATTGGTGGGGAGAAAGGAGAGAAGGGGGAGAGAAAGGTTAATTTTCTCTCTGTGTTAGGATCACTGTCTCCTTCTCAGGGAGAGTCTGAGAGGAGGAGAGAAGGGGGAGGAAGGGGAATTTCCTCTCTGTTTTAGGATTCAAGGAGTTTGAATCACAGTGATCTTCCAGGGTAACCCAGGGAGGGGAAGCCTGGGAGAGGCAACGGTGAGGGAAAGGGTTTACTTTCCTTGTGTTAAGATCCAGAGGGTCTGGGTCTTGGGGGTCCCTGGGCAAGGTTTTGGGGGGGACCAGAGTGTACCAGGCACTGGAATTCCTGGTTGGTGGCAGCGCTACAAGTACTAAACTGGTAACTGAGCTTAGAGGAATTCATGCTGGTACCCATCTTTTGGACGCTAAGGTTCAGAGTGGGGAATTATACCATGACAGTATGTATCTTTTCATCCTTGCAAACGACATCTGTAACTCCCCATAACCCAAGCCTGACCCCAGATGTACAGTACCTTCCCTCTCAACCTGTGTATATTTCATTTCAAACATTTACTTAATAAAATTTTTAAATCTGAGCACCTTTCACCATTGTGTTGTCTCCCTTGCTTTACTCAGTAATCCCATTCCACCAACCCTCAGTCATCAACCTCACTGACTGCCTTCTTTCCTCATTCGAAGTTTGTCTCAAAGATCTATGAGTTTCTCTCCATTACTTAGACCTACTGCTACAAAAGTTTAAAGTTGCCGTATGTTTGATGGATCAATGTAGCCTGCACCATACATTAAGTATTCTGAAAACAGGACGAGGAAGTGATGGATGGAAGTATAAGGTATTTTGTTGTTCTGAAGAGTCCTGTCAAGTTGTAAAAAGTCCTGTATGTATACTAAAGTTGTATTTTCATTATGGCATAAGATTTTAACATTGCTCTTAGCAATACTTTAGAAAACATGTAGAAACAAAAAACACACAAGCATTACAAATCATGGGTGCATCTTGCATAGAAAGTGCAGATAGGTCACCTTAAGGTTCTTCAGTTAATATTCTTGGTAAAATTCAGTGTACACATGGACATTCTGCTTATTCTTCCTCCTGGAAAGACATCCATGTGGGGCACTGGAACAATTTTTATAGTGGGAGCTCTGAGAGCCATGGAACCAAACTGTAAGCCCTATATAATTGGAACTACTTCAAACTGGGGGTGCGGCACTACTCCCTGCACCCTTAGTTTCAGCATATGCTCATCTTGACCTCCTCAGCGAGAATGATATGATAAAGTTTAAAATGCAGATCACTACCACACTCATTAGTCTCCCAGGTATACCTGGGAAAGTTTCAAAGAGATGCTGTAGCTTTAAATGATAAGTCTTCTGCAGTGCCGATACTAAGTGTTAAAAAATAATCATGTCAGGCCTCAAAAAATTTAAAAGACTGGCTATAAAAGCCATGAACCTTAAAAAACAATTAAAAAATAAGATGTAAAACGTAATACATGTTGGCTTCTTTTTATTTCCCTTCTGGATTTGGAGCACACAGAGAATGATATTTTCAAATTTTTCTCTGCAAACATGAGGGTTAGATGCCTTCTTTTAAAAAAAATGAAAGCTGAGGCCTGAAGAACCAAATATCACGAGCAGAAACAAATCCTTCAGCTATCATGTTAGCTACCACGGTACCAAGAAAGAGTTACCGGCAATCTTCAAACAGAACATACCAGAATAGAAGCTGGAATAGTACAAACCCTTCGGAAAGTCTTTATCCTGGTGATGTATGCAGACAAGAGAGCCTACAGTTGCTTTCAGAACAATCACACATGGATGCAGTTTGATCCACGCTGCAGTGTATGAAACACGGATGACTGTAGCATCTTTTTCAGGATTATCATCATGCAAAGAGCGAAAACAAAGTTGGGGGTGCTGAATGGACTGAAGGTAATTATTCCAACACCTGTAAAAAAGAGAATTAGCGCTAATAAAAAGTAGAGCAGAGCAATGAATGATATTTTCTAGAAGAGAAGCTGTATTTAGGGTTGAGAGACAGGAGTCAAGAATGGTCACACAACCAGCAATGACTGCAATTCTGCTTGGACTTCTGCTTTGTAAATCAGTTTGCCTTTAAAAATACTTTACTTAGCATCACACCAAGAGAAAATATACACCAGGCAATGTCTCTCTCACTAACAGAAGCCAGTCCAATAAAAGATATTACCTCATGCACCTTAACAGTCTAAAATAATCACATCAATAAATATAATAATATAATACCTAGTTTTTATATCAGCCATTCAGTTATATCCTCGCCTTTATCAGATACGAGGTAGAACCTGTTAAATAGTCTGATGCATTGTTGCAATGTAAGAAGGAAAAAAGTACCAAATGAGCTGTGGGAGGAGGAGGTAGGATAAAGAAGGTATAGTAATTCCTCACGTAACGTTGTAGTTATGTTCCTGAAAAACGTGACTTTAAGTGAAACAATGTTAAGCAAATCCAATTTCTTCATAAGAATTAATGTAAATAGGGAGGTTAGGTTCCAGGGATTTTTTTTTTTTGCCAGATAAAAGGCATTATATATATTTTAAACAAGCAATTTAATACAGGTACTGTACTATAGTTGGGAGGTGCCCCCGCCTTACCCCACACAGGCACAGCCCACTGGCACTGGAGATAAGGCAGGCAAGGAGGCTGAAGGTGCTGTGGGCTAGGAGAAGCACCTGGCACAGCAGTGGCAGCTTCCCCTACTCTGCAAGCGCCAGGGGTGGGGGGCTCAACCCTCAGCCCACCCACTTCCCCCCCTTCTCCCAAACTCCCATCCTTGACCTGCCTCTTCTCCCCCTCCACATCCTCCCCTTTTACTTCCCAGTCCTGGCTCCCCCTCCCGCCACTCCCCTCCCCTCTCTTCTAAACACAGCTAGCCAACTGATTGCCCCGGGCAGGAGGGAGGAGGGAGAGGGAGCCTTCACGCTGAGCCCTCACTCCTCCCCCCTCCCTCCTGCCTGGGGCAATCAGCTGGCTGGCGGTGTTGGGGAGGCAGGGAAGGGAGTGGGGATCCTGCGCGCCGAGTCCTCGCTCCTCCCCCCTCCATCCTGCAAGCCATCTGATTGCCCTGGGCAGGCGGTGGGGAGGAGGGGGAAAGCACTAATCCAAAAGGGTCTGCCGGCGGGCGAGAGGCGCTGTGGGAAGGGGGCGGGTGTAGGGATTCTGCTAGCTGTGGAGAAAGCAAGCAGGAAACAACGTAAGAGTGGAGCATTGCACAACGTTAAATGAGCATGTTCCCTAATTGATCAGCAACAAAACAATGAAATAATATTAACCAGGATGACCTAAAGTGAGGAGTTCCTGTACAGGAATGAGCAAAGGGAGATATTTACGAGTCTCAGATGAAACACTGCTGCACAAGTGGACAAATTCTAAGGCTGTCCATTGGCCACTTGCTCGCTAAGATATCTTCCTGGTACTTTTTGCAAGTATGAACCTTGGTTTCTTAGCATTATCTAAACTCCCCCTTTTAGTTTCAATTGGACCCAGTATCCTCCTGAGCTTCTTTGCCTAAGTTGTGTAATGTTAGTGTGTGCACTGCATAGCAGAAGTGGTTATATTTTAGTTGTGAGTGAATTGATTCTGTACAATGGTTTGTCAAGTGCTATTGGATACTTTAGGATGGAAGATGCTATCTACAAGCAATGTATTATTAATATTTTTATAGCACTGCCTGCAAATGATGGTTACTAAGAGACAAATACTATGCTGAGAGATATGAATGTAAGCAACAATTTAGGGTCTAATTCAACTCCCATGGGCTCCCAACAGGAGTCTTTCTGCGGACTTTAATAGGAGGTGAATTGGGCATTTAGAGAATGTAATGGGATTTTCACTGCAGTAATGGCACACAGGAGATTTCAAGCAATGAGAGCGGATACCAACAAGTCACTGAAAAGGAAAATCCTCCGAGTAGCAAAGACACGGAATGAAAAAAAGACACTTTACCCATAGAAAAAAAGAAAAGAAAAGAATTCACACAAGAGAAAGGTTTAAAGAATCAGCAGCTAATGGCCAGCGATGACATGAAAGTTGGATTATACCAAGACAAGTCAGGAGGTTGGTTTCAGTGGGGTTGGGCGCGGTGGAAGTCAGGGCTGAATTCGGTACACGGGGTTCAAAATGAGGAATTTGGATAACCCATATCGCATCCCATGTAGGAGATGGAAAGGAAAAAGTGAAACACACAGGGTTTGTGCCAGGAGCTCTTTGCTGAGCTCTTACTCTAACATATAAAAGCATTAGAGAGGTAACATGTTCCAGTGGCTAGTGCATTGGACTGGGATTCAGAAGACCTGAGTTCTAGATTGTGATCTGAATTCCATTCTTGGTGCCTTTGTCTTGTCTTCTTAGATTGTAAACTCACTGGGACAGGGGCTGTCTCTTACTATGTGTACGTACAGTACTCACCACAACACTGCCCCAAAGCTCTGTTGGGGCCTCCAGCCACTGCAATCATACTAATATTGCTAAGTACCCTCCATTTACATCCTTGGTCATTTTTTATTTTAAAAAAGATACAGAGAACTAAGATCAGCATAAACCAAGATGTGCTGCTAATTGCATCTATTAAGAGCATTTTATGTTTGGAGAGGTAGTGGGGGGAATTTATAGAAAAACTGCTTAAAACAGCATTTGCCGTTTCAAAGATTTCTTTGAGGAACAGTCTTTGGACTCAAACTGCTTAGGGAAATTACTGTTCACCATAGCACAAGAGACAATATACCACAACCTCCTCCCCTCTAAAAAAGTTAGAACTATTCCCCTATGTTTTTGTTGTCCTTTGTCAGGGGCAAGAAAAGGGCCAGTCTTCTTTTTCCAATTAAAAAAAAAAATCTGTGAAATCAAAAAACTCAAGTAGCCAGATCCTCAACTAGTGTAAATAGACCCCACAGGAGTCACACCAAATTTACACCAGTTGAGGATCTGGCCCTTAATCTCTGGAAAATACAAATTGCTCTGTTACTTCAACAGCACACAAATAAATGCAGAACAAAGTTAAAGGGACAAAGAAAAACAATGCAGTGTCTTTTCCTGATGAATTGCTGTTGGAAGTGACTTTACCAACAATGGTCTATTCCTAACTCACTCACAACCAAACATTTACTCAGAGGAGGTCAACAGAATTGTAGCCACTTCGGATGTATGAACAGTCCACAGACTAGTAATGCTTACTATTTAGCTTTCCTTAAGACAGCCTTTAAAAAAAATCCTTAACATGGTTTCTCATCAATTTCTTAAAAGAGTTTGCACCACAAGACAGCAGTGTTAATAAAGCTGAAAGGAGAGAGAGATTCTGTGACAAACCAGGGAGAATATTCTGTTCACATCATACAGAAAGAATATTACCGGAGTACCAGATCCAAGTTCAGATCCACTTACAGAGCATGCCAAATCATGTGGATAAGTTTATGTATGCAGGACCTTGTGATAGGAAAGTGATTCAGTCATGTCAACACTAAATTTTCCACTATACACAGAAGCTAAAGGCTGAATTTACATTTAGGTTCTTTTCATCCACAGGATATACAGCTGCTAAGAAAAGATCATTTAAATCAGAACACAAGACATCAGTTTCTCAGCAAGTCAAAGCATCGCATATCAGTAGGGGAGGTATAACACAACAAACTGGCAGGTGGAGAAAGTATACATCAGTGATTTGACAGAAACAATGTGCTAGCACTGAGGAGTAGAAAGGAGGAGAAAGGAAACAATGTTAATTCAAAGAGAATTCAATATCCACTCAGATAGCAAATCACTTTTGTAAGTTTCTACTTTTGTTCAGCAAATGGGGTTTTGTTCTCCCACTAGAGAGTGGAACAACTGTGTTACCCAGAATGGCAGATTTCATGGAAGGTATGTTCTGGTCCATCCAATTCAATATATAATTTCTGCAAATTCTAAATTCCTAGAACTGCAGAGGCCTTTAAAGAATGTCATATGATTGACAAATGCAAAAAAAAAATTTACAATATTTGATTAATAAGCAAGAAGGTGGATTGCAGAGAATTGAAATTTCAAGGTACCAAAAATAATTTTCAGAGCAGCCCTGGGAGGTGGGCAATTATTATTACCTCCATTCTACAGATGGGGAAACTGATGCACAGAATGATTAACTGACTTTCCAGAGGCCCAGAAGAAGATAATCTCAGAGAACAGATCCTTGAGTTCCTGACTCTCAAGCTGTCTAACGACAACACACTTTCTCTTAAGCTAAAGAAGATACAGCAATACGCATAATATCATATGTTTGCTGGCCACTACAAAATTTGTGATCTGACATGATTTTCAGCTTAACATCCACACTTTATCACCCGGGATTTGGGTGATCAGATGTGGCAATAAGAGGAGATGGCTTTTGTCTTAACAAACAAATTAAAAAATAAATATTTAAACAACCTAGGGAAAAAATGCTAAGACTGGGGAAAATATGTTTTAGACATTAAGCCATTTATTTTCAGTTTCTTGGATGAAGAAATGAAAACTAGCTCATCTTAAAACTCCACAGATATGATGATTTTATCTAGCACCAGCTGAGCCTTAATAATTCATTAGGATCTAGAACTGGTTCACCTGCCACTGTGCCATAGGACCTACCATCACACTAACAATTTGATATTGAGTTTCTCGAGAACATTCAGCAGAAGTGAAAGCTGCAGGAGGAGCAGACTACTGGGTACTTGCAACTCAATACATGTTAAGCTTCGACTCCCAGGCAAATATTGCGCTCCATCAAACCCAGTTGTTGTTAGCCTCAGAAACATTTATAATGGCTGGCAATTAGCGGTTCCTAAATAAGAATTTAATGTAGATTAAGATACAATTGCATGTCAATTTATTTAAATGCAGATTGATTATTTCAAATGTGTTTGGCGAAAATTAACAACTCATGTCTGTAATATAAACACATGGCTAATTATAAAGTCAAGCAGCCTCTATTAATGTTTCTAATGATTAATTTGTATTCAAAGAACATAAAAATAATCAACTTACTAAGGCTTCCATTGTAGTGATGACTGATGGGGCGCTCTGTTCGTAAGGCAGTCACCCGGCTCGCAGATAGATAAAGAAGGAATTGCAGAAGCTGGCCTTGCTCCCTGAGGGAAAGTACCAAGACCTGAAATTGACAACACAGCTCAATACTAGAGCAGTGGTTCTCAACCACAGCTCCCGGGCCCCCTGGCAGGGCTACCAAGCAGAGTTGGCATTAGACTTAATGGGGCCCCCAGCAGAAAGCTGAAGCCCCACTGCCTGGGGTTGAAGCCCGGGGCCCTGAGCCTTGCCACTCAGGATTGAAGCTGAAGCCTGAGCAACTTAGCTTCACGGGGCCCCCTGTGGCGTGGGGCCCCAGGCAACTGCCCTGCTTGCTACCCCTTAACGCCAGCCCTGGCTTTTATATGCAGAAAAACAGTTGTGGCACAGATGGGCCCTGGAGTTTTTACAGCACGTTGGAGAGCCCGCAGAAGGAAAAAGGTTGAGAACCCCTGTACTAGAGGGTAACAGAAGAGCTGAAGGAGAAAGAGTCGAAATAACAACAATAAAGGCTCAGAACCCAGAAGGCAAATGAAGAGATCAACAATGTATTAATCTTAAAAGTCTCGTGATTTTGAAGTCAGTCTTTTGTGACCTGACTCATGAGCTTTGAGCGCCCAAGACTGGCAATATCACACAGTGAAGGGTATAGTATAAGAACCAGAGGAGAAGAATGAAAAGTCAGAAGAGGGTTTGTTTTTTGTTTGGTGGGGGTTTATAATTCATTTAAATGTGTTTGGGACTTAACACAGGGGAAGACAACTGTGGAAAGGGGCAGCTGAGACATCTATGGGTTGCAGAGTAAATGGTAAGTGTGCAGTAAGAGTGAACCCCAGGACCCATTTAAAATCTAGGCTCCTCGGGCATCTTTATGCCTTAGAACTTGTCTACAAGGTGCGCTAGTCTGCACAGATGGGTGTAAATTCCAGTGCGTGTTAGTGCACAATACACTAACTGGCCTGCATGAACCCTGCTAGCATGCACAAAAAGTTCCCTCGAACATGTTAACGAAGCCCTCTTCCAAACAGTACCACATTCACATGCATGAGGGAATTTTTAGTGCACCCCAGCAGGGCCACCTTAGGCCAGTCAGCACACACTAGAATTTACACACCTCTGCCATGGACTAACGCACCATGAAGACAAGCCCTAAGTGTACTGGAGAACCAGTGGGATTCAGTGAGAGGCGGGTCTCCCCTCCTGAACATGTGGGATAAACACCAGGTCACTGCGCTGGGGAGTTTACAGGCTCACTTTAAATTAATCCTTACAAGTAGCTCTGATTGCCCCATGGAGCACACAAGAAGAGTTCAATAAATGTCCATTGGTTATTCAGGATTTGTGATGAGGATTAACAATGGGCTGCATTCACCACAGGTATTGAGTCAGCAAATTGATTCAGCGGGGTGATGTCACTGGCGTACGCCCATCTTCAGGATCTCTCTCTCTTAGGGCACGTCCACGCTTAGAGTGCTACAGAGATACAGCGGGTACAGCTGTGCCATCGCAAGGTAAAATGTACTGAGCCTGACGTACCAGAACGCGCTGGTTTTCATGGAAAGCAGACCAATTAACATTTTCATTCCTTCTGCCAGTTTCAAGAACTCTATTTACAATTCCACATCGTTGTAGCAGCTCATTGTCGGATCATTGCCAAAAGACAAAAGTGAACATGCGGGCCTTGCTGGCCTGAAGAGCAGTTTCAGAGTAAACTTGGACAAGTCTGGATCTCTGGGGCAGTAGCATGGTTCCTAGCACTGAGACAGAAAAGTCAGCCTTTCCCAACAAAATGAAGGGATGTGCCATGAAAATATTTTACTGTAAGTAAAAGTTAAATGTTGTAACGAGGGCCTTAGTCCTATGATGTGTTCTAGGTGCACGTGATGAAGTACGTTTTGTATTCCATGCAGGGAACTGCCCCACAACCCTCTTTGTCAGCTGTTGCAGTGGTGGGTATTGAATTTGTTCCCAAAATACCATGTCAAAACCACTAATGGTTTGGACTCCCCTGAGCTCCTGTTGTGCCAGGATTGCTCATTATTGTTACAATGCTTAATTAGCTCCAGCTGCCTTTCCCCCACCATGCTCAGCGGCTGGTCCAGGAGGTACATTTTTCAAAGGTGTCAATGCCTCTCAGTGGGGGTAGAGTATCTGAAGAGCAGGAAGCCGGGTGTTTAAATACTTAATTGGAGAAAGCAAATCTTTCAGTGGAATGTATATTTCACTTCCTCTTCTGGGGTTGCGCTCAGTTCCAGTTCTCTCCCTTAGACACTAAAGAATTGCTTTGGGGAGAAAGATAGCTTTCCCTGTCTCCGCACTCAGGGCAAATGATAAAGTGAGATTTAACATGGAACAGGGCAAGCTAAACATTGGAGGGGAAATGAGCCGCAAATCTATTCTTACGAGGTTTTCCCCATCAGAAAATGCTCATTAGACAGAATCAAAATGTTTTATGGGAATATGGCAATTCCATCAAAACTTTCAATGGAAGCTAGGCAGGTTTCTATCAGGTCTCCTACCAGCATGCCTGCCTCCCTCCCACACTGACACGCTCCCTGGATTTCCAGGCTCCCTGGCCTGCCTGGCTCCCACAGCTCTTAGTTACCCAGTCTCTTCAGGCTGCT
Source organism: Gopherus evgoodei (assembly GCF_007399415.2). NCBI lineage: Eukaryota > Metazoa > Chordata > Testudines > Testudinidae > Gopherus > Gopherus evgoodei. Next base: position 124,890,300 of record NC_044328.1, on the reverse strand, counting down.
GTGCTCCTTGGCTAGCAGACTCCCTGCGCTGCTGCTGAGCAGGCAAATGGGCTACCCAGTTCACCAGCTGTCTGACTGACTGACTGGCTGGCTGGACAACCAGGGAACTGGCTCAGAAATTTTTCAGTAAATAAATCCTGTAATATTTCTCTGAAACAGGATTTTTTTTAAATCTGTTCTGTGGGAAATTTTGCATTTCCAAATTTTTCATTCTGAATCAGAATAAAGTGTTTTTTTAGAAATCCAAGATTACCTATGGACCAGAAATTCCAGTTCTCACCCAGCTCTATTTAGGATTGACATGTTTCTATTAGGAACAGCTGATTAGTACTATTATTACTTAAATCAGAAGCAGGACCACTGGACGATAAGGGTGCTAAAGGAGCACTTGAAGAAAAGGCCATTGTAGAGAAGCTAAATGAATTCTTTGCATCGATCTGCACTGCAAAAGATGTGAAGGAAATTCCCATACCTGCGCTATTCTTTTTATGTGACAAATCTGAGGAACTGCCCAGATGGAGATGTCAGTAGAGACAGTTTTGGAATAAATTAATAAATTAAACAGTAATAAGTCACCAGGACCAGCTGGTATTCACCCAAGAGTTATGAAAGAACTCAAATATGAAATTGCAGAACTACTAACTGTGGTATGTGACCTATCATTTAAATCAACTTCTGTACCAGATGATTGGAGGATAGCTAACGTGATGCCAATTTTTAAAAAAAGTTCCAGAGGTGATCCTGGCAATTACAAGCCAGGAAGCCTAACTTCAGTACCAGCGAAATTGGTTGAAATGATAGCAAAGAACAGAACTATCAGACGCATAGACGAATGTGATTTGTTGGGGAAGAATCAACATGTAAAGGGAAATCATGCCTCACTAATCTATTAGAATTCTTTGAGAGGGTCAACAGACGCGTGGACAAGGGTGATCCAGCGGATATAGCATACCCAGACTTTCAGAAAGCCTTTGACAAGGTTCCTCACCAAAGGCTCTTAAGCAAAATAAGCAGCTATGGGATAAGAGGGAAGGTCCTCTCATGGATCAGTAACTCATTAAAAGACAAGGAAGCAAAGGGTAGGAATAAATGGTCAGTTTTCATAATGGAAAGAGGTAAATAGTGGTATCCGCCAGGAATCTGTACTGGGGCCAGTGCTGTTCAAGATATTCATAAATGATCTGGAAAAAGGGCTAAACAGTGAGGTGGCATAATTGGCAGATGATACAAAATTACTCAAGACAGTTAAATTCAAAGCAGATTGAGGAGAGTTACAAGAGGATCTCACAAAACTGAGTGACTGGGCAACAACATAACAGATGAAATTCAGTGTTGATAAATGCAAAGTAATGCACCTTGGAAAACAATTCTAACTATACATGCAGAAAGGTGGGGTCTAACTTTACTGTTACCACTCAAGGAAGAAGTCTTGGAGTCACTATGGATAGTTCTCTGAAAATATCCACTCAATATAAAATGACAGTCAAAAAAAGTCAACAGAATGTTAGGAACCATTAGGAAAGGGATAGAAAATATCACAATGCCACTATATAAATCCATGGGACACCCACACCTTGACTATTGTATGCATTACCCCATCTCAAAAAAGATTTATTAGAATTGGAAAAGGTACAGAGAAGGGCAACAAAAATTATTAGGGATACGGAATAGCTTCCATATGAAGAGCCATTAAAAAGCCTGGGACTTTTCAGCTTGGAAAAGAGATGACTAAGAGGGGATTTGAAAGAGGTCTATAAAATCTTGATTGGTTTGGAGAAAAAGTGTTATTTACCCATTCACATAACATGACAGGGGATGGCTCATTCAATGATTTCCCTGTTCTATTCATCCCCTCTAAAGCACCTGGCACTGGCCGCTGTCAGAAGACAGGATGCTGGGCTGGATGGACCGTTGGTTAGACCAGTTTTTGTCTGTCTATTCTTATGTTAGCAATTAAAAACCCCAATTGGGGATAGGGTCTCATTGTACTAGGGACTGAACCCCCACCCCAAAAATACCCACAAAGAAACACTTGCCCCAAAGAGTTCACAAAGCAAAATCCAGACCCTTGGTAACACTAGACAAACAAGCTGTCAGAGTGAGAGAGACTGAGGCAAGAGAATGGGATAAAAAGGGCATAGCAGAGACCTGTGTGTATGAATAAATTAGTTGCAGATGTGGTCTTAGTAGACCCCAGTCTAACAAATGGCACACAGGCTTCGCACAGAGTAAGAAGCAAGCAGAAGAAGCAGGTCGTCTACAGTCATCATAAATTTGGCTACTTTGTCTGCTCCATTCTTTAACAAGCAGTGTTTTTATTGCTGTTGAGAAGTGCTGTAGTAAGACATATTCTGGAAAACGAAGCCTTTGTTCATTCAAACACGTAATGTGTGGGCAAGAGCAGAGTAAATTTCTCCAGGATTCTGTCTCAGCACTGGGCAGCCTCCTCTGGAGGCGGAAGGAGATGTCTATTTGCATGCCCATTCAATCCTTCGCCTTTCTGCTGTGAATACTCAGAAAAGGCGGTGGCTTGTGAAGTAAAGACTGCTCTGTTAGGAACTGTACTGAGATCACTAAACTCCTTTCTCAGGCTGGTAACTTTCAGTCATAACTAACCTGGACTGGATTTTGACCAGAGACCCAGAAATAAAAGGCTTTGTTTCCTATCATCAGTCCCTTGAGTTATCCAAACCTCTCTCTCTGAAGTTAGATGTTCATCTACCAATAGTTTACACCTACAGTAAAATGTGTCTCAATGTACCCGGTGCAATAATCGATAGTGAGACATGTTACCATGTGGGACTGTCATTCTACCGGTATAATGTTCGCAATGTACAACGTGTCTTTGCCAACTCTTAATAGCTAGTTAATAGACTTATGCCTCACACAAAGCTGCTTGTCTCCCACACCCCCAGCTGCTGCCAGGAGAAAAGATTATCCAGAATGAAGGAACTTTAGGACCTCCTTAGCAGACTTGTTTTACTGACCAGCTAGCAGCCCTCAGAGTCTGATCTCCACAACTTGCCACTGATTTACTCTGCACCTCAGGCAAATCACTGAACATTTCTGGCTCAGTTTCCCTTTCTGTAAAAGAGGAAGTATAAACAGTGCTGACCTTTCAGAGATATTGCGCAGGTTAACGATAACCATACATCCTGGTTTCACGTAGGATATCTCAGGAATGTCTTTTGATATTTGAAATGTGCTTTCTAATGGGGGGGGTCATTTCATTTATCAGAACATTTGGGTTTTTATAAATGTTAGCTCTTGATCCATTATTCTTCCAATTGGAACGTGCGCTGTGTTTACCGGGAGCAAACAGTCCAGCGAAATGAGTGATCAATGTAACAGTGTTTGGAGCGAAGAAAAATGCTTAATAAGTCTAGATGCTGTCAACGCTTGGGGGCAGGAGGGTGGTAGGTTGCTCAAACATAAATGTTAATGATGCTTGTTCACGGTTTCATTACCAACAATTTAAGCATGAAATCACTGGGAAAAATAATACCTTCTCTTCTACAAGATGCACGTCTCGCATAGAAGCTGCAGTAGCAACACAAGCCCGGTTTGTAAACAAAGCGAGCTTTCGTCTTTGGATGATGATATCATGACTTGTAAAAACCACCACCACCAAAGTGCCCTGGACTTCCCGCAGAAGGAGAGTTCCATAAAGGAAGTGAACCCCCTTTATATTTTTTTCCCTGGCATGCCAGCTGCTGACCTCTGAGCTGAATTCCCATTAACAGACCACCAGAAAAACATCGCCAGGGAACGTGATCCTCTGGAAGTGGTCAGGGCATAGCAGTCATGTTCAGATTGCCCTACTATTAAACTGCAGTGATTACATGCCTCTAAGAAAGTGGAAGCAAACAGCCAATGGATGCTACACCACAGAGGGCAAAGGGTAGCTTTTGATGTCTGAAACACAGTACATATGATAGCTACCACAGAGACCATTTCACAGGGTAATTTGTAAATGCAAAGTTGCTGGTTTCAGTGGAACGTTTTGCAGGCGTGAGCAGTATGAACTACAAAGGGGTAAAATAGCTCTGAACCAGAGACATTATGAAGTTGTATACCTAGGTTATAACTGGACATCTATAGAGCCCATTCTCAAGCTAACATGTTAAGAAAAAGGTGTTTGAGTCAAAGTGCCCATCAGGGGATCGCAAAGGCAGGTGTAAAATGAGAGTGGAGAGCATTTTAAATGCCTCCACATCCCTTTGCACAGGTGTCAGGGATTACACAAGAGATGGGCTAGTGGAAAATCAGGCCCAACGGATTTAAATTGGGAGGATAGCCCTGTGCTTCTGCAGCAGCCAAGACCCTGTGGTTGAGAGGATCAAAACAAGGCAGGGAATTGAGTCACATATTGAAAGGAAGGATGAGCTTGTGGTTCGGGCACTGGACTTGGATTTGGGAGATGTCTGATCAGTTTTCTGTTCTGCCACAGATTTCCTGGGTGGTCTTGGGCATGAACACATTCCCTCTGCACTTCAGTTCTTTATGTCTGTAATGTGTTGTGTGGCTGTTGGCTGAAAGCTGCTATATAAATACAAAGTATAATTAATCCAATAAGCTTCTCAAATCCCTGGCACTATCTCAAGACAAGTTATCTGGGGCCAAAACTGAAGACTGAATTAAGGGACCAGTTAAATTTGGGGTCTCTCTCTGAATTCTAACCACAATTCTGTGTGGGTTTGTGTGACGAAGTGGGAATATTTTTAATGTTTTCTCTGAATACTGTGTGGGTGCCTCAGTTTCCCCTATGCAGTTCTTAAGTATCTAGGTGGTGGGATAAGGTGTGTGATTGTTGCAGAGCCCTAGAGGGCCAGTGTGATGGTGTCTGCACAGAGAATGGCTGTCGCCCTGTCTCCTGGCAACTGATGGCCTGGGTTCCTCCTCTGCAAAGGTGCCAACTGAAGGTGTTGGCGAATGAAGAGATCAGGTGGCCTCCTAGCCCAGGAAAGAGACAAAGGCCAGAGGAGAGGCTGGAGAATTTCAGTGTGGAGCTGTCTGGGGAAATGGAGCAGGGTCCAGATGGGACTCTGGTCTCCCTGGCCCCAAGATGGACCTGACTTAGGGCTCCTGTTCTCTGTACCTACAAGCTCTGTTTTGGATTGTGTGCCTGTCGTCTAATAAACCTTCTGTTTTACTGCCTGGTTGAGAGTCACGTCTGACTGTGGAATTGGGGTGCAGGCCCCTCTGGCTTTCCCAGAAGCTCTGCCTGTGTGGACTCACTGTGGGAAGTGCATGGTGGAGAAGGGGATGCTGAATGCTTCAAGGTCAGACCCCGGAAGGTGGAAACTGTGGAAGCTTTACGCCCTGGAGACAGTCTGCTCACAGAGAGGAGGCTCCCCTAGAGTCCTGACTGGCTTCATATGGAGTAGTTCCAGAACATTGCACGGTGACTCCATGACAGTTTGTGTGGCTTGGATTGTGGGAGCAATACTGTTGGTTTCTGAGGGCTCAGAGCTTTACGGATGAGAGGAGAGAACTGGACTGGACTCAGGAGGCAGAGATTTTGTTCCCTGCTCTGCCCCTCTGTCATAAACAGATAGCTAAGGGTTAATGTTCTTTTACCTGGAAAGGAGTAACCTGAAACACCTGACCAGAGGACCAATCAGGAAACAAGACTTTTTCAAATCTGGGTGGAGGGAAGTTTTTGTGTGAGTCCTTTGTCTTGTGTCTGTCCCTCTCGGCTATGGGAAGGATTTTTCTGTCTCCTGCTTTTCTAATCTTCTGTTTCCAAGTTGTAAGTACAAAGATAGGTTTGGGTTTTTTGTATTTACATGTGTGTAGTTGCTGGAATGTGTTAAATTGTATTCTTTGTGGATAAGGCTGTTTATTCATATTTCTTTTAAGCAATTGACCCTGTATTTGTCACCTTAATACAGAGAGACCATTTTCATGTATTTTTTCTTTCTTTTTACATAAAGCTTTCTTTTTAAGACCTGTTGGAGTTTCTCTTTAGTGGGGAACACCACGGAATTGAGTCTGTAGCTCACCAGGGAGTTGGTGGGAGGAAGAAGTCAGGGGGACATCTGTGTGTGTTAGATTTACTAGCCTGACTTTGCATACCCTCTGGCTGAAGGGGGAAGTACTCGTATTTCCAGGACTGGAAACTGGGAGGGTGGAGTCCCTCTGTTTAGATTCACGGAGATTGCTCTGTGTATCTCTCCAGGAACCCAGGGAGGGAACACCTGGAGGGGGAAGGGAAATGGTTTATTCCCCTTTGTTGTGAGACTCAAGGAATTTGGGTCTTGGGGTCCCCAGGGAAGGTTGCTGGGGGGACCAGAGTGCCCCAAAACACTAATTTTTTGGGTGGTGGCAGCTTTACCAGGTCCAAGCTGGTAACTAAGCTTGGAGGTTTTCATGCTAACACCCATATTTTGGACGCTAAGGTCCAAATCTGGGAATATGTTATGACACCCTCATCTGCAGGGTGGCCTTGGCTAAGTCTCGATGTCTTGGTTCCCCTATCACCTCTTCTCTGTCTTGGCTATTTAGGTGGGAAGTATTTGGGGCATTGCCTATTGCAGTGGGATCCCGATCTCAGCTGGGGCCTTCAGACGGTGCCATAATGCAAAGAATAATCAATAAATAAGCAGTGGGGTAACCTCGCAAGTTGGGAAGGTTCCGTTTGGTTGTGATGAGCCCATAAAAGTTTGGATATGAATATTCCTATTTATTTGAACCTGAGTGCTTCTGTGTCTTCCCCCTGCTTCCTTGTGATGACTGGAACAAGCCAGGTCAGCATTAGAAAGGGTTTGCCAGTACAGCTATACTGACACAGCTCCTCCTAGGGGAGATGCAGCTTTCACTAGTTTCCCAAGCAAAATAAACTATACTAGCACAAGCTCTTCCTGGCTTATATAACTGTGTCTACACTAGGGCTTATACTGGCATGGCTATGTCAGTAAAATATCACACCTCTAGCTAACAAAGGTCTGTAAGTATAGACCATATCTTGGACTGCCTATCCTTGATCCATGTATCCATACACCAAGAAAAGAATGAAATATTTATGCACTATATTTATTTAATGAGAAGTCATGCTAGGATTCTGCATCCTGAATGAGCCAATGGCTCTTAGAAAGAAAGAGAGAAAGAGAGAAAGAAAGAAAGAAAAACATAGGCACAGCAGCCCTTACCTTCCTGGCTGTCTCCAGTGGAAAGTCCGGTTCACGGAAGACTCAGTCTAGCAACGTCCCTTGCAGCAGCTACTTCCGCTCCTGAAGGGGAAAGGCCAGGCAGTGATACTTCTTCAGGAGCAAAATCAGCAATCAGCCCTCCGCAGCCTTTTCTTAAAAGCATTATCAGGCCAGGATTTCCCTCTGAATACAATACGGAAGCTGCAACAACCAGCTCTCTCAATCACAGCAACCCAGAACAGCCCCAATTCCTAGAGAACAAGCCTTTCTGTGAATACCGGCAGCCCAATGGCCTTCTCCGTCACCAACCAAGCCCAAACAGATTTAGGGCATCACAGCTCAGTTGCCCATTCAGAGCAGAAATCAGGTGTGCTGTGGAGTCAGGGTATTTACTCGATGTCATTTACTTATTGGCATGATGTACACAGTCTAGTTTCCTTGAACAGAGGTGTCACCAAAGGGCACACAAACAAACATTGTCCTGTCCCATTGCCCTGTCCCTAGAAGCAGCCATCTTGGACCTCTGTGTCGCTGTCTGGCCTCACGCAATTCTCACAGTGAAATAAACCATTATCTCCTGCTGCCCCAGTCTGGAGCTTTACACTTGAGAAACCATCTGAGCTCAAAGCTCCTCATCTGAGGCTACTCTCCTTTCATGCAGCCACTTCACAATAGAAAACAGCCTCAGATCTTTAACTGCCAGACAAAGAAGACTGCTTTAACCTGCAGTCTCCATAACAGGGGTCTGGGTGCTTGTACTTCTATGATCGCTAAAGGGCCAACCATTGGCACCTTTCAGCAGAACAGTATTTAACACTTTAATGGAGGTCTCTCACCCCCTTTTGCTTGCTGGCCCTCTCTAGACTTTGACTCTTGGTGACCATCATTACATAATGGCTGATTGGGACCCTCATGAATGCCAGGTGGCGTCCTCACAAAACTCAAAGAGCTGATTGTGCTGGTGAGAGATACAGGTGCCAGAAAACCAACCTCAGGTTTTTCACATGGTAGCCCAATATGATGACCACCTAAGTACCCACAAGGGAAGAAATTACCCTTCCTGAAAAAAAAAAAGACTACAGACTAATTGGTGTGTCCCTGCTATTGGATTCTATGGGATGGTTAAAAGATCACCTAAAGAGAATAAAATTAAGTTAAATTATATAGGTTTTTTAGAAACAATGATTTAGAACCCTATTGAATCCCTCTAGGTTTCATGCAAAATACATTCTACAGGACCTTTCAGTGCAGATGACACTAAACTGAGAGGAGTGGTAGATACGCTGGAGGGTAGGGATAGGATACAGAGAGACCTAGACAAATTAGAGGATTGGGTCAAAAGAACACAGATGAGGTTCAACAAGGACAAGTGCAGGAAGAATCCCATGCACTGTTACAGACTAGGGACTGAATGGCTAGTCAGCAGTTCTGCAGAAAAGAACTTAGGGGTTACAGTGGACCAGAAGCTGATGATATGAGATGACAGTGTGCCCTTGTTGCCAAGAAGGCTAACAGCATTTTGGGCTGTATAAATAGAGGCATTGCCAGCAGATCGAGGGACGTGATCATTCCCCTCTATTCAACATTGGTGAGGCCTCAGTTTTGGGCTGCACACTACAAGGAGGATGTGGAAAAATTGGGAAGAGTCCAGTAGAGGGCAACAAAAATGATTAGGGGACTGGAGCACATGACTTAAGAGGAGAGGCTGAGGGAACTGGGATTATTTAGTCTGCAGAAGAGAAGAATTGGGGGGGGGGATTTGATAGCTGCTTTCAAATACCTGAAAGGGGGTTCTAAAGAGGATGGAGTTAGACTGTTCTCAGTGGTACCAGATGACAGAACAAGGAGTAAAGGTCTCAAGTTGCAGGGGGAGAGGTTTAGGTTAGATATTAGGAAAAAAACTTTTTCACTAGGAGGGTGGTGAAACACTGGAATGGGTTACCTGGGGAGGTGGTGGAATCTCCTTCCTTAGAGGTTTTTAAGGTCAGGCTTGACAAAGTCCTGGCTGAGATGATTTAGTTGGGGATTAGGTCCTGCTTTGAGGAGGGGGTTGGACTAGAACCTCCTGAGGTCCTTTCCAACCCTGATATTCTGTGTTTACAAATGAGCGCACCCTCTCTAGATGTTATGTCTGGCCACTTGCTACCAGTTTGATTGGGCATCTTTTACAGTCACAGTTGAGGTATTTCAAAGCTGCATGAGTTTCTGATTATTCGAGATTCAATGTTCCTAGAAATAATTACTTTTTTTTTTAATTACATAGTCTCTTATAGCATGCCAACGATACAGGAAAATGTCTTCTATCTGTCCTGTACGTAACGTTACACAACACTGGTAATTCAGTCGGGAGGGGAAATAAATGTTTCCGCCATTTTAAAACTTGTAATTGTCTTTTATAAGTGCAATAAATGAGGCAAACAAGGTCCGTGCTTATAGTGACATAATCGCCTCCCAGATGATTTGAGGCACCCAGGCATGAATACGACACACCATAGCCGCATGCTCTTTGGTAGATTATTGCCAATGACCATTCCATTTAGCACCGGGGAATGGATGAGCTGTGGGAAGGTTTTATGTTTTAAGTGGCAGTGCTTTGCAGTTGCAATACTATTTCTGCAGTCACTGTGGAAGCACCATAGGACATTGCAAAGCAGGGGACAACCTGTATCCTTCTGGGAGATAATGTGTAAGAAACCTTAATGGGCTTACCCTGGAGGGCCTTTTTTACCCTGAAGGTATTCAAGCTACTAATTAATTCATTCCTATCAAAACAAAGTATTTACATGCATCAGAAAATGGTGCCTGAGGCCTTGATCCTGCAGTGGGATCTCTACTGTTCTGCCAGTGCTGACTTCAATGGCACACTGCCCAGGTCTCTGTCAGCTGGCCCCATTTCAGGTTAGGAGCACTGCGTGTCTGGAAGAGATTTAAATTCAAAGATGCATTAGGCTGTGGGTGAGAAGAAACCTCACCAATGCAAAAGGAACCTGCTTCCATTCACGTTATGGTACAAGTGCTGTACAGTGACATGCTGTGTGAAATATGCTAGTTACCAGTTGAATTAGTTCTTTCTTGATGGACATGGACCTCGTCCCTGGTAGAATACATTTCTCTCGCTCTAGGCCATTGTATACAACTCTCACCAATCTAGTTCCAAGCATGTCTTTTATAGTTCTTATCGGTTATTGCTCAACAAAGGCTTCTAACGCCAATGAAAGGCTCTTTCAGAGACATTACTGCAAGGTTTGGAGGTCTCTGGCTAGGTCTAGTCAGGGACTTTACAGATGTTTTTACCGCCTGGGTCTACAGCTGGGAGGTGCTGCCAGCTGCCTTGCGGTGAATAGGCTAATTCCCTGTAGGAGACTGGCCAGAATGTAATGGTATTATACATTTTCACCTGCACATCCACCAATGTAATATACGCCATCATATGCCAGCAATGCCCCTCTGCTATGTACATCGGCCAAACTGGACAATCGCTACGGAAAAGGATAAATGGACAGAAATCAGACATTAGGAATGGCAATATACAAAAACCTGTAGGAGAACACTTCAACCTCCCTGGCCACACTATAGCAGATCTTAAGGTGGCCATCCTGCAGCAAAAAAACTTCAGGACCAGACTTCAAAGAAAAACTGCTGAGCTTCAGTTCATCTGCAAATTTGACACCATCAGCTCAGGATTGAACAAAGACTGTGAATGGCTTGCCAACTACAGAACCAGTTTCTCCTCTCTTGGTTTTCACACCTCAACTGCTAGAACAGGGCCTCATCCTCCCTGACTGAACTGACCTCGTTATCTCTAGCTTGCTTGCTAGCATATATATACCTGCCCCTGGAAATTTCCACTACATGCATCCGACGAAGTGGGTATCCGCCCACGAAAGCTCATGCTCCAAAACGTCTGTTAGTCTATAAGGTGCCACAGGATTCTTTGCTGCTTTTACATTTTCTAATGCATTCTCTAGCTAGACATTTACAGAGAACTCAACAGGATGAGCAGCATAATCTAATATTTAGGAAGTGAATATTTTCTACAAGTATCAGGCTAACTCTCACTGTGGGTGGAGGAACCCACCCATGTGGGACAGCATTCCAGATCAGGGCCCAAACACACACAGTTGCCCAATGGCTAATATCACAAAAATGCAAAGCCAGCATCTCAATGGAAAATGAAGGTCATGAGACGGGATATCCTGCCTCTTCCATTACTCACACTGAAGAGAGACACTAGCTTTTTCCCCCGGCACTGGCATAGCTGTCTGACCACAAACAGTACATAAATCTAATCAGCCATGGAGTGCTGTCATGCTAATAGGAACTTTATGAGGATTAATTCAACATAACGCTGCCCTCTTGTGGCTCATCACATAAGGGGCCTTTGCAGTTAGATTTTTTGTTTTTAATTAATAGGGAGGGGGGCAGAAGCTACAAAACCAACTGTTGAAGCCTTTCAGAGAACAGTTTCCCTGATCTTTCACACCGATAGGGTGAAGAGTCTCCAATTCTAAGATTGAGCTTGTGGCCTGCAGTCTGTGAAAGGCTTACAGCAGAGGAAGCCAGTTCAGCCTTAATGGGGAAACCTAAAAAGGTAGACAAGACTATGATCAAAACTAGTAACAGAAGGAGGGGGAAAATGTAACAAAAATAGAAATGTAGTCAACGCAGGGAAACAACGGAAGAGATAATGAAAGGGAAACAGATCTACTAAAGTATGCTTTCCTCCCTGGGCTTTTTTGAAGCCTGGGTTAATGTGAATTATAGTCAGGAACTGACATTAATTAATGGTATGTTAAAAATTTAGTTCCTTTGGAACTGCATGTCCTAGCCACATAGAAGAAATTATTTCATAGTGATTAATGTTCATTCTAGATATAACTGTGGCGAGGGCAGCAATCATATGAAGTAGGATGTTGGAGTTTTCCCCTCTATGCAGAAAATAGTTTTCAATAAAATATAGGGAATAAATATGTGCTTGCTATTGATGAGATATATATTTAGGGTTTAATTATACTTCTGAAGAGAGAAGCCATGGTAGGGATGCCTCCGATAGAGAGAATGCCTCCAGGGCTACCTGCTATGCCTTTGAAAAAAAAAATAGCCAGTAGCGTCCAGCTGCATTCATCTCTAATGTGCAGGAGGGTAATAACAAGCCTTCCTCCCCCGAAGCCAGCCCAAACTCATCAATGCTGAGGATGACGGCTGAGGCAGCACTAGGCAACACTGCCCTTTTGCAGTCACCAGCACACACAGCCAAGCTATGGCTGCCACCTGGAACACGCATGCTGCCCCCTCTCCCCCACTAGAGATTAACGCAGATGGTGCAGCACTTTAGACCCAGATTCTTACTCTCACTGAGTGCCACTAAATTCAATGAGAACACACTAGAGTAAGGGCTGGTGACTGAAGCCCGATTTGCACAACCTAGAACTTAAGACTGTAAACTCTGCCGGGGCATTTGATCTGTAGCCGCACTCTGCATATGTATGGCACAATACAAACGACGATGATTGTATCTGGTCCGCAGAAATGTCAGACATCAGTTTTGTTTTCATTCCAGTATTGTGTTGGACAGTGTTTACTATACATCAGGGATGGCGAATGGGGTTTAAAACCTTATTTTAAGAAGTCAATGGATATGAGTGAAGGAACAATGACATGGAAGCCAAAATGCATCCAGCACACACTGGAAGAATATCGAATGCCACCTGCATAGGAAAAAGGGAACTGACATGAATACAATAAAAAGATTATTTTGCTAGCACACACGCTGACTCTGTCTTGGTTATTGCTGTTAAGCAGGGTTACTTAAGTTGGTAGTAATAGGAACGAGAGGAAGAGGGGAAGCAGAGGAACAGAGAAAGAAAGATGGAGATTAGAAAAGTGGATAAGCAGAAAAAGATCAATTGGTGCTGTAGCTACATGTCTGAGATTTACATGCTCTGGGCTCAGTTCAGCAATACCTTGCTAACCAGCAGAGCACTTGAGCATATGCTCAACTTTAAGCAAGTGCTTAAATCCCTTTGACTCCATGTGCTTAACTGCTTTGATGAACTGGGGAAGATTTAGGGACATGCTCAAATGCGTTGCTGCAATTGGTCCAACGATAAGATTCTTTGTAGAAGCATCCAAGACACAGGTGTTCATTCAGAATGGGAAAGGACCATGTAAGCATTTTTACAGATATTGGACAATGTATTCGTGTGCCAGAAGTCAATAGAGCTACCCTAAACTACAGCAACCCAGGAACTGGTCCCAAATACATTTATTGTAATAAAATAAAGCAAAAGGAATAAAAAAAGATAGTCCAAAGCAGACCAAAATGAGCAATCAGACATGTTCTGCACCTCTGACTGAGCCAGTTTTCTCACTGCTCTGCTCACCAGGGAGTAGGACAGCTCCAGGTTTTTTGCAGTTGGTGTGAAGAGAGCAGCAGTCTTCCTCAGACTTCATCTAGAGCCAACATTAACAATTTCCCCATGGTCAGGAAAAGGTGGAAATTTGGGAACTCCTTCAAATAGTAATTCAAATATAACGAGTGATTTATTGGCAATTCTCTCACTGTTATATTCTATATAGGTTCTTATTCAACACATTACTGTAATACTGAAGCACCCTTCAGTTGTATTAAGCAATGGAATAGCACGTCCGTTGACTTATTGTTTGTTTTAGTGTGTGCAGTGAAATGCCTTATTCAGGTGGGGCTTTAGAGTTTGGTTTGTTTTTTTTTTTTTTAATAGATTTAATATTTATGTTAGAGAAGGCAAGGTCACAGAAATGACCCTGGCACCCAGAGCAGAAGGTGGCTAGGTTTGTGATGGGCCTTTGTTCCCGGGGTTGTTCATTCGAGAGTCATCGACTAACTCCCCATAAAACTCTGTCTTCTGCACAGACAAGCTGTGGAGTGAAGTTGTCAACATGGAGGTTTAGGTGCTTGTATATATACTTGGGCCAGGCCGGGGCTCAGGGTAGACACGGCATGTTGCAAATTCCTGCCTCTATTTTTTCTAAATAAAACATTCATACGGGGAAGGACAGGTATATTTTGAGCAGGATACTGACATTTCAGTGTTGACATCTCTGCTAAATATACAGACTCAAACTCCCTAGGAAAGAAGATCAAGCTTTATTTTAAGGCTTTTAATATGTACAATTTAAAAACAAAAGGATCAGGGCCCAAGATTGAGGCCGGTAGGCACTACAGTAATGCAAGTAAACGATAATGATTATGTAGGGCGCCCCAGTGGAAGCACAAGACATTAGTGCTCAGTTATCTGCACTGGGTGTCTATTTGTCTACCAGGAGGAATCTAAAATGTTACTTTTGACCTAGTGAGCAAAGCCCTGAAAGACTTGCCTAACTTGAGAGACCCCATCTTTCCCCATACCACACTGCTGTAGCTGCCATCAGCGGAATGCCCCCAAATGGAGTCTCCTCCATTTAAAAGAGAGGGTAGACAATACATTTCATGATCCCAACAAGGGCAATCAGGGTCAAGGGTCAGAACAGGGGCAAATCTGAGGTTAGGAATAGCCAAGAAGTTCGTAGTCAGGTCCAGGCCAGGGTCAGAGTCCGATTCAGGAGGCAAAGTCCAAAACAAGCCAAGGTCAAACCAGGAATTCAAGAGCAATGAGCAGGAACCATCGTGGCAGCTACAAAAGATCTGTTGCCTGAATGCCTGAATGTTGTATTTATGATAGGCAGGAAGCCAGTCAGGGGCCATGGGGTGGCTGTCTATCAAACCCTTGAGGCGGAACTTCTCATGGTGTGTGTCAACTGTGGGTCACGAGAAGTGGAGTACAAGTTGGTGTGATGCTGTATGATCAGAATATAACCATGTCATTAAAATTGCCACGGTTAGATAATTGTAACAAATCTTGTACAAATGTCAGTCATGTAAGGTGACAATGGAAAAGTTATGATTTGCTGAGTATGATTATCCTATTTATATGCATGTATCATCTTTGTACCTAAAGTTATGAATATTGACTATATACCTGTATTTTAATTGTGTTTGCTCCTGGGATAACACTCACAAGGTAATTTACATTGAGTCTACCCGAAAATATGGGTAATGGCTACTCCTAAGAGTCATCAAAGCATGCAAGGGCATATGACTTGCTCAGGAGACCCTGGACTCCATCTTGTGCCTGTAATTTTCCACAAACTAAGATTGATGGCATTCCCTCCACCCAGGAGAAAGTATATAAGACCCTGGAAGCATCTCCATTTTGCCTCTTTCCTGCTTTGGACTATGGACTTATACTAAAAGCAGCATTACAACCAGTGGACTCAGGACCTTCCAATTTTTTGGAAGTTACCAGAGACCTTACAAGCCAGTAGTTTATTCCATCACTGCTTCAAGAACTTTGCAATGAGTCTATGGATTTGTTTTCCTTGACCATTATAACTCTCTCCTCTTTCTTTTCTCTTATAAATAAACCTTTAGATATTAGATACTAAAGGATGGGCAACAGCGTGATTATTGGGTGAGATCTGAATTATATCTTCACCTGGCTATGTGGCTGATGTTTTGGGATTGAATGAACACTTTATTTGATTCAATTGGTTTTCAATAACCACTCCTCATAAAGTCTAGTATCTGGGGGGTGAAATAAAGGCAAGAATGCCCAGGGAGCCTGCATTTCCGACTTCTTGTTAACCAGAGTGATGAGACCGGAGTTTACTTTTGTTGCTGGTTTAGTAAATCTTATGAGAGAATAACCACCAGCGTGGGAGTGAGTCTTCCCTATTTCTCAGCAGTTTGTCCTTAATCTGATTTTCTCATCTGCAGCCCACTGAGGCACAGTGAGAGATGGCTATAGTTGCTGCGAGCAGCAGCCTGGTAACTCTACACGCCTGGGTTCTAGACCCATGGGGCTTTACAGTACACTTTTAGGGTAGAGGATGTCTCTCAACCATATCCTGGTACAGGGACTCAGTTGGCCCTTGGCCTGCAGATGAGATGGCAAGGCAAATAATTCAATAATAAAAAACTCTCTGTTGAACTCCCCATGTTTGTTTTGATAGTGGAGGAATGGGTGTTAATCTCTAACCTCGCCAAAGATTCCTAAGGCAGCCCCATGGTTGGAGGTCCTCGTATCTGTCCTCATAACTTTGTCTTCTTTTTATGACGTCTATATTAAACATATTAGAAAGTTTGGCATCTATGAGAGCTCTGCGAGGAGTAAATGCCTGATCATTCAAACTGCTGAGCTGTTCGTGGAAGTTACTCAACACATCCTGGGGGGACATTTGGCAATTAACTGGACACAAGGATTTGATCTCTGATGTTATTCTGGATCACTGAGCATCCAACATTCCAGGTCAGTCAACATGCTGATTCCCTGATTTGTCATTTAAAAACAAAACAAACAAGCCTCAAGATTATCACAAACTATGCAACAAAAAAAATCACACACACCCTAATGTTCAGCTAGAACATATGCATCCAGAAATTGCTCCACCTACAGCAAAAGTCTCCTTATACTGGTTGGTTTATCTGAAATAAGAGAGATCACTTTGCTGTAGCAAGTGTCTGCCAAATTGGTCAGGAATCATTTCATAGAATATCAGGGTTGGAAGGGACCTCAGGAGGTATCTAGTCCAACCCCCTGCTCAGAGCAGGACCAATCCCCAACTAAATCATCCCAGCCAGGGCTTTGTGAAGCCTGACCTTAAAAACCTCTAAAGGAGGAGATTCCATCACCTCCCTAGGTAACCCATTCCAGTGCTTTACCACCTCCTAGTGAAAAAGTTTTTCCTAATATCCAACCTAAACCTCCCCACTGCAACTGTGACCATTACTCCTTGTTCTGTCATCTACCACTGAGACCAGTCTAGATCCATCCTCTTTGGAACCCCCTTTCAGGTAGTTGAAAGAAGCTATCATATCCCCCCTCATTCTTCTCTTCTGCAGACTAAATAATCCCAGTTCCATAGCCTCTCCTCATGAGTCATGTGCTTCAGCCCCCTAATCATTTTTGTTGCCCTCTGTTGAACTCTTTCCAATTTTTCCACATCCTTCTTGTGGTGTGGGGCCCAAAACTGGACACAGTACTCCAGATGAGGTCTCATCAATGTTGAAAGAGAGGAGTGATCATGTCCTTGATCTGCTGGCAATGCTCCTACTTATACAGCCCAAAAAGCCATTAGCCTTCTTGGTAACAAAGGCACACTGTTTACTCATATCCAGCTTCTTATCCACTGTAACCCCTAAGTTCTTTTCTGCAGAACTGCTGCAGAGCCATTCAGTCCCTAGTCTGTAGCAGTGCATAGAATTCTTCCTGCACTTGTCCTTATTGAACCACCTCATCCGATTTCTTTTGGCCCAATCCTCTAATTTGTCTAGGTCCCTCTGTATCCTATCCCTACCCTCCAGCATATCTACCACTCCTCCCAGTTTAGTGTCATCTGCAAACTTGCTGAGGGTGCAGTCCAAGCCAACCTCCAGATTATTAATGAAGATATTGAACAAAACTGGCCCCAGGGCCGACTCTTGGGGCACTCCGCTTGATTTACTATAGCAAGAGAAATGATCCATCTGTAAAGCTTTGATTACTTGAAAGAAATAGACGTACTCACATCACATATGTTCCAGACTCCCCATTACCAGTTACAGCAGTTTAAAGTCTTACTACGTGACAATAGCAATAAGCATATACACTTGCAGACTTTCATGTTTTCAAAGGATCATTAATCATTTCCTTATGTACAGCAAGTTTTCCAACAGTCAAATGTTCTTTGGTGTCTACGTTTACTTATAACATTTATATCAGCTTCTCAGCTATCTGAACTAACTTGGAAACAGCTGGTTTGCCTGCTAAGAAAAACAAAGCTATTCAGAAAAATGGGTAAGGGGAAAAAAACACAATAAATTGGAAATGCTCAGGAAATACAGACCCTACATTACATATGTGCAATCAAAAAGATCAGAGATCTGCACTAACTCATAACAATATACAATGTGTTTTTTTGTTTGGTTTGGGATTTTTTTGCTGCAGAATATAATGTGAGGCTAAGCATGCAAATGGCTTTTTGGAAATGGGCAATGACAAAGATTGATTAATATCAGTTGACAGCCTGCTCTAGAGCTTCATAGCAGGAAAGGCAATGATTGATTTGCCAAATGTAGAGCATGTACTGTAGATAATAAATCTACATCTGAGCTCAATCCAATTTCATAAGTATGAACTAAGGGCCAGATTTTTAAAGATATTTAAGACACTTGAAGATATTTTAGCCACCTAATTCCCATTGGAAAATCCTGATAGGCTTCCATCTGCATCTGTAGGCACCTAAATACCTTAAAAAAATCTGGTCCTAACTGCCTACGGATGAGTCTACTATTGAGATTGGGAGTAGAAAGATTATGTACAGAACTGTAAAACAAAATGCAGTAACATTGTGTAGCTCATGCTTACTGGTCAAAAGAAAGGCAATGTAATTGTTTTCTAAATTCAGATAGAGCGATGACTATTATCCTAGCATCACCGTGGGTTCAATGATACTCTTGCCATGGATTGAGTAGCCGAGGGTCATGTTAGATTACAGTAATTTAAGTTATGATTGCGTGAGTTCCAGGTGATCACCAAATACACTCTAGCTAACAAAACTATCCAATCATGTAGGTTTGCCTTTTCACTGAAAAGCCTGCCACTGAAAAGCAAGTTATATATCCTGCCATGGGGAGTCACCAGAAAACTGGGTTTGCAAACATAAATCCTGAAAGTTTTAGGTCAGTGTATATGATTCTATACAAAAAAAACATGAGTCTCAGAGGTTAAAAAATGCTCAACACCAACAATGCCCATGGAGAATAATGGGTCAGTTAGGCTCTGAAGACAAGCTAACCCATTATCTTTTCAACAGGAGCTGCTTGAGCCTGAGGACTGTTGAAAATCTGGCCCAGCAGCTGCAGTGTTCTAAGATTATAGGGAAAGAGAAGAAAGAACAACTGGACTAAATATAGTACATTTGTAAGTACCTTGAACCTTAGAAAAGCTAAAGCCATTTATAATTGTTTATGCCCCATTTATAATCATTATCTACTGCATTATAGGCTTTCAAGGAGAGATGATGATGGAGATGGCTAACAAGGTCTTGTCTGCCCTAGAATGGGATCATGGGTGAAGAATCGAGTTTGCTACCATGATGTTGGCCAATCTGTTTAGAAGAGGCCAAGTACTGTTCAGTACCACATCAGCTAATTGCCATCAAACCTTGCTGCTAATCAAACCAGAACCTCGAAAGCTTATGTTCTTTCTCATGACTACCTACAGCCTGCTAGAGCCACTGGCTTTGAAGTGGAACATACCAACTCAAATGTAATCTGCAACGTGATCATTTGAAATCAGCTGACCCAATTATGGAAGGAAGCCTTCAGGTAGACTAAATGTAAACATTTTTACATAACATGGGATTTGTGAAGAAGTGGACAAACATTTGACTACAGGAGTCTTGTAGCTTACTGGGCTTCATTGCAAATACAACGACTGTCCCTGTCACTAGCAGTGTCTTTCAATCACAAACAGCACTATACTTTCTCCAGTTGGCATAGCTCAAATAGAATCCAGCAGGTGATTAATGCCTGGAGAAAAAAAATGTCTCTCTCACCTTCTCAAGGGTCCTTCACAAGGGATCAGAGTTCAGAGGGTTAGAAACCTTCATTTTTTAGAGTTTGCATTGAATTTGCCAAGATCTTTCCTAACAGAAACCTCTTTTTCCCTCCTCCAAGGATTATACAGTGAAAACGTATAGCATTCACAACCAACATTTTTTCCTGGCTACAGGAACTTTGTACTAAAGATAGAAACCCTTTCAGAGCACAAGCCCCCTTAACTAAGGGGATTTATGAAGAAATGTCCCCTAAGGGTAAGTTATCCCATAACCACCTAGTGCAGGAATTCCTTCAACTTCCACAGAAGCACCTATTACTGGCCATCGTTGGGAACCAATGTCTGTATGAAATGGACCCAGTCTGGCAATTCCTACATTCCTGTGTAAGAGCTACACCATAGAGAGAGTGACAGCTGTTCTAAGATAAATTTTGTTTATGATGAGGAGCTTAGCATGCTAGTGGCCAAGTTTAGCATTTAACAAAAGGCAAGGTTGTATTGCACTTGACAAAACTAGCCACAGAGCCTAGGAAGGTGACTCTAGAGCCCAAATCAGTCATCGTATACCCATTCACACACCATCTGTAGAAGTTAGCTACATTGGTCCTCTGTGAAAGAATTGAAAGTCCAGGTCCTCGAATCAATTCAACTAAGAGAGGAGCTAAGTTCCGATGCTCAACCATTCCTAAGGCTCACAGCTGAGAAAAAGCATTAGGTTTCAATACAAATTCACCTCGTCTAGTAACAATCTATACAGGTGGCTCCTGGTCCATGCATTTATTAAAGAAGTGTCTGAAAGGTACACACATTTAATGTGAGGCAAGATAGTCATAGAGAAAAACCGAGTGATGGTGGTACTTATCCTGAAGCTCACTACTGAAATAGAATATGCTGAGGGTTTTCTTAACTGTACCTGCCAATATTTGCCAAGTGCATCCATTTGCAGGTGCATTTACAAGTGCAGGGTATTTGCTCATGCAAACAGGTGATCAAGCCTTGCTATCATATAATTTGCATAGAGAAGTTGACAATTAAATTTGCTGTCCTCCTTAATCTCTTTTACAGGATGGGATAGTAATTTGATGATCAAATGATGGGCAGATACTTAAACAGCAAAATGACACTATATCGGGTGTTGCAAGGATGAATTAGCCTGACTTGATTCTAAACAATTTTTAGTACTGAAGTCACATTTTTAGCGGTGAGCTTGTGAACCCCTGCCCTCCCCTCCTCTCCCCTTCTGTATGCAGTCACTCAAACAGAATAATCCTATTGAATTCAGTAGGGTTGCTATTGTTTATAGTGACCACTTTGCGGCACTGATGATAATCAGCTGGTGAGAGTATGAACACAAAGCTTTTTGAAACTGAACGCCAAGACGTTAAAAGCTTTTTATTCACGGGATGAAGCTGAAGTGATTATAGATGTTGATATAGCTTCTGACACCAATAATGATCATAAATAGCATTTAATATTAGCTCATGATGAAAGGCTACATGACAGGGAGCACTAATCCCCAGGCACCACGAAAACTCACAAAAGCCCCAATTTCCCTTACTCTGAAGTGAAATGATTGAAAAGGCCAAGCACGACCTCCATTACATTATTTTATAAACTAGATACATTCGTTTTGAAAAATCCCTAAAGGATCATTTTTTGTTCTTTTTCCCCCTCCCATCGTGGTTTTGTTAGGGACTAATTTTGACTAAAACCAGGTGATGGTGGGAAGTTTAGTTATGGAAAGATCATATTTTAGATAGTCAGACTCTACTGTGAAGTAGCATATTGGAAGGCGATTGGTGATGAGGTTGTTATAAGAACCTATACATAACAGAAGTGGGGTTGGTGGCTCTCTTCAAAATTTTAATGAAAAACAAAATTTTCCATGAACAATGTAACAAATTGGATGAATGCAGGTATCTCTCTGAGACCGTTACATCAACGATATCAGTGTTGTCTGTGGGCTTGGAAGGATTATATTATATCAGTAAAACAAAACGTCTATTTCACCACATACACACAAACTGATGAAAAAAATATTTCCATCAATAGTGATTGAGAGGCAAAATAAGAAAAATGCTGATTGAAAACCTAGAGCTTGATTTAAGGATATTTACTTTGTATATTTTGACACACTGCATTGACAGTTTGTGTGTTAACAGCTATAAAGCTTTCACATTTTGGAATCTCAAAGTCTATTGCCATTCAGTAATTGTCTGTCTATCCCTTCATAATTTCCCGCAACCCTGAAAATGTAAATGGATAAAAACAATTTAAAATGCTTAAAAATAAACCAGTATTATTCATCAAAATTACAAACAAAACAAAACTGAATTCTGCCAGGCCTAGTTATCTGCATCTGTGAAAGCTAGAGATTTTAGTCGAAATCCAGGTGGGAGGTTTATCAAGTTTCCCCAGGAACTATAGCCAGGACACCTCCTAGGACAGGTAAACAACTCCAAAGTGGTACTGTCTCTGAGGATTTTTGCATATACTGAGTTAGACTGACTTATAGAAGCCCAGGGGACAAAGAAAGATTTTTGATATGAAGGCTGTATTTCAGCTGACTAAGGGGGGTTCTTGCTCTAAACACTGACATGAACCTTTAACCAAGAGGGCAAGCTCTTCTGGAAGGATTGTAAACTTATTAATCCCCCCTGTGGAAGATGGGTGACCTCCAAAAAGCTTAATTTGTATTTAGACCTTTTATTGTTTTATATATTTTCTCTATAGTGCTTTTGTCTTTAACTAAATGTCTTTGCTTTATGAAGGCTGTCTGGTCACTGATGAACCACTATACTTGTTTCTGGTGGAGAAGAGCAAAACTGAAAGTGATGAGTTAAAGTCAGATCTACTGAAATAATCAATAGTGAATTGCAGGGGGAGGTGGGGAGAGAGGGAGACTGTGACCCTAAATCCCCCACCTGTAGGGAGAGATTCATGGGAGTCTGCCTACAGAAAGGTGATGGCTCGAGGTGGGACACCTACAGGGGGCATTCCTTCCTTCAGTGGACTATGGAGGGGTCAGAGGTGCAGTTACCCCAAAACAGTAACAGATGTTTATTGGTGTCTTTTCAGCCAGCTCACATTGTAAGTGACCTGTACCGGGAGACTTTGGCAAACCAGTAGAGCGCCTAAAACCACTATGGCTTATTGTTAAAGGTGGCCCAGACAGCAAGCTGCAAATTGGCTATTCAGCAATCTCAGCTTGACCAAGGCAGGAAGGGGTGGCGTTGGATGCCACAGCAAGGGCAGCTTGACCCCGCATCCTTCCTGATAAGAATTGTGTTGAAGTTGCTGATACATGCATTTTAAAAGAGCAGGATGTACCCTCAGGAATGTCTATTGAGGTCTCAAGATTACAGACTGAAAAAAACCACACCTGGTAAATCAATAATCAAAAGAAACCTCTTGCTTGATCATTAAAACTGTTTACTTAAGGTTTCTTTAAGGGATGTTTCAATCTATTACTAATGTATAAATAAGGGGAAAAAGTTTGAGATAGTTGGACTTGTTTGGGGAATCTTTTGGACTCTCTTTGGACTCTCCCTCTGGATACATCTTGCAGTCCTCACCGGCAGACAGAAGATTTGGCCACCAGAAGCCCGCCGCTGTGTCACTCGAAAGCCACACTCAGCTTTGGTAATTATCAAGGGTTGGGGGTGTTTTACCAATCTTGTTGCAGGTGTGTGTAAGTGCTTGAGACTAGTAAAGTTTAGCTTTAAGTGAAAGCACTCTTGTGTTGTACTGTTTGTGCCAGCCATCTATCGGTCGGACGGCCGTGTCTCCCCTGATTTATTTCCTGACACCTGCTCTCACAGAGTAAAAGTTACCAAGAGCTTTGGGTTGAAAGAACCTCAGGTAACATGACCAACATCATGATCCACTATGGATTGCAGCATAGAATGAAGGACACGCGTCAGATCCATGATACTCCCTTTGTATGATGCAAGAGGTTGAGGAAATTCTGGAAGCTACTTTCTTAAAAAACACACACACACACACACACACACACACACACACACACACACACACACACACCCTCTGCAGGAACTTTGGTTATTTGTGGATGCATACAGCTGTTTGTTAAACTACATTGTGGCCAGTGGGTTGATCCTTAAAGTGAATGGACCACACTTTACATTAAGGGTACACTTCCCAATAGTATATAAAAGGTTAATCAGTGATTAACAGAGGTTATAAGCATGTTGCAAACATGCATAGGATGTGTCAGTGATGGTTATAAGCAATATCGCTTGGACTTTTACACTCACAGCTGGTCAAGAAGTTCTTGACAAAACAGATTTCCATGAGACATTCTCAGGTCCAGGATGTAGAGGAGTGGGGAGAAGAGAAAGACAGAGTCCCCCTCCCACCCCGACTAGCCAATAACCCAATAGTTAGGGCACTCACCTGGGATGTAGAAGACCCTCATTCAAGTCCCGGTTCTGCCTGATTCAGAATCCAAGCTTCCAGAGTCCGGTGATTCATAAGACTCTCAGCTTTTACTAATAAAAACTGACTAGCCTTCAGAGTTGCGAGTATACCGCTGAAGGTCCAGAAGACAGATTTAAAAGAATCCCAAACTTTTTATTTTAAAAAAAATCACTAATGTAAAAGCTTTTTATAATTTTTAAGGCCTCTCTCATGATTTTTGAGCTCTTGGGGTTAGCTATACAAGATTTGCTATCATTCTCTGCCCCGAGGGAATGACTTAGGGAAACTCTATGGTGGTACTGCTAGAGAGAAGATAATCCACAGCTTGGTCAAACTGAATAGATTTGAATCCTCCTTTTTCCCCCATCTGCCACAGTGCTGAGTAATACCAACTTAGATTGTCTCTAGTTCAGAGGATGACGTTATGCCCCACCAGATAACAAAGTAAAATCAACTTTCCTCACAAATCCCATTATTTCCTTTGATATCCTGCTGGAATATAAATCGACAAATTCAGCAGAGACAGGAGCCCAACAGCAGTCTGCAGACTCCAGTCACGTTAACTCTAGCCTGCAGAACAAGACCATCTGGATTACTCTGAATTACTCAGACAGAGCAGCAACTCTGCCTCTCATAAACCCTTGTTCTTCAGATCAAAGATATTTGATCGACAGCTAATTAAAAGATACACTAGCCAGCCATAAAGCACTAGACTAACCTTTCAAGTAGACAACTCAATTTGCAATTAAAAAATGTCTTAATTGTTAAACTTCCAGACTTCAGCAACAATACAGCCAGTCTTGAAGCAAGATACTGACTGGTGAGAGCTGCAACTCATTTGCCTTTTAAGACTCTATATCAGAAGAAAGGCAAGATGGTGGTTTAGGCAGCACCTGGATGATTTTCAAGATCCTTGTAACTCCCTTTCCCACACACAGAAGATTCCCTAATGGAACTGGGGCTACTCTCACCTTTCTTCAGGAAAACACTCCTGGGAGTGGGGGGTGGGGGTCGAGGAAGGTACCAATAATTCAACTCACAATATACTTTTACTGACCTCATAAATTTTAAGGCCAGAAGGGACCATCATGATCATCTAGTCTGACCTCCTGCACGTGGCAGGCCACAGAACCTCACCCCCTTGCACTCCTGTAATAGACCCATAACTTCTGGCTGAATTACTGAAGTCCTCAAATCATGATTTAAAGACACCGAGTTACAGATCTGCCAGGCACTTGTAAATATTGTAGCTTGGAATCTCTTTCTCAGGCTTTGTCATCACTGCCTAACAATTCAGCATTTTTACAGTGCGATAACTATCATGTGTTAGTTACCTTGCTTCGAAATCCCAATGGAGACAAGGCACCTGTCGTTTTTAACTCCAAGGTGTCTAGACTCGGTGAGCTCCATAATCATGCCAGGTTTGAGCTGGTCTAGTTTACCTGTGGTAAAACTACAGGTGCTATATCTTCACTAGGATTTTCCAGCAGGATAGGGAACGCACATTAATTAACCCATGGTAAAAACACACTTTTTTTACAGTGAAGATAAAGGCCTACACAAGAGTTTGAGAAGTGTTTATACATAGCCCCACCCTCCACATCCATACACGCTTACTGATACCACTCCTATCCATTCATTTACAAGCAAAACAAAACTAAAAACTCCCTGACACTCCTGAGGGCCTGCTCCTGCGTTGTGCTCCACCTGGGCAGCTGCAGTATCCAGACTGATCACAGTGCTGGAGCCAGGCCCAAGAAAGCGAAAAACACTAACAACAAAGACACACATTTAAATACCTGCGCCAACACTGGAATGGAAGGCCGGCAGTCCCCTACAAACTCCTAGAGCCAGTGCTCAATTTCTAATATTTCACTGGACAGACTGATTGTTCTTTCATATATTCTGTGCTTGTAAGTATTTGTCTCCAGTGACCCTCCTCACTTCACGCTCTTGTATTTTTTTGGCTACTGTGAGGTTGGTTTACATTAAAACTCCAGTATTTACAGTAGCCAACTACATCTAGGAGGACCAAGCAATAAAGCATCGTCAACATAGCAAAATGGCTTCCTATCTCTTTGGAGTCCTTGGTTAGTTTCAAGCTATATGAGAGACTAATCTTTTTTTGTTATACCCCTAAGGGTTTGTCTACACAGTGCAGCAACGCACTCTACCGGGGGCATGATATGCAGCGAGTTCTAACATGTTGGGCTCTAACTGCCCCATGTAGATGCTGGTGGAGTGCTCTAAAAAGGACTGTTAAAGTGAACTAGGTACCTTTCAGAGCCCACCAACAGGGTCTACACAAGGCAGTTAGAGTGCAACACATTGGCACATTCTCAAATCACACCCCTACAGAGCGCTTTGCTTCGCTGGATAGACAAGCCCTGATGGTCTGATTTTGCCTCCTTTACTTGGTCTTAATAGTCTCATTGACATCAATAGCTCTACTTGTGGTGTAAGATACTACCCAGCCCAAGTAAGGAGGGCAGAATCTGTCCCTAAGCCAATACAATTGAAGTTCCACTAGCCGCTGAGCTAGGATGCTCCATGTACACTCATTTCAATACTGAAATGTCAACAACAAAAACACCAACGTAAGTGGTCCAAATATCTGGGAAGAGAGGGAGCTCTGTGGTACGTTAACTTTGCATTCACAACCAATAAGGCTGTGGCCAAAGTGCCACCGGGTTTGGATTTACAGTGGATGATTCCTTCCTTGTGAGACATGCAAATGAAATCAGCTAACCTCTGGCTGTGCTTACTCATTCTGATGGAAGCCTCAAGCCGCCATTTTTCATTGAAGTGGTGCCACAAAAAGTATTTTGAATCCCAGTTACCAAGGGACTGTGGCACAGCAATGTGTTCATATCGAGGATCAGCCCATGCTAGAGAGTCCATGGTTAGGACTGCTGAGGACAAGAGACTAATAGCTTAACAAAATTATTTTTAAAAAGTGGATCAGAAACACGGCTGATCGGGCAACGAAGACTGGCATTCAAACATACCCAAAGCAAATACCACATTTGTAGCCTGTAGAAAGCCCAACAGCTATGTATACAGTGCACTGTTCCTGAGTGGTACTGAGCCTCCACAACTCCCATTGGTCATTAGTGCTCAGTAGCTCTCAGGAACAGGCCTTTTCAAAGGAGATTAAGGTACATCTTTCACTTCAGCATTACCTTGGGGGATTGGCACCTGGGTTGGCACTACTCTGGCTCTGAACAGCCACACTGGAAAACCACACTCAAGTTACTGTGTCCTGATTGGTGCGGCCCCCACCTGTGTGTCTCACTAGAACTTCTGGGAGCACATCACATAGTTCTTAGTGGTAAATGGAGCCATTCTCTGATATTTTCCCAGGGAATTTTGGGAGAGTTTGGCTGTCCTTCCGGGCAGTCAGTGGGAACTGTGGGAAGGCATTGGAGGACTAGCAGCACTCGAGTGTTTTAGCCTGCTTCCGCAGGGAACAGCAGGTTGCACTGGTCCTACAAACCCCAGTAACTGCACTTAGCTATTCACATGTACAGGCAATTTCGCTTGTTATCAACCCCTCGGTTGCCAGCAAAAAGTTGCCACTCTTCAACAGCTGTTAATAAGGAGAAGGTTGGTTTGTGAGGCTGCAGTCAGGAGGAAACATTGGGAAGTGCCTCTCCTGTCTGCAGCACTGCAAACCTGCCTGTGGGGATGGCAGCAGCAGCGAGGGGTCTGCAGCCCAAATGCCAGGTATTTTTACAAGGAGTGGGGGCACTGGGGCCCTGTGGGTCTGCACTATACCTCTCACTGTGCTGCCCCGGGTCGGGAACTCAGCCTGGTCCAGCACTTCCATCCCTGGGTGCAGCCCCATGACCGGGCACGGCCTACAGAGTGCAGGGAGAGGTACTGTGCACCTCCAACATCTGGGCTGCAGCCCATATCCTGCTACTGCCCTTCCCACAACCCCTTACCTCCTGTGCTGTCCCTGGGCAAAGACAGGGTTGTGGGGCTACAGCCCCAGAAGGAAGAGCTTGGATGGGCTGAACACCAGTCACAGACAGGTTGGTCCCTGTGTTTCCTTCCACGGCTGCAGCCTCAAAAACCTCTTCGTAGCTGGAAGCTTTCTCCCACACAATGTTGTTAATGAGCAGCATGCCATGGCCAATATCCAAACACCACTAACATGAAAGCGAATGGGGCAGGATTGGCTCCTGGCAAAATGTTCCTATTAACTGGAAGTTGTCAATCTGCAGGTTACTGTTAAGCAGACTACGCAAAGCTAGCCCCAGTGACTTCACACAAGCACCCAGAAACAATCTAAATTAGGCACCATCTTCAAAGCCCTGCCTGGCCTGGATCCAGGATTGTCCAAAGCTCCGGGACAAAGACTGATCAACAACTTTGCTCCTCTGACACAATGGAGCACTCAACAATAAAACTAAAACTCATCTGTGCAGAAAACAGAACTTTCTCCGGGGGCTGCAGAATGAACTCCCCAAACAACTAAGGACTTTCACAGATCTCCCCACCTTCCGCATAGCATACAAGGAACAGTTCTGTGATCGAACCTTCATATATAGCAACAGGTATATTTACAGTTCTTTAAAAATACCCTACCAAAACAAGACACTGGATGCACATGTTTCTCCCTCTGGGAGGAGGATGAGATAACAAACCACATGTTTGTTTTCTGTGTAGTCACATAGCTTAATGAACTTCTGGAAGGCACTCAAGTACTATCAGGAATAGTATCCCCGATAATGTCACGGATAACCTAGTGGCTGAACTTTGTGACTTTGTCTTCATCCACAACTATTTCAAATTTGGGGACAATATACCTTCAAATCAGCAGTACTGCTATGGGTACCCGCATGGCCCCACAGTATGCCAACATCTTTATGGCTGACTTAGAACAATGCTTCCTTAGCTCTCGTCCCCTAAAGCCCCTACTCTACTTGCACTACATTGATGACATCTTCATCATCTGGACCCATGGAAAAGAAGCCCTTGAGAAATTCCACCATGATTTTAACAATTTCCATCCCACCATCAACCTCAGCCTAGACCAATCCACTCAAGCAGTCCATTTCCTAGACACTACTGTGCTAATAAGCGATGGTCACATAAACACCAGCCTATACCGGAAACCCACTGACTGCTATACTTACCTACATGCCTCCAACTTACATCCAGGATACACCACTCAATCCATTGTCTACGGCCAAGCTCTAAGATACAACCGCATTTGCTCCAATCCCTCAGACAGAGATAAACATCTACAAGATCTCTATCAAGCATTCTTAAAACTACAATACTCACCTTCTGAAGTGAAAAAACAGATTGACAGAGCCAGAAGAGTACTCAGAAGCCACCTACTACAGGACAGGCCCAACAAAGAAAACAACAGAATGCCACTAGCCATCACCTACAACCCCCAACTAAAACCTCTCCAGCACATCATCAGAGATCTACAACCTATCCTGAAAGGTGACCCCTCACTCTCACAGATCTTGGGAGACAGGCCAGTCCTCACTTACAGACAGCCTCCCAACCCGAAGCAAATACTCACCAGCAACCGCACACCATACAACATAAACACTAACCCAGGAACCTATCCTTGCAACAAAGCCCGATGCCAGCTCTCTCCATGTATCTATTCAAGTGACACCATCATAGGACCTAATCACATCAGCCAAGCCATCAGGGGCCCCTCTGCCATGTACATTGGCCAAACCGGACAGTCTCTGCACAAAAGAATAAATGGACACAAATCTGACATCAGGAATCATAACATTCAAAAACCGGTGTGAGAACACTTCAACCTCTCCAACCACTCAGTGACAGACTTGAAGGTGGCAATTTTGCAATAAAAAAAACTTCAAAAACAGACTCCAAAGAGAGACTGCTGAACTCGAATTAATATGCAAATTAGATAAAATTAACTTAGGTTTAAACAGAGACAGGGAATGGTTGGGTCATTACACTAATTGAATCTATTTCCCTATATTAAGTTCTCCTCACACCTTCTACGGGTCATCTCGATTTTCATTTCAAAAGGGTTTTTTTCTCCTGCTGATGATAGCTCATCTCAATCGATTAGACTCTTCCTGTTGGTGTCCATACTTCCACCTTTTCATGTTCTCTGTATGTATAAATATCTCCTGTCTGTGTGTTCCGTTCTATGCATCCGAAGAAGTGAGCTGTAGCTCACGAAAGCTCATGCTGCAATAAATGTGTTAGTCTCTAAGGTGCCAGAAGTATTCCTGTTCTTTCTTCAAGTACTGTGGTGATGACTGCAATATAAAGAACTATAGAGAAGAGAACCACATTTGCAGTCCAGCCGTGCACCAACCATTACTGACCTATCCCATCTACAGCTACACCCAACATTAGTGCCACATTGAAATACTAGGAGCAATATCCTGGCCCCATTGAAGCCAATGGAAAAAAATTCCTATTGACTTCAGTAACTCCAGGATTTTATCCTACGGCTTAAATCCTATCTCAGACCAGTTGTCTCTTGATATCACTCCTTTGACGTCATTGAAGGGCATCCTGACTTACACCAGTCCTAGACCAGAATCTTATCACCAGCTACCCTAATCATCTGTAGCCAACAGTCTGTCCGGACATTAAAAGGTTTATCTGTGCCTATTGCAGCCCCTCCAAGAATAATTGCTTTCCAAGTGGAGATACATGTTTTTACCACTGGAAAACCTCTCCCTCTGTACAGCATGCTGTTCAGTTTGATGAGCCATCCATCTGCCACTAGAGAAAACTCAGGAAGTCTGCTCTTGTCTGCCAATGTTGCTGCTCTTTCTGGAGTAATAATAAAGGTTTGAGCTGTGAATTCAGTATACGTTGACAACTGGTCTTTTTTGAAATTTTATTAGAATTTAAGGTGATCTCTGATTAGCCTTCTGAAAAATTCCAGTGTTACTCCACAGCAACAAAACAAAAGAATAAGTTTGCAACAATGATACTGCAATGTCTCAGTGTAATAGGTTATTTGGTTTGGGAAGCCAGGCTTTCCTTTTATGTTTCATTGCACTTCAGACAGATTTATGAAAATGTTCTGAAAATGGAAACCTAAACCCAGAGTCTGAGGTGCAAATAGTCACAAACAATAGAATTGTCTTCAGCTGCATTAATACCCTTTGTGCATTTGCTCTCTGTGAATATTCTTGAGATTAGAAATTTTAGGCTAACATTAAAAATCTGAATCTAATTTTAAGCAAAAATAGAAAAAAAAATCCACAGAAAGCTAAATCAGAACTCAAGAATAGGAGTATTCACCCTGGAAATATGGAGTCTAAGGGTTATCCTCACTCAGTCAAAGAAGAGAACTATACCACAGGAACTAACACGTTTAGCAACCTGCATGGAACTTTGAGGGAGGCTCACAGCTTGCAGGAGGGAAGCGTTTGAAGGAGGCATCAAGAAGTCAGTCTGTGTGCACATGTTTAGAACACGAGATGTAAAATGCAGCATCTTTATGAATAGTTCTTTTAATAAAGAGCCAGTTTAGTTTTACAGGGATGGAGTTCTCTCATGTTATTACCCAGCACACAGTGCACTAACAAATCAGCACACCTGAAATACTCATAAACAGGCTGCAGATCATTCACAGAATGTGAATAATTGCAAATAATGAATAAAGCTGAGAAAAATCTCAATCTGAACATCACAGACATTCATGAACTGGAAGAAAGGTTACATCCACTTAGGGCTAGGTTGTGATTTGAACTGTATGTCTGTGCACAGGAATCATAGAATAACAGGGTTGGAAGGGACCTCAGGAGGTCACCTATTCCAACTCCCTGTTCAAAGAAGGACCAATCCCCAACTAAATCATCCCAGCCAGGGCTTTGTCAATCCTGACCTTAAAAACCTCTAAAGAAGGAGATTCCACCACCTCCCTAGGGAACCCATTCCAGTGCTTCGCCACCCTCCTAGTGAAAAAGTTTTTTCCTAATATTCAATCTAAACCTCCCCCACTGCAACTTGAGACCATTACTCCTTGTTCTGTCATCAGGTACCACTGAGAACAGTCTAGATCCATCCTCTTTGGAACCCCCTTTCAGGTAGTTGAAAGCAGCTATCAAATCCCCTCCTCATTCTTCTCTTCTGCAGACTAAATAACCCCAGTTCCCTCAGCCTCTCCTCATAAGTCATGTGCTCCAGCCCCCTGATCATTTTTATTGCCCTCCACTGGACTCTCTCCCATTTTTCCACATCCTTCTTGTAGTGTATAATATATAGAATGTGTCGAGTGTATCAATTAATAAACTATCTTTCTACTTCTTCCTGGGTTACCCAGACCATACAGGAACAGGAGGGTGTTGTAGCAGCTCTTTGCTCCCTTATGGAGTACCTGAGTGGGTAGGAGTAGGGGAAATGACTCAGTCCCTCTACTTATTGACCAGTGCAGCCGACTCAGTCACCATGGGTTGGTAACATAATTTGTTGCTTGTTTAGGCCAGAAGCAAATTATCTCCCTGGCACAAGGAGGAAGCAGGAGAGGAACTTTGCCGCAGAGCTGTGTCTCCTTGTCACACTGACTCCTGGTGCTATTCCTAGGGCACTGCAAAGTACACATTACTCCCTGCTCAGAGCTGTGCCTAAACCTGCTCTCTAGCTCTTCATACATTTTCCTGTGAACTATCACAGAGCTCTACCCAGTTTTTGTAAACCCTCAGAGTTTCCTTTCAATAACTTTACAGGAGGGGCTGGGGGCAGAGGGAACACAAAACACATCAGCATTTTATCTCAGTGTTTTAGATTTGTTTGCTGACTCATTTTGCATTTTTGCTTGCACCAGCCTTGAAATTAAGTTATTGGAGAACAATGATCATTAAGTGATGGCGCTTGCTTTCTTTCTCTGTGCCTTAGCAACAGTGATTTCAGGCTCCTGTTGCCATAACAACTACGGCATGTACATCAAGGTCACTAAGCCCACTTTGCTTTTTGCCTGTAGCTATGTCTCTGATACCTTAGATGCCTCATTTTTTTTATTGTAGCTTTCATAAAGGATGACCAGTTAGAAAATACACTTCTTCCTCTTATGTGTAAACAAACATATGAAGATGAGTATTTACTGAGCCAAGGGAAACGGACAAGAAATTTACAGGAAAGATTCATTCAGGTTTTTAACATAAAAATCTCCTATGTAGGTATCTGATTCAAAAGATTTGGCATGCAAAGAAGAGCTGACTTAGCAGGGAAATTGCACAGCTCTATCCTATACAGATAGGAAAAAGCAGATGATTAGTTGAGGAACACAGATTTAGGATTAGTTTCTGTCCCTACTTCTAATTGCCAAGAAAGTCAATAAACCAGGAGAGCTTTGAATTGGGAAACCAAGTTAGCGCAGGATTGGAATCTAAACGTCAAGTGGGTCAGATCCTCAGCGGGCACACAGCACCAATGGAGTCGATAGAGCTAGGTCGATTTACATCTGCTGAAGAGATTTAATACCTGCTAACTGCCCATTGTGAGACATCTTCCTGCAATCAACAGGAAGTGGAACGGAACGTAAGCCATCACTCACTAAGATGGTTGCCAAATAAGATATCAAACTCTGAAGCAGTCCCATAGAAGATAATGGAAATATTTTCATTGAGTTCAACAATGCTGAGATGCCGTATAAAAGAGGGGTGACCATTTATAATATTACTGATGCCATTATTACATTGCTGCACCAAATCTTGTACAAAAGATACCATGTGAGGAGTCAGTGGGAAAGTTACAATCTATCAGGTATGAGTATCCTAGTTAAATCCATGTATCATCACTGAATCTGAAGTTATGAATATTGGCGAGGCATCTGTATCTCAGCTGTGTTTGTTCTTGGGGTGACACCCACCAGGTACTTTCCATCCAGTCTCGCCAGCCCATCGAGAATGGACTATTCAAGCTTGATTTGCTATTAAGAAGAATCAACTTTCCAGTTAGCTCTTCCTGAGGATGCCTCAGACAACAAGGAACCAATGGCCATTCCTGCGATTCTGCAAAACACATAAGGGCATGTGAGGCTGACATGTGACCTTGGACACCATCTTTATCAGTAGCTTTCCATACACAGGGGCTGTGGGCTTCGTTTGTGACAGTAACTTTCCATGCACATTGCAGAGAATATAAAAGACACCTGAGACATCTCCATTTCACCTTATTCCTGCTCCAAGTCTTTGAATTGTGGATTTACAACTAAAAGGAACATCTTGAACCATGGACTGAGGACCTTCCCTCTTTGGGAAGTTACCAGGGACCTTACAAGCCAGCAGTCTATTCCATTACTGCTACAAACCTGACCTAAGGAGTTTGCAATCATTTGCATGCAACCCTTTATAACTCCATTCTTTCCTTTTAGTAATAAATCTTTAATTAATTTACTAAGGATTGGGTAACAGTATGATATTTGGGTAAGATCTGAGATAGACCTTGACCTGAGAGTAAGTGTCTGATCCCTTGGGATTGGTAGAACCTCATATATGATGAATTTAGTTTACAGAAACCTCTCACTTTATTAGAGTAATTTTTCTGGATGGGAACTAAGGGCTGGAATGCTGAAAGGGGACTGTGTTTGACTTCTTGTCAACTCAGTTTGGTATTACAGAAGCTCTTTTGCTGCTGGTTTGGTGAACCTAATTATACAATTAACCACAGTTTTGGGGGGTTGTCTGCCCTGTTTCTTGCAGCCTGCTCTGAGAGTGGCTTAAAAATTCATTTAAAGGATTTTAGTGGATAAGTGCTTGGCTCCAGAGTGTTTATACCAAGTACTGTAGCTCCTGTCATAATAAAGAATTTGTTCCTACTAAACAGTTGCTTTTAGAAACTGAGTTGTGTGCATCTGTTTAACAGATCAACTAAAGTCACTCCCTGGGGAGAGCTGAAGCTTGTATGTTACCACAGCAACTTTGTCAGACAGATGAAGGGATAGAGGAGGAAATAACTGATCTTCATCTGAACTACCTAAAAAACTGCATGAACACTCCCTTCCAGCTCCCTAATTACTTCAACCAATGAGGGCCTCGTCCAGACTAGGGGAGGAAAATCGATCTTAGATACGCAACTTCAGCTACGTGAATAACGTAGCTGAAGTCGAATATCTAAGATCGAATTACTCACCCATCCAGACGGCGTGGGATCGATGTCCGCGGCTCTCCGTGTCGATTCCGGAACTCCGTTCGGGTTGATGGAGTTCCGGAATCGATGTAAGCGCGCTCGGGGATCGATACATCGCATCTAGACTAGACGCGATATATCGATCCCCGAGCAATCTATTTTAACCCGCCGATACGGCGGGGTAGTCTGGACGTGGGCTGACTGACAGATTTTGCTTTTCACCTCTCAATGGTATGCCAAAAGATACCCCCTCAAAAAAAAAGACAAAAAGCAATTTTACAGGTTCTCTCAGTGGATTTGAAAGTGGTGATTTATTAGTAGAGTTGGACAAAGATTTCTGAATTGCAACAAAAATATCAATTCTTGAGAAAAAAGCACTTGAAAAAATGTTGAAAAATGTTTTGAGGGGAATTTCAACGAAAATTTCACAACAAAGACAGCAAAATTGTTTGAAACTTTTTCCTCTCTGTTTTTCAACTAGCTGTGACTATTCCTGGTTTTTTTTAAAAACCATTTGTACTGAAGGAGGATCTACAGGCCTCAACTAAGATTAAGGCCCCATTATGCTCGTACTACACCGGGCAAGAAAAAACCCTGTCTCAAAGAGCTTTCCAACCTAGACAGACAAGACAGCGGGTGGAAGAAAGGAAGTATTATTATCCCAATTTTACCTCTGGGGAACAATGATAGGGCGAGATTACGTGTCGTGCCCAAGGTCACTCAGAAGTCTGTGGCAGAGGTGGGAATTCACTGGACTACAACTCAAGAGATTTAACCATAACATCATCTTTCATTTGAATTTTCCTACGAAATTCCATGCCCTACACAGGGCTGAATAAAAAAATGAGTTTTGACTGAGAAATGTTTTAACAATACTGCAGAAGAAAAATATATCCCTTGGAAAGTTAGAATGCAAAGAGGCTTCGGCAGCAATATTGCCATGGTCATTTATAGGCAGGTGCAGAAATATGATTCCCACAATACCTAACTATGGAATTTAGGACACGCTGACCCATTGTCTGGACTTGGGCATGTTGCACTGTTAAAGGAATATTGTAATGGCTATCAGCCCCCAAAACAATGCATTTAAATATCCTGCTGTTCAGAAAACTGGAGTTAGCAGGAAGAAAGTATGGATTGAACTAGATGCACATTACCAACCAGAAGGTATCCAGCAACCTATGTTTTGTGGTAGGATAACGTAGAAGAGTTGTAGCCACCTGCAGTTCCCATTTAGGGGAACTGAATACTGCATAGAAGAGGGAACACTTAGTACAAATAGGGCTAGGTCTTCAAATGCATAGTTCTATTGAAGTCTCTGGTGTTGTATCAGCTCACACTGGGTGAAGATATGGTCCATACAGGTTAGGTGATCATGAGATCAGGAGTTTGATGGCTAATGTCCTTTGTGACTGGAATGCAACAGAGATATTTTTCCAGTAGGTTACAATTTGTTAACTGACATTCAGTCCTGGCAGGAGCGGCGCCAGGGTTTTTGGCGCCCTAGGCGGGGGTCCTTCCGTGATCCCGATTGTTGACGGCAATTCTGCGGCGGGGAGGTCCTTCCACGGCTCCCGGTCTTTTGGGCACTTTGGCAGCGGGTCCCGGAGCGAGTGAAGGACCTGCCGCAGAATTGTCGCCGAAGACCTGGAGCGTGGAAGGACCCCCCACCGCCGAATTGCAGCCGAGGGTGGCAAAATGCTGCCCCCCCAAATCCTAGCATCCTCGGCGACTGCCTAAGTCACCTAAATGGAAGCGCCGGCCCTGAGTCCTGGGGAAATTCTGTACTGAATTTTGTGAACTCTTGGAGTGGGTTCTGATGATCCTTTCTACCTGATACCTAATAAAGTCATTTTAAACTAAACAAAAACACACAAAACTTACGGAGATTTTGATGCTAATAAATCACAAAGATTGCAATGAGCTGACAGCGGAGTGATGCTTTCCATAAGCAAGTTGATACGGGAGACAGAACCCACAATACATTTTTCTAAACACATGGGCATTGGGGATTTTCAAAAAGGGACCAAGTTAGATGCTTAACTGCCACTGCCATGAATATGAACCACCCTTCCTCTACTATCAGATTAAACCTTACAATGCTTCTATCTGTCAGCCAAGACAAGTCTACAGTGTTGGCTTCTGTTGCAACAGCTACCAGAGGGTTAAAACTCAGAAGAACAAGTCAAACAACATCAAAATCCAGCAAAGACCCACACAGAAGAAGTAGCTGAATTAAATCCCCCTTTATTTTGCACATGCAAGAGAGAGTGGTGTGAAATCTACCAATATAGCTTTACACTTTGCTTCTGCTGCTAAAAAAATCCCAGCAGCCACCAGTACTGCCTGCAGCATCAATAAACCTTTGTTTAGACACATATTTCAAACACATTGTTTGCATAACAATGAAAATATAGGGAAGGCAAAAATGAATGTGTTGCTGTAACTGGTTTGTGGAAGAAACTTTCTAAAGTGGCAGCTATTATAAAACATTTATAACCAATTGGATGCATATTACTGGATGTGAAGTAAAAAGAATCTGTGTATACTTATTGAAAGGAGAGACGGGAATATTTTAAATCTGGAGGGACTCTAAATTACAACCAGTGAATTTATAATTTTCAGAATTATTTGCCTTTGACACACAGGATTTGTTGGTCTCCGGTCAATAGTGCTGTGCTGAATTACAGCCACTGAGGATCTGTCTCAGAACCCTGGTTGTTATTCAGTTTTTATATTGTGGTAGTGCCCACGTATCGTGGTGGCCCCACTGAGCTAAACACTGTATACACCAGTGGTTCTCAACCCACAGCTGGTGGGCCACTTGTGGCCCAATCAGCACACAGCTGCAGCCCATGTGACATCCTCAGGGTCATATGGGTAGTGCCAACCTGGGGAACTCTTTGCCAGAGGATGTTGTGAAGGCCAAGACTATAACAGGGTTCAAAAAAGAACTAGATAAGTTCCTGGAGGATAGGTCCATCAATGGCTGTTAGCCAGGATGGACAGGGATGGTGTCCCTACCTCTGTTTCCCAGAAGCGGGGAATGGGCAACAGGGGATGGATCACTTGATGATTCCCTGTTCTGTTCATTCCTCTGGGGCACCTGGCACTGGCCGCTATTGGAAGACAGGATACTGGGCTAGATGGACCTTTGGTCTGACCCAGTATGGATGTTCTTATGTTATTTGTTGTGTGGATGTGGCCCATATAACACACAGAGTGCTGCATATGCAGCCTACAAGGGTAAATAGGTTGAGAATCACTGGTTCAGACAGAAGGCCACAGCCCCTTCCAGAAGAACTTATAGTCTAAAGGAGAAAGGTGGATGAGACAACCCAGTGGTCTGGGGCAGGGGGAGACAAAGTGAGAAAAATAAAAGCAGGGGCTCAGTTCTTAGCCAGTCAGGAGCAATGGTTATAACTCAAGACCTGCCTAACCAGTTCTCTGTACGCATGTAAACAAAGAAAAAAAAACTGTACAGAGCTAACATAGCAGTAACCGCTGCAGTCAATGGATAGAGACTCCTTAAAACAAATTATTCTGCACCAAGGAACACTTCTTTGTTAATGATGACTCTTTCTTTGAGCAAGGAACAAAACTGTCTAAGGTTCACACAAAGAAATAAAAAACCCAATTTTTCATAGCAAAACGAAACTCTTCAGGAGGGAATGTCACCAACAGAAGGGAAAACCCCTCTCATTAGCAGGTCGAATCTTGGTCACCTTGTGCAAAACTCCCTTCCACTTTGAAGGAGAGTTTGGCATGAGCAAAAAAGGCAAGGAAGGTAACGAAACTCCACTGGAGGGAGTACAGCAGTCAGACAATTGCTGGCACCAGCAATTCTAATCTCCGACGAAATGGAGGTGAGTGTGTGGCTGCCACAGACCCCGACTAGCGCTACAAGCACGCATCCCAGGACAAAATGTTGCCATTTCAGAGAATTCTGGGCAATAACGTTTGTTTCTTCACGTACAGTGGCCAGTCAGTCATTTTAAATGGCAACTCTCTAAAACGTGTCATGGAGCGTAGGTTGTGGTGCGAAGATTCCAATACGTAACCGGGTAGTTGGTTTAAATCAGTGGTTCGAAAGACCTGTGTAAAGTCTGTCAGCTCTGCTCCCAGGCATTTCAGAGCAGTGCTCTATCTACTCATCCCAGGCAAATCAATAATAGGAGGGATGATTGCGGATACATCACACAGTCTGCCAGGGAGTCAGGTACAAGGGGAGAATCTGAACAGTTGGGCAGCACAGTGTTCCCAGGGTTGATATGAAGCCCTTAGACAAAAGGTTTCATTTTAATTTTTTCAAGCCTGTAAAAGTTTCATAGGCCCTGGCTTTATATAATATTCCCCAATGAACACCGGAGCCCTCACCCCTGCCGCAGCCTGGAGTCCCCTGTCCCACTCTGAACCCCTCATTTCTGGCAGCACCCCAGAACCCCCCCCACTGGAACCCTCCCCCACCTGCACCCCAGACCCCTGCCCCAGCCCTGATCCCCCTGCAGCCTCCAAACGCCTTGGTCCCAGCCTGGAGCCCCCTCCTGCACCCCAGAGCCCAGACCCCAGCCGGAGCTCTCACCCCCTCTTGCATCCCAACCCACTGCCTCAGCCCAGAGCCCCCTCCCAAGCCCTGAACTCCTTATTTCTGGCCCCACCCCAGAACCCTCCCCAACCAGAGCCCTCACTCCCTCTTGCACCCCAACCCCCTAAGCCAGCCCGGTGAAAATGAGTGCGAGAGTGAGGGTGGGGAGAGCAAGTGACAGAGGGAGGGGAGATGGAGTGAGTGGGGAAGGGGCTCAAAGAACGGGCAGAGCAGGGACAGGACCTTACCTCAGAGGAGGGCTGGGCAAGGGGTAGGGCAATGGTGTTCGGTTTTGTGCGAGTATAAAGCCGGCAACCCTAGTTATGAAGAAAAAACCCAGGCCCTATTACAAAACCTGTCTAGTTGCAGGTTCACTGTCCCATACATGAACTGGGCAAGTACAGGGCTGATGTTACAAAAACACGAGCCCTCCTATGCACCAAGTATTCACTTAAACACATTCCCGAAAGGTAGTACCAGAACACCCCAATGCAAGCTTATGGTATAAACACTCCCCCTCCCCACGAAGACGATAAAGGCGCACTCATCCCTCCTAAAGAGAAGGTCAGGATGATGGATAGAGATGTTTTGATCAAACCCACAGGTGCCAGGTAAAGGGTGGTAACTAACCATGTCAGAGGGACAACACGTAACTTGTTTGTATCGGTGTATAAAAGAGGGGTCACATACAGGTGTCTTTGTCCAATCTAGGGGGGAGTGGAAAGTCCTGCCATTCCCTGAGCTGGTCCAGTGCCACGGGTGTTCACGTGCTAATGTAACTGTAGATAGATATTGATCCAGGGAACTGGGACCATGCTTTGTTGGCAATAAACATGGCCAGGTGCCTTTGACACTGAACTGAATCTGTGTTCCGCTTAGGCAGTTTAATCGAAGTCTGCACCAAAGCTGGCGCTGCACACAGAGAGAACACCCACCCCCCAGCCAACAACAACTGTATTCACAACTCCGGCCCTAAGCAAAACTTCGCGGTGTGCCCAGTCTGGGTTAGCAGTGCATGACATTAGGAAAGGTCCCTAGCTATAGAAATATAGTCAATAAGTCCTCAACTATCTATATTTTGTTGTTTCATCGTGGTCTATAGAAGCTCTCAACAGCTCAATGAAATAAAATGGCCCCCAATATTTAAGACAGCTGGAGAGGATCTATTTATGAGAATAATGGCAGTTCAGCATCATGAGGTGTGTGGCTGCCTCAGTTTCCCCTTCTGAAAAATAGAGTTAGTGTTTGCATCTTTGTAAAGTGCTTTGAGATCTATGGATTTAAAGCACTGTACAAGAGCTAGGTATTTTGGTTCTACATCCTTTCCTATGTTGAAACAATTCTGTTTTATTAGCGTTGGCCTTGTTTTGGACAATGACTGACCCTCATGCCATGTTGTGCCAATAAGTTGTGATTGTTTTGCATATCTTCCCGAAAACACCATCTTTGTACAATTCGTTTTTTAAAAGTGATAAATCCAATGGTTAGAGTCTCATTGCTGGATAGTGGAGAAAAAAAATGGATGGGAACCACAATATCTGAAAAACAAGACTGTCTCAGTGGGGCTTTTATGCTCTCTGGATCCGGCACAGAGGGAATCCCGTGATGCACACTGACCAGTAGGTTACATATGCACCACTTGAGGGGTAGGGTGGTAGACTTTTGTACAGGGCTGAATTTCACCCTGAGAAGATTTTTAAAGAAAGCCAGACATATTTGTTCCTTTCTGTAGACTGCAGCCACCTAGCAATCCACGGTATTGTTATGAAACTCCCCAATGGTTCAATTTTTGCGTCACTTTTCCCCTTGAAAAGAAACATAAATAGGAGCAGTGAAATTCTAGAGATTCTAGCACAGCCGGGAAAGATTTCACAGAAGATGACCAAGTTTGTGATTAATTGAAAATCTGACAAGTCTCACCCAGAAAGGCAATGAAATTAATCTTATCACTTATTTGAAATCAGGTGGTGCTGCGGTGACCTCCGCAGCCAATGAGGTGAAGATAAATGAAGCCATGTCCTGGCAAGCCTGTTATAAAAGGTAGAACATCTGGTGTTTGACAGCTAGACTCAAGTCTCAAATTATGCTCAAGTCTCAAGCTCGCTGCCCAGTTGTTGTGTGTGGGATCAGCTTCTCAGCCCTGCCCAGTGGAATGGAAAATAGCATGTTGAATGGCCCACTGCAGAAATCTTCTGGTCATGAAGAACTCATTACGTTAGCACTGAAGTGATTTCTCAAAGGTTTGTATAGCAGCCACTGGCTTCCTCCGTACAACAGATTCAGCTGTGATGCTTCAAGTGAACACTTACAAATTACCATTATAATCTTCTTATCAGTACGCTTCATCTACACCAGCCAGCTCCTGGCCACTGAAGTGAAAGCCAAGCTATACAATTCTTCTTGACCTCTATTATACACTGTCAGCCATCCAGATGTGATCCCATGAATTAAGCAGGTACTGATACTCTTAAACAGTGATGAAAGAGGCGTTATATGTGGGAAGAGTCGCTGGAAGCAATGCAGCCTTGCTTTATGTAATCTTAACTCCACCCGTGGAACAAAATATTAAAACTTTCTTGCCTGATCCTGCAAAGTGCGGAGCAGAGCGCACAGAGCACCTTGAAGAATCGGACTGCTTATTTGCAATCAGCTGAATCTCGCACAGCTTCTGACCCAGTGTAATTCGGTGTGGGTCTGGTTGTATTTTCCAACCAACTGGAGGTTGAACGCTACCCATTTAACAAGCACTGCTAAGCCGTATCTGTCATAAACAGATAGCTAAGGGTTAACGTCTCTTTCACCTGGAAAGAAGTATCTGAACCACCTGACCAGAGGACCAATCAGGAAACAGGATTTTTTTTCAACTCTGGGTGGAGGGAATTTTGTGTCTGAGTCTTTGTCTGTCTGCCTGCTTTTCTCTCAGCTTTGAGAAGTGATTTCTGTTTTCTAATCTTCTGTTTCCAAGTTGTGAGTACCAAACATGGTTTTGTTGTTTTTGTATTTACATGTCTATAGTGGCTGGAGTGCTTTGATTTGTATTCTTTTTGAATAAGGCTGTTTATTCAATATTC
Organism: Gopherus evgoodei; assembly: GCF_007399415.2. Lineage (NCBI taxonomy): Eukaryota > Metazoa > Chordata > Testudines > Testudinidae > Gopherus > Gopherus evgoodei. The sequence goes on along the minus strand of NC_044328.1, from coordinate 124,847,339 downwards.
TTTTAAGCAATTGACCCTGTATTTGTCACCTTAATACAGAGAGACTATTTGTATGTATTTTTCTTTCTTTTTTATATAAAGCTTTCTTTTAAGACCTGTTGGAGTTTTTCTTTAGTGGGGAACTTCAGGGAAATTGAGTCTGTACTCACCAGGGAATTGGTGGGAGGAAGAAATCAGGGGGAGATCTGTGTGTGTTGGATTTGCTAGCCTGATTTTGCATTCCCTCTGGGTGAAGAGGAAAGTGCTTTTGTTTCCAGGACTGGAATTACAGAGGGTGGACTCCCTCTGTTTAGATTCACAGAGCTTGTGTCTGTGTATCTCTCCAGGAACACCTGGAGGGGGGAAGGGAAAAAGGATTATTTCCCTTTGTTGTGAGACTCGAGGGTTTGGGTCTTGGGGTCCCCAGAGAAGATTTTTCAGGGGGACCAGAGTGCCCCAAAACACTCTAATTTTTTGGGTGGTGGCAGCCGTACCAAGTCCAAGCTGGTAACTAAGCTTGGAAGTTTTCATGCTAACCCCCATATTTTGGACGCTAAGGTCCAAATCTGGGACTAAGTTATGACATGAGTGGCAGCGTAGTGGGAAAGATAGAATCCAGAAGCCAGTAGGAATGTGTCTCTGTCCTGTTGACATTTTTGCTGGGTGCCCAGCAGGTTAGCAGGGCAGAGAGAATCTTATGGAGTTGAGATCTTGCAAAAATCAAAATGACTTGAGTGAGGTCTTGAAGTTTGAAGGACAGTCCAAGTTCATTAATTCCCCTCTGTAATGTAGAGCCATATTCTTTCCTGCAATTTTTAAGAACAAAAACGTTTTTCAAGCCAGAAGGGAAGCCTTAGCTAGGTACCACATTAGAACAGATCAGATGCCCAAAAGCCAAGCTGACACAATTTTTCACTTCTCTCCCCTTCTCCTAACTTCCACTTGAGTCCCCCTCTCTCTTTTTAATCCTACTCACTGTCACTTTCAGCTTGCACGCTGATTTTTTCCACTGGATTCCGCCCCCCCCCCCCCTTCTCCCAGTATGCTCCATTTCTTCAGCCCCGACCCCAGTTACATTGGAGTTTGAACTTCCAAACCCATAATGTTCCAGCAGAAACAAAATTAGTCAAAACAAGCTCACCCATCACCAGCTTTTAATGGCTTGGGCTTTCAGGGTTGGGGTCTTGGCATGTATTCTGATGATAATGAACATGTAGCAGAAGAGCAACTGAGTGTGCTCCCGTGTCTGGTTTGCCAGTGAGCTTTTCTGCAGTGAGAGACATAAAACATCTACAGTTCAACCAATGCCAGCAATGTCAAGCAGCATTTATATACTGTGCACATTTCCCCGAAGCAGGGAAAGCCCCAACCCCTCCTTATGAGTCTTAAAGTCAACCAGTAATTGCATTTTTATATCATTAATCACCTTTTATCATTACTTTTCAATTTGTTGGAGTCAAATGTCATATTCTCCACTGCTAGCCGGCTTGCTCTGCTTCTAGCTGAGCATTAATTAAATGGACAGCATGGACTTTATTATGTATTTAAGGCATAGATAAAAATAAAGGACCTTTCTTTCTCCAGGTTCTAATAATAGCCCAAACCAGTACTCTCCTATTAGTACTTGTCAGGACTCTAGGAATATGATGACAGACGCTGCTCAATTTGAGTGTTTAATCAGAGTATATACACCAGGAAGGCAAAATATCCACACTTCCCATTTACTGCACATAGAGCAATGAATGTAAGTGGAAATAGGCTATTTTAAAATTTAATCAGGCAGCATGCTGAAGCAGAGTCCCTCATTGCTCTTAGACCCAGAAGCTGCATGCTAAGAAGTGATGAACTTAAAAAAAAATTACCCACAAAAAAGGCTGTTTTAGCAAACTGCATACATTTCCACAAAGACCTGAGCATACTGAATAACATTTCCAGAGGTGCAGGAAACAGCACTAAGCCAGGAGAAAACGAAAGAGAAATATAAGGAATTAAGTAGTTGAAGACTAACAAGCCATCCAGTGATATCTGCACAGTAGAGGGGTTGGGAGTGTTATCCACAGGAGATATTGACATTTTGGACAGTATGGGAAATCAAAGGGGTACCAGGGAGCTAGAAGACCTTTAAGATAAAGCTGCTTGTTTCAAAGGAGACCCATTCAGGTGTAATGCGACCCCTCGCTCCCTTAAGCAGGCTACTTATATCATGGAAACAACTGCTCCCAGACCACCACTCCGCCGCCTTCTCCTCCTGGGCAGGAAGATGGTAGGCAGAGGGGGAATCCTGCATGCTGAGAGGAATAAACTAAACCAAGCAAAGGGCCAATACAGCTTATTTCCCCCCTGGGGTAAGGGGGAAGCAGGGAATCAAATGTTACTCATAATTGTTAGTCATAATTTGGTTCCTGGTCTGCTCCTATGGAGCACAACACCTTCTTCAGTCCCAAGCGAGACATCCACTCCACTCTAGTCAGGGTGACCAGACAGCAAGTGTAAAAACTTGGGATGGGGCGGGGCGGGGGGGTAATAGGTGCCTATATAAGAAAAAGCCTTGAAAATCAAGACTGTCCCTATAAAATCAGGACATCTGGTCACCCTAACTCTAGCAGACCTCAAGATATACATAGTAAGAGACCACCTGGGCCCTGGAAAAGCTTACCATATCAATGGACAAGACACACAGAGGAAGCATTAGTATTCTCATAGAACTGCTGTGGACTTGAGATGGGGAGATTAAGTGATTTGCCCACGGTCACACAAGAAATCTGTAGCAGAGCTAGGAATTGAATCCTGGCCTGCTGAGTCCCAATTCAGGGCCTTCACCATAAAACTGTTCTTTATCCACCAAACACACCAGCTAGACAGATGCTATCTCATTGTATTTTTCTATCTAATCTCCTCTTCAATTCTTCTTTAACGCTGAGTGAGTCTGTGCTATCAAACAGTCTTCTACATATTTGCATACCAGCAGCCTGATAAAGGAAGGAAATTAAAAACACATTATCTCAATCTGCAGTTATCCAACTTTAGCAGCAGGCAAGGGCTGCAGAGTTAGTCATCACATTTTTAAAGCCTAATTACTACAGATAAAAATATCTGGGTAACATTTTTTCCCCCTCATTTGTGGACAGAGAGAAAGAAGTTCCTTTGAGAAAGTTGGCCATTACAGGCCAAAATTCATCAGTGCAGTTACACCTGGGAGGAACTTGGTCCTTTGTGGTTCCTAGACGATCCAAGTTACTTAGCCAGGAGAAGTTGAAATGCGCCACAACGTGCAGCCCAACATCATCTTACGGGGTCTAGTGTGAAGATGGGGTTTCGTTTATCCCTCGGCTCAGTGCAGGGGATTCAATGGGGGTGCACTGGTGATTTGGAGTTTAGCCTTCCAACCAAGCCAGTACGAGTGCTCCCTTTCCGCGCACATAAACGTCCACATCAAATGAAAAACCACAGTCTTCCCCGTCTAGTCTCTTGCTGGTCTCAGCCCTTCACCAAGGGCCTGTCCGTCTTCTCTCCTCTCTAGGGTGAAACAATACTTTCTTCTCATTGGGCCACACCTTGTTGCCTCGTCCTCTTCCTTGGCTGCAGTTTTCCCTATCATCTCTAGGCGGCAGCATAGGTGAGTCCAATCCCCGCCTTTACTCCAGGCTTCGTCCTTGGGACCCTATACCTGCAGCACCAGGCAACTTTGTTTCTTGGGGCAACTTTTGACAATGCCACTCGCCTAGGCTTTCTATCTCCAACTCTCTCACCAGCTTCTTTCCAACAGCCCATCTTAGGCACCTTCCCTGAGTCACTGTGCTGCAGTTCCCAGGCTCTTCCTGAGTCTTTCCCGGACCGAGCACAGCACTTGCTTTATATAGTCCTGCACCATTTCCCAGCAGGGTTTGTTCCAGTTTGGTCACATGATCCTTCCGGGGAACTACGAGTCCCAGAATGCCTACCCTTAAAGGGCCAGCATTTGAAGCAGCAATGTACTGGCCCTGGCCTGCCCTTAAAGGGACAGCATACCAAAGGGTCGAAGGCCACTATTACTATTCTGATTCGGACTTTGACGTGCAAAATCTTTTGCTCCCCTTGTCTTCCATTCAGCTCCCTGTGCTTTGAAGCAGAGATCCTTAGAAACAGCAAAGAGACAGGAATTGAGGGGGAATGCTCCTTGGATGCATTTCCTATCCAAGCGCACAGGATAGATTGGGGGGACTCCAACCAGTAGGACCTGAAGCAGCCAAAGCAGAGACTATTTCAAAATGGGGTTCACCCCTCCCCTCCACTCCAGAACTGTGTGGGGAAAAGCCCCCCCCCAACACACACACACACTCTGGGGGCACTAAGACCCAGGCAGTGCACCTTCCTTCTCCCCAACCATGTGAGCTTCAGGTACAACTAAAGAGAACATCCAGCGAGAGCCTCCACGTGGTAGGAACAAAGGCAGGCAAACCAGGGACCTGTGACCATTCCAGTCCAAATTATGGGACCTCCTTTGATTCTCTCCCTCCCGCCTTGCTTGGTGGTTTCCTCTAGCCCTTCCTCTGCCCCTCCTGCACAGCCCCTTCATCTAAGCTTCACTACAGACCTGCCAGTCCTACCTTGCTCCTCCTCTGCCCTGTTGCATTCAACCCCTCCCCTACAGCAGAGCCCCACCTCACTAAACCCAGCCCCACAACAAAACAGAAAAATAAAACCGTGGAACAAACATGCTGTTTTCTGCCATGACACTGTTCACTCTGCCTGCTAAACCTCTTCCCCTCACTCCCCCCAACCCTGTGTCTTTCGATTTATTTTGATTGTAAGCCTTGGTGTCTCCATGTCCAGCATCCTTTTGTAATATGGGAACGATGGCAGTGGGCTGTTACATCTGAAGCTGGAATCAAATGAACATCAGCAGATCGCCAGAAGCAGCCCAGCGGTTCCATGGCAGAGAGAGCACACACCCAGACGCAATGAAATCAAATTGGGCGCTGAGCAGATCATTGAGACGGGCTTCAAAGGGCTGCACCTAGTCACTTGACAGATACAGCTGCCGGCTGCTAAATTATTCCCAGTGAATTAACAGACAAAACTACCAGCACTTGTACAGGCCCGTCAGAGTTAATACTTTATGACATCTAGAAGTAATTATTATGGAACAATTCCTTCTCTCTCTCCGGGAGAAGATTCCGGTGACATCCTCCAAAGCCCTTCCTAACTCAGTACAAAACCCCGGGACGCTCCCCAAGGACTTACTGACTGCATTTTTTGCATTAACCTTCCACTAAGAATCAGTTCTGGTTCCATAGAGGTGTTTTCTAAGTTGCTCTGTGCCATACTCACCAAGTCAAAAATATGTTCCCACCCACAACGACCGTTCTTACAATTCACCCTAGCCAATGCCTTAAAAGATGCACAGCAGGGGTTCTCTAGCTGGGCAATGGGAGCAGATGTCCTGATGTCGTGACCACCCTGCTCTAGATTGTAAATGGGATGGAGTTCCAGCATAGAAAGAGTGGTTGTGGGTTGGAGATATTGAGAGACCACTAATGTAAAGGATCATACTCTAACTTTCTGGTAGACCACCTACATTGCATTGGTCCTACTCCAGCCATGACATTGGGCCAAACCTCTACCTCCTAGTCACAGAACTTTATTGCAAGAAGCTAGGCCAGACTTTGTCACCGCACAACCTTCCTAATGCTGCCACATGCTAGAGCCTACCTTCCTCTCAGAGGCCTCTCTCCTTGGGGCCACTTCATAGAATTGGAAATGGCTTCTTTTCATCCTCTTCCCTTCTGGTAAGAGAGGAGTTTTCTACAAATCAGCAGGCTGGTTAATAAACATGGCACAGGCTGTTTAAATAAACAGCACACTTCTTCGCTCTGTACCCCTCAAACAGAAATACTCCTCCTGTTCCCTTTGTCTGTTTCTCTCTCCTACTGCAACAGCACCAGAACAAACAACAGAGCCAAGTAATATCTCTGAGAACAAACATGCCAGTTTTACTCTGAACACACACACAAATACCCTCCAGCTTGGGTTAGAAGAATATATAAATCCTTTAGCAACTAATTCCCAAGCACAGCAAGACAAAGAGAGTTAAAAGACTCAAAACACCTGAGCAAGCAAAACACGCTCTTATCCCTCGTGAACGTAAATACCATGAGAAATCTCACTTGCTTTTCAAACTGGCAAGACAGCCATAACGTATTACCTGCCATAACTGTGACGATCGTGCTTGTAGTCTGCACCTCATCCTACCTGGCAGAGTCAGACCTCCTTCTAGCACCCCAAGATAAACAGTCTGATGCTTGATTAAGGATTTCGGTTATAACATTCTGGGAAGTGTCAGATTCAGTGACACCATAGATTCAAACCCCGCCACAGATATCATGACCCCCCTCCCCCATCACTCTATAGTGTTAATAATAAAAGTGCCTTTTTTTTTTTTTTTTGGAGAAACTGCTAGGGGATGACTCCACTGTCATTGCCCAGTGTACCTCTCGTTAGAACAGGGTCTTACATACAAAGGCTCAAGGGAAACTTAGAATGGCAGCTCCTATGTTTGCTACACAGCGACTGCACAGTTTGCATTTAATTCTTTCCTTTGTAAATTGCCCATGTTAAAGGCATGAGGTGTCCCTATTAGCACGCTCCCCCTGTTGCCTTTTGGTCTCTGACTGCACAAGATACGGTTTCTACATTGTCCTGCGACACGCTGGCTGCTTGGCCGTTTCACAAAACTGCAGCCCGCCAGCCAGGTGGGGAGTAGCCAGGGTGCTGCAGGTCAGTACAGACAGAGGGACATGGGCTGAGCTGCGTGCTGGAGCTTGCATAGAAGCTGCCCGCACTGCTCCTAGTGCCAAGTAATCATTTTTAACCCTCACATGACAGAGCGGTACGTCCTGATGAGCTGGAGCTGGCCCATGCGTGTCCCTTGTTGGCAGACGGAGCCATGAAGCCCCATGAAGGAGAATCTTGATTTTCATTTGGGAAAAATAAGTTTCTAGATTTCTTACTTGCAAGGAGCCTTAAAACTCGAATGGATGTAAACAAATGTGACAACGGCCGGAAGGAACAAGCAGCTGAATATTCCAGTTCTGCAGCTGGAAGTTTTGGGGGGACCTAAGGAGCCCTCTACACCCAGGTCCATTAAGTTTGGGGTGTATCCCAAAGGTTCACCTTGCTAATGCTTCCCTCAGACCTCAGTGGTGCTACAGTGGTGAACAGCCACGTGCGTTCACAAGTCTGCCTCTAGTGCTAAGGTCAGCTCTGTCTATTGAAGGTTCCAGTCTTCTCTTAGCTGCTCCACACTCCGGCATGCTTGTCTGCCATTCACACAGGCCATAGTAGCTGGTGTGTATTCTGGGCTCCCCCTCTCCCCTAAGATTCCAGCATAGGGATGCACTCCCCCCCAACCCCTACCTGCTGGCTGCTTCAGTGGTGCATGAGGCAAAAAGGCCAAAATGCTGCTGCCATAAGACCTGCACCTGCTGCAGCCCATCTGTCTTCCTCTTCCTCACTCTCAGCCTGGTGTCTGAGTAGGTGTTATGCCAAGGGAGTCTGGAGCCCATTTCTTCTGACCCCACCCCCCAGCAGAGACACCTGCTCCACTCCTACCCACCCAGAGACAACGTGCTCCCCCCATCCCTTAAAGGAGATCACCAGCCCCAACGGCAATGCATTTCCCCCTCTGACCACCCCAGCTCAGTAACACCAGGGACCACCACTGCCAGCAGATTGCCTGCTGGATGCCATTGCTGCGACTGTCTGGGAGCAGAGATACCAAGTGAAAGCTGCAGGGGCTGCCAGGGATTTGGTGTGGGTGTGGGTGGAACAGGAATAGGGTTCATGTGCAGGGCAGGGGGGTGAAAGACAAACTGGGGATAGGGAAGAGTGGATTAATTCAGCTCCTGATTGCAATGAACTGCACAGATTCACTTTTGGAGGAGGGGGGCTGAAAGTGTGGAATTAATGTATTAAGGTGGGAGAGTGTGACATGATAGGGAATTGACTGGGGAGAAAGAACGTGAGAAAAAGAGTGCGTGTGAGACAGAGAATATGAAATAGATGGGGTTATTTGTGAGAAGCTGGTGAATGGGAACACAGAATATTTTATCCAATAAAATCACAGATCACTGACTGGAGTGAAAAACTTGCAAGTTGCTGTTTGTTAGAAATACAATACTAAGCACAAATCACCCAAACCTCTATAACCACCAGTCACACTAGCCATGTCTTGCACTAACCACATCCAGAGTATCTCAGTGCTAATGCTTTGAGTATGCGGGTGGTAAAGCGTCCTTGGATTTTATGCAGTTATTATCTGACTCTCCATTTACAGAGTGTTTCTAACCATCTTTCGTCTCCTTTCCTGGCTGGAGACCCTGGGCTGTTTTGCCACCAGCTTCAGCTCTAAATCAATGCCACTTTCAGAGCTCTCTCACATCAGCCTAATTTCCCTACCCAACACACACACACACACACACACACACACCACACCACGGTGGCTGGTGAAAGCCTGGATACATCAAATATAGATCACACAGAGTGACTCTGCAGTGTGAACTTCTCCACTGTATCTGCAGGCTATCAAGTGACTCAGTTCAGGGCAAAGAGACTGAGTGGGTGGTCAGAAAGCTCATTTCAACAGTATACAACAGATTATGGATGTTTCAAGTATTTCCTCTAAATGAAATGCTTTGGAGAACAGCCTTTGCAGCCTATGAAGCATAACACATGAATTCTTACTACTTTTACACTACAACACTCACCGATATACTATCTTCCTTCTACTGCTCCACTCAGCCAAAAAAAAATCTCTTGCATGCTTAATTCTCTTCCCCCCACCAGCCTTCGGATCACACAGTTGGTAAATTGCCATAACTGTCTTCAGACTAGCAATTTGTCCACCATGACAGTATTGAAACAAACTCAATCTGCTAACCGCAAGGGAAAGGGACATGAGAAAACATCACGCTTTGAAAAAACAAGTCGAGCTGGCGGTTTTGCTAGCCTGGTACCCAGCGTCAGTGCATTCTCCTGTCTGTCTTTGGAAATGTTGAAATTAGGGCACACGTTTTGATTTTGATGAAGGCTTTCAAAGGCAAAAACATGAGTTTAAGCCCCAGCTCCAACTGATTTCATGTTTTTGAAACTCTCCTCCTGGGCAGTGTTTCCCACTACTTGTTTACGGGCCATTTATCGGTATAACTATTTGTTGGTGTCAGCACATTATGATTCATTTAGTCTTGGGCCATCAAAATTTGTGAACTTCCCAAAACAGCTTCTGATTAAGGGCTCTGTCCTGAAGGGTGCTGAGCAACCTGCAATGGAACTGCTCATGTGCTTCAAAATAAGATGGATTATTCTCCTCCTTACATCAATATAACCCCACTGACTTCAATGGAATCGCTCCTGATTTACACCACTGTCATCAAAAGGAGGCTCAAGCCCTTAAATGCCACCAAAGATCTCTTCCATTTTCCCTGATTGAGAGCAGACCTCGAGCCAGCTCCAGGTTCATGTCACAGTTATCACACAACTGGTGGAGTCTGACCTAGTTTTAACCCTGCTGAATAAGCAAACAAACAAAATCAGTGGGAGAAAGAAATTGCAGAAACAGTTCAGGGTTTTCTCTCCATCGTACGTGGTGCTTCTTATCAGCAGGGTCACTGCTTAATATTTAGGGCTATTTCTTTCCTATTGCATTTAAAGTGCCATCACAAGAGCCCAACCTGCAGAAAAGGGGTGGCTCAAGGAAGGAGCTGTGCTCAAGGAATCCCTGCTCCCCACTTGCCTCGCTGAAGATAGTGATTTGCTGCTAGCTGACTTATGCCATCAATACATTGCTCACGTCCCCAGGCCAGTGACAGGGGAAGTAGAGTCCTGGGTTTGCCTATGGCTAACCCTCTTGCTCCATCAAGAGTTGTAACCAAATGAGTAGCCTACATAAGGACTGTCAGTCCTGAGTGCGGGGGAGGAATGGGGCAGGAGATTATTAGCCTCTCTTTCCCTGTGTACAGAAAGTTAAAGTCAAAATATTTCAAATTTTCAAAATTTTGACAAAAATATTTGCATATTTGCTGTTTTCCAATCAGCCTAGAGAGTGGTCAATGTTTTTCAAAATGTTACCTGTCTCTTTGTTCTCACCTTTGTCTTAGGGGGCCAAATGCTACCGATATTGAAATAAAAATGTTTCTTGCATAATTAGTTTTACTCTCATTTCAATATCTTCAATGCCATTAGCATTTGGGAGTTATTTCAGTGCTTTCTCCACCCTAGAACTGCACATAATTTTATTACAGTTTTTGTTTTTTCCCTTTACCATTTTATATTCTTTCAAATATCGGATTTCTTTCCTTTGCGCCAGAACACACAATACTTGCTTCTCTGCGAAAGGAGAATTCCAGAGCCACTGAACATGCTTGTTATGTCTTGCTGAGACCTTAATTTCAGCGTTCTATGGGGAAATTTTGCTTTCCACCAACTGGAAATGGGCTAATCACCGTTTGCTGTGTGCTATAGGCTTGAGTCTTCTCTAACAGTGTATCATGGTACCTGACATGGTAATGACAACCTGTGAATCTAAAGACGTTTGAGCTGTTAAGTTGTGGAATGTAATGACAGGCTGGAATGTGACTGATGCCCCAAAGGGGACTATGGACAATATTGTCCCCTCTTTAGACTCTTGGTTCTGGTGAATCCAATAGAGGCGTGAATGGGAAACTAATGAATTAAGGGACTGGGAAACTCCTGCAAATCCTGTGATTTAAAGTTGTCAGTACGAACCAGGCTAAGGTCAGTAATCATAGAATATCAGGGCTGAAAGGGACCTCGGGAGGTATCTAGTCCAACCCCCTGCTCAAAGCGATGACCTAACAGTTGTTAGTCCATCAAGGAACAAGCATATGGGTAAGTGAAAGGACTTGATAATGTCAATCTGGCTCTTCGTAAAAAGGCAACCATACCACAAAGCCAACCCTATAAAAAGAGATAGCACTTGGCAGGCTCAACCAGAAGGGCCAGAGATTGAACAGACATGTAAACTAAGTTACCTTCTCACCCCACGAGCATGGTGTCTCCAGGTCTGGGTTGAGATGCATTGGGGAGGTAGCACTGGGGAATTTACACCACTGTTGCCAATGCTTTGAGGATAAATATCACCCTGCACCTTTCACCAACCACAAAATTCAGACTTAAATGAGCCCAAGGCAGGGAAAAGAAAGTCGTAGCAGTGGTCGTGCAAGTGGGTGAGGGATTAATCAACTCTTTACATCAAGGTTGTAAGTCTAAGGTGCAGATCCACCACATGGTTTAGAAAACATACAGTAAAAGTCGTTTTAATGAAGCTGAGAGGTTTCTGAAGAGAAACATTTGAAAGGGAAACAAGGGCTCCTGTAATCTCTATATAGTGCTGTGAGACACCCAGGATCCTTTTCTTTCTTCTCAGTTCATTATTCATCCTGGAGAGGTGAAGTGGCCATGAGGGAAGGCTAGATGCACAGGAGAACGAACCACCAAAGGAACAGCATGCTTCCTTTTTGAGAACATTTCTCAAGGTGGGTGTGATTTTTCTTCCCTGGAGTTGTGCAAAATAGGATTAAGGCTTTTGAAATATGGGCCATAAGACCCTTTACTGAATGTGCCACAGCAACAAGGCAGACCAGTGAGTGGCTATTAACATATTAACACATCATATATACACACAGCAGTTATGGGAGATGGCCAGGAAATTCAAATCTACGTGTAGAATTCGGAATGAAAATCAAAATGTAGAAACCACTTGGAAGAGAAGGTCAGTTCAACACATTAGGCTACACAAGAAAATAAGTTCCCTCAAGTTAGACTAATTCCCATCCAACAGAACATGTAATCTGTTAAATGCAGCCGAAGAAGCTAGGAAAGACGACAAGAATGGCACCTCTTGGGCCTGAAGAATTTAGTAATGGTATTAAGAATTATTACAAGGGTTCAAATTAGCAGTGCACAGAAGTCACTGACATCTGGCAGCTCATACATAGTGAGTCTCAGTTCAGTTTTTAGTGGGCAAGCGTGCATATAACAACCCAAGATCAGGGACAAGGACAAGAAAACTACAGAAATCATTAACCATAAACCCCTGGTTTTGGTACTACTAAAAGAGAATTGAGACATAATGGCAGAGTATTCTCTGCTCCTACTCACCTTCTGACTCAAATTCAGGAATGCACTTAAGCACATGCCTAACTCCCACTGGCTTCAATGGGACTTGGGGACATGCTTAAATGCTTTCTGAAATAGGAATAATTTCTGAAGCAGGGCTTCTCTGCATAAAGGACTTCGATTTCTAGTTATCCCAAATGTATTTTCCTTCAGTCTTCAAACAGGCACATGAAATAAAAGAGTTAATGAGACTTGGCATAATTCCATGTTAATGAAAAACTTTTCATAATTTTTACAAAATTGGAAATTAGCTTTAGTTTCTGATCATCTGAAATACAGGAACTGCCTAGTTCAGCTTTTCTACAATTTTCTAGGGCTTACGGAGTTTATTTTGCTGCAGAATTGTTGACATAATGCTGCTTTGATGAATGCAGCCCCAAATCTCGCAGTACGCTGCCATAGTATGAGACCTTGGAGAAATGAGAGGTTCTGAGAGAATGAATCATCATGGTTTGCAATAAAAAATGATAAAGACAAAGAACGTGCTGAAATGAAGGGATTGGCTGCAGGCCACTTTATCAAAAGGGATATGAAGAGAAAAAAAAAACCCACACAAGGTTAGTAGCGATGGGAGATTAAGTACCTGGACAAACAGAAATACACAAAGCAGAAAACAAATATAAAACCACATGTAGAAAGCCAACCCTTCTCCAGGCTAGAAATAAGAACAAAACATGTGGTTATTTTCTGTGACCCTTAAGAGCACTGAATGATAGGGGCCACACAAGTTTGCTGTGAAATTTGTTTAAAAAAAAAATCATGCTTTCCCCCAAACTGTTACTATGATCGATCTCTTTTGAAAATGAAATGAAGGGAAAGACAAGTAAAGCACAAAGTCTAAGTTCAACATTTGTGTATGTCTATTTTTTGACCTACTAAAAGAGAGAATCCCCCTCCCCTTTTTAAGAAGACATATTAAGGCAAAATTTATGAGCATTACGCAGCAGTAACCTTGATTTATATATAAATATATGGTCACCGAGCAGCATCAGAAAAAGGATCTACTATGGGTAAGCTATACTTGATAACTGGTGACTTGACTAAGGAGAATCAGCTCAGCAAATGGGTGTCCTACATCAGTACCACAAACTTTTGCAAGAAATCACAAGTAGTGGAACAGAGCTAAAAGCATAAAATCAGGGTTAAAACAGATCACACAAATATTTATCTATAAATATGCATGGGTACGCGGCAAAAATATTTGAGTGGATGCTACTTTCATCCCAAATTCACTTTCTATCATGTTCTTCTGCACCAGATACGGACTGGTCACAGAACTTGCTTATACAGACCACATGTGTTCATCCTCAGATATTTTAACTCTCTGCCAGGTATGGTTGTGATTCGTTTAAATAAGGTATTTTACACACAGTGCCACCTAGTGGCTGAAGAGTATCATACAGATTACCTCTCCAAGTTCTAGTCTGAGCCTTTACAATATTAACACTATCACACTGTCTGTGAAGTTCAGTAGTATCAATCTGTTAAGTGTCTCTGAATCATACTTGTTTTCTAATTAAAACAACCCAAACACATAACAAGTTGGTCATCTGGCTATCTATTAATGACAATAATGGGCTGCGGTCTGTCTGGAATCCTTGAATCATCATCTTGTTCTGCATCGTCCATCTGTAGACTTTACTCCATTGATTGTTCTTGCTGAGAAACAAACTGTAGATGTCAACGGTTTCCGTTGACCTCTCCACTGTCTGTTTCAATCACATATGATCTGGGCACTGAATTCACCACAGCTGGAGTTGTCCATCCTTTTTCTTCATCCAGTCTGACATGAACATGGTCACTGGATTCTAGACCTGCCAGTTCTCTTAACTGAGCAATGTCTGTTGTAAAAGTTTTCATAAACTCTCTTAGCCTTTTTATCTGATTTGGCCATGATCTTTATGTCTGGCCACTTTGGAAATAGGGTCTTTTCCAAATATGGAACAGTAGTTCTGAGTTGCCTTCCCATCAGGAATATCAGGACTATATCCAGTAACTGCTACTGATGGAGATCTGTAACTCAGACGAGCGAGGAATGGATCTTCCTGCTGTAGGATTTTCTTGGCTCCCGGTACAGCTCTCGCACCCTCTCCATTTGCTTGTGGATAACGTGGGCTGCCAGTAGTATGATCAGAATCATATTTCATTCAGAATGACTTAAATTCTAATTCAGTGAATTGTGGTCCATTGTCCATTGCTAGTTGTTCTGGAATACCAAAGTGAGAAAAATGCACTTCAGTTTCTCAGTAACACTGCAACATGTGATGTCTTTCAAGTACATTATTTCTAGATAGCTGGTTGACCAGGTAATGATGTTCTCTGAATCTGCGTAAATCTGCAGATAATCTCTTCTAAGGTCTCTCTGAGAGAGGTGTTTGTACACTCAGCATTGTCTGAAGTTGATCTGTAGTGGATCTCATTTCAAAAGTCCAGTATTATCAAATCTTCTTTCGAGTTCTTTCACCTTTCTCCATAGACCCATCCTGGTTGCCACCATGCTGCAGCTGAGAAAGTTATTGGTCTTTGATCCTTTGATCACATGCACTCTGAATGCATAGCTTTTGTCCTTGTAAGTTCTTTTTGTAGTCAAGTGACCGAGACAGCTCATAATACCTCCAGGGCTAGTTAGAGCTGTCAGGTAACAAACTCTGGGAGGAGCTGAAAGTGACTGTAAGTCCCTTGGTGAGAGAGAGAAACTTTTGAGAGAGACAGAGCTCTTTTTCAGGAGCTCTGTGCAGCTCGAACGTGTGTCTGTCTTACCATAAATAATCAGTTTCACTCTCTGAGCAGACTCTGTGTCATCACAGGAAACAAGGGCTCTTGAATGTCTGTAATCAGTCAACTCCCTGACAGCTTTGGTGCAGCGAATGGCCACAAAATGTCCATATTCCATGCATATGTTACACCATGCGCCTCTGGCTGGACATGCGTCATCTCTTGGGATATGACTTTTTTCCACACCTTGAACACGTAGGCTGGAATTTGGCCCTCTTAGTCTGGAAGTTCTCTTTTCGCCTCAGGTGTTTTATGATAATAACTTTTAATATTCAAGTGTCTGTTTACAGTTTCTAAGCTAAATTCTGATTTTTTAGGCTTGTCCAGTTGCTCTAGGTTTTGCTGTCTCACCACCTCAGAATGCTTTGCTCCCTGTATAGTTATGGTTAGGGTTAAATCTATCTTCAGTTGTAGCTGCTGTGAAATGTTTTTATTTGCTAATTCAAAAACTAGACTGTCTTTGATAGGTTTGTTTTGCATTTTCAAAAATCCCAATTTTCAGCCAACGTATTAAGAGGTTTTATCAAACATTCAACATTTTCCCCTAGTTCTTGAGCTCTCTATGAAAAACTGTTTTCAACAAACCACATTTCTCAGGGGCATAAAGTATGCATCAATCATAGTCAGAACCCCTTCATAGTCATCTTTCTAACAGCCTTCAATAAAGTCAAAGGATTTAAAGATATGTTCTGCTTGCTTCTCCATAGCATAAATTAAAGAAGATTCCTGTATATCTCGAGCTCCTTTGTGGAGTTTGTTTGCAATGCAAAATCTTGCAAAATACTGTTTCCAGCCTCTCCATTGGGAAGGTTTGTCAAAGCTGAATTTCTTTGGGGCATTGAAGAGTGGCATGTTGATGAGATCCTACAACTTTTGTTGCTTTGTTACTTCTGTCTGTCACCTTTGTTAATGTTTTCCTTCTGTTTCTGTTCTTAGTTTACTCCTGACACCATGCCATGTTCTTTTCTACCACCAGATATGGACTGTTCCTGGTGCTTCCTTCTGAGCAAGATACATACCAGATGTGTTCATCATAAGATCCTTTAATGCCCTGCCTGGTATGAGGTTTGTTTAAGCGAGGTATTTTACACACAGCACCACCTAGTGGCCGAACAGTATAATACAATGTAGTGTTCCATTATTACACCTTCCTGTGCTGTTTGTGGTAACACCTCGGAGGGCCCAATCCCTATCAACTCCTCTCTCTGGGAAGGGGTGGCTGCACTGCTTCTCAATTGCTCTTGTAATTGGGGAAGCTCTCATTACACACTCCATAGTCTTCAGAGGGTTAAAATCAGACTTGGGCTGCACAAGAAGCGAGCTGGTCTCTTATGTAGACAGGATTCAAACCATACAGAGACTGATAGATCAATATCACTACCATGATTCACATCCAGAAGCTAATAGGATGCCAGTACAATCTGAAGCTTATCCTCTGGCAGTAGTTCTTAACCTTTTTCTTATCAAGACCCATCAAGATTCCCCTCTAATCTAGCTGGGAGTCCCCCACCCCCTGAGCAACATGAGAAGGGCAGCATGATAATGTCCTATGGCGAAGTCCACTGCCTTCCAAAAGAGCAGAAGCTTCCCAGTTTTCTTAGAGTGTAACTTCACACAGCATGTTACACTCGTGCAGTTTGGAGATCACAAAGGTGGGTAATTGTGGACCACATCAGAGAGAAATGATCACTATTGCTAAATGGAGAAGAAGAAAGGTGCTTTTTGCTCCCCAAAGCAAACCGGAGACTCCAGAAGCAAAGAGAGATCTGGAAGAACTTAACAATAATGGGGACAAGCACCACCAAACAACTCTCTAGTTGCTTCCGCAACCAACCAGTGTTTTCTCCATCTCATCTGGAATGAGTCACAGCCAGCTTTGCTCCGACATCTGTCAATGTTCTCACTCTCTGAAAGACCAGTGCCAACTCAAGCAATCTTATTCACACCTACAGTCAACACCAGCAGATTTGCAGGGACCAACACATCCTCTGGTAATGGCACAAGGTATCAGTTACATCAAGGTTACTTCTGAAGGGCCAGAGGGAGGGGTAGGGCAAAGAGAAGGATAATATGAAAAACATAGATGGAATGAAATTAAAGGAATAGCAAGTGAGGGAAAAATTCAGCATCTAGGCCAGAGATGATTTCAGGAGGAAAAGACTCTTCGACCCAGGGATACATGGTTGTTATGAACATGTTTATGTTAGCAGGTGGAGTTCCATCCTGCACTGACTAGAATCTACACACATCAGGCCAGATGTTTAGCTGGTATAAACTGAAGTCAATGGAGTGAATCTGATTTACATCAGCCAAGAATGTGGCTCAAGGATGTAATTCAAACTTACCCTACCTGTGATTTATCTTTGACTTCATCGTTGTTGTTCAAGATAACAGCGAACTTCATTTTGGGGTTTTCTCCCCAGAGCTCTCTCTGTTCCTGGTCCTAGTTCCCACTGAATCATATGTCCTAAAAAGTTCTTATAAGAAGCTGGCATAGGCTGAATGATCTAAGTCCATCAAAATCCTTGCCGCTATGCAAGAGATAAGACAACTACCCCTTTAGATTTCAGCTATGTCTTATGGCTCATGCAAGTATTCTGATCGAAGTAATTTCACATCACATATAACAAATGGAGTGAACGTTAGGCTGGAGTATCCTTTGCCATAGTAGCCTACTCTGTTAGTCTCCAATTCAGCAAATCATCCCTGATCAGCAAAATTCTAAGCACATACTTAAGCCTCATTGACTTTAACGGGATTGAAGCACTTGCTTAAGCGATTTGATGAATTAGGACCTTAACTGCTGGTGGATAATATCTAGTTATAAACGTCAATAGTCATAAAAAAGGGTATTGGAAGGGAGATAAAATGTCTCAGGGTTCAAGGTAATCACTGCCAGAATGAAACCTTAACGAGAAGCAGATTATCCCACATCTGCCCACTGTAGCCGCACTGGTAGATATGCATTAGCTCTGCTCCAGCCGGTGTGTTGAAAACAGCAGTGAGGCCGCTCTGCTTGGGTGGCAGTTCGGGCTAGACACACGAGTATGTATCCGGGGCGTAGGCAGGTTTGCACTTGCCTGAGCTGGTATTCATGCTGCAGCAGCCACGCGGTTACTTTTAGCAAGCTAGCTTGAGCGGAGCTAATGTGTCTCTGATTACTCAGTGGAAAGCATGCTCCCAGCTGTGTAGACATATTGGGGTGGGGGGTGGGAGGGAGGAGAGTGTTGCACCTTCCTCTGAATCATCTGGTGCTGGTCTCTGTCAGAGACACGGTACTGGAAGAGTACACAGTATGAGCCAGCCTGGCAATTCCTATGTTCCTGTTCACAGACAAAAATAAATTAAGATATCGTGAAGGTGGAGAATAGATACATTAGTAATTTAATGGTAAAAAAAATTGCAGAGTTGTTGTAATTATCCAAACCCCCCCCCCCCCCAAAACAACCATGTATAGACCCAGGAAATTCTGAGTTATGGTCATCTTAAAAGAAATCCAAACAAGTTAAGAATCGCACAGTTAAGGCACTCCAAGCACCTTAATTCTACCTTTTACTGACATTGTGCAGTTACGATTAAGGCATTTGAGTGTTTTATGGACTCAGATTAGATTCCATTTATTTGTAGATAGTATTTTTTTCTTCAATTCTTCTCCCCTCGTGTCACTGCTACAGGGAAGAGTCTCTCATTTCTCATGAACAGGTATTCACAACTCAAAGGGGGAAATACTCAGCCCAGTTCCGGCTCCTTTACTCTGGATAAAATGGGCTGAAGCAGCAGAAAGGGTTTCAAAAGCACTGTATCTGGTTGGTGTAGGATTCTTCCGGGGCAGAAACTGAGGAAGATGCTCTAAAGTTATCCTCCAAGGAGCCCTCAAAAAGCCCTGGCATTGGGGAGGGGTATGTGCGCTGGAAGCCAGGGCTGTCTAAAATATACTAGGGACTGCAGAACAGTCCAGGATTGGGAGGACATAAACTCACTCCTGAGCTGCCAGTTCTGTGCTGCGCCTCTTAGACGAGCAGCACAGAACCTCACCCAAACTCCACCATCAAAACATATAATTTGAAACATAAGAATGCCCATACTGGGTCAGACCAAAGGTCCATCTTGTCTTCCGACAGTGGCCAATAGCAGGTGCCCCAGAAGGAATGAGCAGAACAGGTAATCAAGTGACCCATCCCCTGTTGCCCATTCCCAGCTACTGGCAAACAGAGGCTAGGGACACCATTCCTGCCTGTCCTGACTACTAGCCACTGATGGACCTATCCTCCATGAGTGTATCTAGTTCTTTTTTGAACCCTATTGTAATCTTGGCCTTCACAACAACATCCTCTGGCAAGGAGTTCCACAGGTTGACTGTACATTGTGTGAAAAAAAAACCCTTCCTTTTGTTTAAAACCTGCTCCTTATTAATTTGGTGCCCTCTTGTTCTTGTGTTATGAGAAGGAGTAAATAACACTTCCTTATCTACTTTCTCCACACCAGTCATGATTTTATATAAACTTCATCTGCAATCTCAGTTGGGGAGATTATGACTGCGAGGGAACTAAGGATCAACCATTCTGCCATTTCCAGAGAGGAGTCTCGCTCTCACAGTGCATCCCATGCTTCCCAGAGAGAACTTCATTTTCCAATGCTGTCAAAACAGATATGTTCCATAAGCAATAACATTTCTTAAAATCACTTGCAGAGCTGCAGGCAGCAAAAGTACAATATGTATTTTGGTTTTTGTTCCTGGTATATAAACTTCGGAGCAGAAAGCACACAAGCATACTAATCCCATGCAGGTAAATCTGGCAAACAAAACTTTCAGAAAAAGAATTAGTTTAAATACAGACAAAAAATTGCACCACAACTTGATCCTATAATTTCAGCTCCTGGGCTACTAAAAACACAACAGTTGAAATCTAGTCTCTGCTGCCAGTGTTGCTTTCTGTAGCATAAGCCATTGAATATTCATGTGCTATTAAAGAGCAGCCATCACACTAAAATTCGCCTTACACTGTGTTCCCAGAGGTACTGTTTTTTGTGTATGAAATAGCTTACTATGGCACTTTACAGCCTCTTAAGTGGGCACATAGGAAATAATGCGAAGGAATTAACACCATGTTAAAAAATCACTGGAATAAAATCAAACTTATGAGTTTTCAGACCAAATGTCCAACAAATAAATTGGGGGTGGATTTTTTTGTTTTGTTTTTAGTTCCTAAGATCATTTCCTACAAATATTAAAAATATGAAACCCCAGAATACCTAACAGTCATACATTTACAGATGATACCAGCAAGATATAAATAGTGTCTACTTCTTGGTGAGATTTATGAAAACCAGTTAAATTGCACACATTACAAGCCATTTATAAATGCTATTCAGCAGACGAAGGAGCCAGGAGCCAGTACTGAAAGCTTGCTTTTAACAAAAACACATATCATTTAGGAGGGGAGTAACATCTATAATTACCGCTTTAGTAACAAAATAAGCAAAACGCAGCAGATGGACTGAACACAAGACCACGATTAAACAAAACAGACATTTGTAGGAATGGAAGTTCAAGCCGAGAATGAATTCAGAAGGCAAGCCTTACAAAAGCAGCAACAACAACAAAAAAAGCTTAGCTAATCTAAAAGTTGCTAGCAACGGCAAAATAACATTCAGAAATAACTTACTACTACCTAACTTGGTGAACAGTCCCACTGAAATCAATAGTGCTGCTCGTGAAATTAGATACTAATCAACATGAGTAAGGGTGGTAGAATTGAATCCAGTGCTGGGTTATTGATTGGTCTATTACTGACACTGGAGACCCAACAGAATACTGCCACCACCACTAAAAATGAGGTAAACTGGCACAATAGCAATCCCAGTTTCCAGTGCTTTTTTGCTCACTGCTCTATAAACTTTCCAGAGTTTCAGCATGCAAGAAACATATGCCAATTAATCCTTCGAGCAGATTCAAAACTGAGTTGTAATAAACTGTAACGTCTCTGCTCCCAGTTTGATAACATACAGTCTAAAAAGGATTTCTATTCATTTTTGTTGAAAAAGGAGGAATTTTAAGGTCTAGATACTCAACTGTTGGCAACTGACAGAGCTAAACCACTATGGCAGCTGAGGATCTGACCCTCCCCGTGTTCACGGAAGTGGCACACATTGGATTACCCATAGCAAAACATACTGAGCCAGCTTTTGTCCACTGAATTTCAGCGTATGCTAATGCCAAGGACTAAATGTATGGGTAATTAATTATTCTAGCATTTATTAACACTTCTATACTAAGTAGCCTTTAAGCCAATCATATTGACCTGCTCCGTTTAGGTTATTTAAGCTGTCTTATTACATAAAAATGTTGTAGACATACAGTAGAAACAATAAAAGATACAAATTGAGAAGCAGTAATTACAGAATGCATACATTTACAATAGAATTATACAGTAAAAAGTCATAAAAAGTCACAAAAGGTCTGAACTTAAAAAAAACAACACAAATTTGGGTATTTTGTTTCTACCCTAACATTCTTTTAGACATCAATTACGCAGCTGCAAAACCTGCCTGAAGATAGACTGAAAATACCAAAAAAAATTGTCATTCTCTAATCAAGACATTTGCACTATCAGCAGGTTAGCTGAAGTATGGTGAAGTATACAGTAAGGCGCTGGCTTAATGATACAGTTTTTAATATAAATCTGGTTTTGCAATCCTTACTTAACAGTCTTTATACAATATTTCCACAGCTAAGTAAGAGTTGAAAGAATTATGGCCTCATTGACTAATATTTTAGAGGTCTCTATAAAAGTATTCAGACAGGCATGAGCAGTGTCTGTATTTTTGTGATTTTACAGTATTACATTTGACACTGCATTATGATGATGAATGACGTCAAACCCCAGGAAAACACCAAAGCCACATTTATCTAAAATCTTAGCTCTTGATAATTTGGGGGAATAGATTTTATCTTGTACAACTGGAATCACAATTTCATTTTTGCCAACAAGTCAAAATGAGTTAACCTTGGAAATAAACATCTACCGTTAAATAATTTAGACAATTTTGGGTAACTAGAAGGGTGTGGCTCTCTTAATCTTACCACTATACTCATCTGCATACTTTGTATAGAAAACTTTATTTGATAATAAAAATAGCATTCACAGACTTTCTCCTTCTTTGTTGCTACATCATATACATTGTGTCTGTTCCAAGGAAAGAAGCTTGTACTGGGTAAGTCCACGTCTACTTATACTAATGTTATGTATAAACCCAATAATTCAAATAAAGCTATGAACAATGTAGTATGTAGATATGCATAGTGTTTTATAAAAAAGATTGGCCCACATACTGCTTTTTCATCAAGACAGAAAAGAGCATTATGTCTCTAGCACATTGCAAGAAATGATGATTGAAGAACAGACTGCATACAAGTGCTGAATAATACACGAGCAGGCCCACCATGAAGAAAGAAATGAGATCCAAACCAACAAAAGCTTTAGAATTACTTATATAGTCTCCCATTTGAAAACAGCTTTACATACCTGATTCAGTTTACATTAAAATATATTCCCATGAATCAATTTGTTCCATTTTCAGAAATATAAACACTTATCACATTCCTGACAGCTAAATTTCATCATAATTCTCTTTTATACAAGAAAAAGGCAACAGTTTTATTTTTTTTCCAACAGGCTCTATTAATTACAATTTAAACTCTGTACACACGATTGGCCATCTTCTCTTTTTTTGTTGTTGTTGTTTTTTTTTTACAGTACCATGGCAACAACAGTGATAGACTTGCAATGTTTTTGTGTTCGTATGGAAAATGTGGAACAGTATACATGTATACACCAATGCACTGTAAAAAGCAGCAGTTTACTTTAGTGGTCCAACAGTAATGGCAAACCTTTTGGCTCAGCTAGGCAGTAATCCATTAAAATCTTATCCAATACTACAGCAGACTTACCACACAACTTGCAAACTTAAAAATACAGCTTTGAAACTTGCATTTTTTTCCTTTTGCTGCTGTTTGTAGATTCTAAATTACAGCATAACCAGCATCTAGGCTTTCACAACCAGACCCTTCTTCTGATTGCCTCTGTCCTTATGTGCCTCTGACAGGTCTCTCATTTTTTCGTCTCAGTAGGAATGAACCAGTAAAATAAAACTTGAATCTATCTATCTATCTATGTATAGACACAAAGATTTCCAATTTGGCAAAATACGAAAAGCCCACGGGTTTAGCCTGAGCAGAAGGAATAAATCTGCCCTGTGAAGCGACAGCTCATTCCCCTCAAACTTCACTGTCTTTACCCCAGTATCCCAATGCACTACTCTTCTGCAAGGCAGACCAAACAATACTGGACAGGCTCAGATTTCTGTCCATATACTTCCAGTAGTTGAGTAGGGCTCCGGGGGCACATTCTTAACGGAATATCGTAAGTGTTGCTGAGATTAGCGAGAGAGATTGAGAGTCAACCTTTGTGTGTTACACAGATATGGCCGCTACCAGTCTTTTGCCTTCACACATCCTTGAGAGGGGGCCTAAATGTACAAACTGCTCATGGAACAAACGATAAATTCCTTATCATAAGTCATCTTGTGCTGTGTGGGTTTTTGTATAAATATCCTTCATTGAAACAACAGTCTCTTCAAACAGTTCTTGTCGTTTTAGGAACTTTTTTTTTTTTTTTTTTTCCCTTTTTTCATTCCTTCAGCAGGAGTTCTCCAATCCAATTGATATGCACATTTTAATTCCTTCTTTACCCTTTATAAAAAAAAATCCTCTAACTATCTTATATTATTGGCTGTCCCCATTTAATTATGGGAGAGAAGGGGAAGTGGCCTGATAGAGGAATTAATCTCAAGAAATCTACAGAATATGCAGAAACAAAATTTGTATAATCCTTTAGGACCATTTGGCAAGTAACTTAAAGAAAAATACACTTAAAAATACTTTCTTTAATATTATACATCAGGCACAACATTTTGTATATATTTTTGTTATAAGATTTCATCTGCGTAAAACGTTTGTTGCTATTCATAGGATCAGCAGGTATCTGATATTTCATCATATAAGAAACTAAGATAATTTCAGCTTTATTACCCTCTTCTTAGAGCCTTCAGCACTATATAAAGGCTGGAATGTGGCTCTGTGCATCAGATGAGTACCTCAGATGCTGAGATCAGTGCTGCACTCTTTGTAGGGTTTCCTTCTCTGTTCAGGGGGGTGTCTTTTGTTGGTATCATATTTCAAACTGTGTTCTTCCCTCTCTCTGTGGCTGACTCGCTCATCCTTGATCCTTTTGTCTGGTGACCTCTCCCTTCTTCCGTCAGTTGACTTTGCCCTCCGTTCAGGTGAGCTCTCTCTTCTCTTCTCTGGTGATTTTCTTTGATCCATTAGTCTTTCAAGTGACCTCCTTCGCCTGCTTGGCGACCCATCCCTTCTGTGAGTTGGTGACCTTTCTCTTCGCCTTTCGGGAGAAAGGTCTCTCCTTCTCTCATGTCTCTCCCTCCTCTCCAAAGTATTGTCAGCACTTCTTGTCCCTTCCCTCCTTTTTTCAGGAGATTTCATTTTTTGTCCATTTACCACCGTTCTCTCTGGTTGTCTATCTCGTCTCCTTCCTGGTGACCTGTCCTTTTTTCTACCTGTTACACTATCATTGTTTTGAGAAGTTCCATTCCAAGTGTGGTGTTCATTGGATTGTCTGCTAAACTCTCTGCTGCCTTTTGGATCTTTAACATATATCCGCTTGTCCCCATGTTGTGATGATTTGTGAAGATCTGGTGGATAACTGGACTCCAATGATGGGTGTTGTCGTCGGTCAGATGGCACGTTTTTCATTTCCGATATATTTTGTGAACCTGTGGCGGGACTGTTCCTGTCACTGCTGGGGTCTGGAAGAAAAACAACAACAGCAAATTGTTTGGTACAAATGGCTTATTCCAGTTCTGACACCATTTATGATTCTTCAGACTTCATTAGTGCCAAAAGCAAACAACTGTTAAAGCAGTCAGCAGAAGACTAACTGAAGCATTTGTTAATTTAAGTGTAACTGCAAACAGTGAGATTAGTATTGGTGCTTCTCTTTATTAGCTCTATTTTAGTCCAAGCGGCTCTCATCTTTATGCTCGGCGCATCATGGGAGATTTTATATTTTCCCTCGATCCAATTTATAATGCTTAGATTAAAATAAGTGGTTTCTACTGAAAAAAAGGAAGGTTTGCAGTTTTTAAAAGGATGTTGCTCCCAAAAAGAAGGGCCTTTTAGGAAATGATTATCACTTTTTAAAATTATTTTTAAAGAAATGCCTTCTTAGAAAGAGTTATAGTCTGTGTGACGTTTCATTAAATGACTACAAGTATAAAATAATATAACTGATCGGTATGGTTTGAACCTATAGCACCGTATTTTAATGAGACTATAAATTATGTAATTTCCATTTTTCAAGAACTTCAAATGTGTTACTAAATCTCATTTAGTCCTATTACATTATGAAATAGTAGTGGGATAGTTTTGCTTTCACCACAATTTAAATGACAATAGAAGTTATGATCTTTTCTTATTAAAAAAATGGAAAGATATTCTAATACATAGGATGAGTTTGATTTAACACCTAATTCTCCTGTTAATTATTTCACTGCCATAAAACAGATCTGAACGACCTTCATACGCCAAATTGCAAAGCAAAGAAGCTGTGCTGCTGCTAAGCTAAAATTACTCACATCATTCGTAACTGATGCGTATGAATGATTTATTACATTTATGGCAAAACATTGAAGTAGTTGCACTGACTCAATGCGAGATGCAGATTTTTTACTTTTTTTTTTTTTTTTTTTTTTTAAAGAACTCTGCTAATGTTAAATAAGTACTTAGCACACGTCCTGAATTCCAGTGTGGAGAGTCATCTACTTTAAGTACAGTAGATGGTCTTGATGACAATGACTGAAGAGCTAACAAACCACTTTGCAATCCAGAATCTTTTTTCCCCACTCTCCCACAACACACATGCTAAATACTCAAAAGTTTCCTTTTTCTTGTGTGCAAGCTCTTTTATTTAAACTTCTCTCATCAATTTTTTTTGTGCACGGGCCATTATTTTTATGAGTTACGGATGAAAAACACTGTGGCAACGCATGGGAGTTTATTTGGTTTGATTTTTAAATTCTAGGTGTGGAAGGACCACCCCATTTTTCCACAGCTTTTTTGTAATCTGGCTATTGCACAAGGTAAGAGCAAGGCTTCAAACATGTTTGGGTAGTGTACTTACAATTCAAAGAACACGGGGGGCTCAGAATGAATTGCTGTACATATAAAAATATAGCAAAGCGGAAAGCAATATGAGGGAATTAGGCCACAGCACAGAAACACCTAATATTGATTTTAGCTACAAACCGTAGTTTGATTATGGCCCGTAAGGTAGAAGCAAGGCTCCCCGAGCTTGTCATTTCTCATACATGCAGCGATATTAGGAGGTATCATCGCTGAGGAAGGAAGAGCCCAGCACCAAGAAAAGTAAGAGAGAGAGAAAGAGAAAAGTAGAAAATTTAGATTCCCCGTAACAAAAATGAAAGAAAAAATATCTACATATTTTATCTTAGGATAAAGAAAGTTTATTTTTCCAGTATGATTGTCTAGGCATCACCCAAGAGTAAGGCTGCAAAGATGACAGTTGTTATTATAGTGACATAATTAGACATCTAAAAGGTGATTCAGTAACCCAGACAACGGATGCATCAATTTTAAAAGACAGTTGGGACAGCGACACAGAATGTCATAGAAAAACCATTAACAATCAAACACCAACAAAAAAATAAAGTCCACCAAAGACCACAACATTAAAAATAAGTACAAAGCTCATTACAAAAATATACAGCCTCAGATAGGAGCACTTTCCAATCAATTCTGAAAGATACTGGAACTTCACATTATTCAAGTAATCACTTGCGAATGAAGAAATTAAGCCCAAAATGTTACAAATGTGTATGCGTGTAAATATATATATATATATATAATGTGTGTGTGTGTGTGTGTGTGTATTTAATTATTTATAACAAGTGCAGCCGCTGCATGTTAAATACTTGCTTGAAAACTATATATTTAGCAGTTTAATGTATTATTAGCCAAAACAAAACTAGTATTGGATTTTCAGCCTCAGTGCAGCAGACATATGCTTTAAGAAGTGAAGCTCGCAATTTACAGGACATTTACGACGTCTAGCATATGATACAGTACTGTAGATTGAAAGGAGTAGGAAAAGACAAAAGTAGAAAAAACATTACATAATTTCAGTTCTATTGTTCAACCTTCTGGTGGGCAGTTTATATTACATGGTACAGTAAATTAAAAAACCTAGTTCATGAATTGTGCGGAATGTTGTTTTTTGTTTTGTTTTTAGGTAATGTAGTGAAAGACTTAGAACTTACTGACACAACAAAATCCCAGATAAGGGGGAAAAAAGTATAAAGAACATCCCTTCAAATATCAGTTTCTATAGAAACTTCAAAGAACTTTGGTTGGGAGTAGCCCTACATTGAGGGCATAGTTTTCAAAAATTATCTAAAATAAATAAGGCATAATAATAATATTAAACAGAACACTATGCTAAGCCACTCACTACTCTCACTAATCAGCTCCAACAGACAGGTATAGAAAAGGACTTCTACTGCAAACATCAACAGAAAAGGAAAAGTAGCACCTTTCCCTCAAGACAGGTTCTAGAAACCTTTTCATAACCTCCTAACCTTTTCAGAATTTACAAATTAATGACCTGATACCAACAGATATTTTAAGAGGGGAAAAGGACCCGGAAGGGCCAAATTCACCTATTTTTGCATAAACGTTTTGAAATAACTTTATAAATATTTACATATTAGCTGAAGGCAAAACCCATTAGCTTTCTTGCATTCATGCCCAAGGATACAGAAAAACTAAGGAAAAAGCCCAACAATAAATTACTGATTCAAAATAATTCAGGATTCCCTTTTTTTTTATTTGGTATTGATTAGAGGAAGAGAGTTATTTTGAGATAATTCAACTGCTGAGAGAAAGTTTGGCACAGCTCAGTAAAACTCCTTGTTTGGTTGGACAAGACAATACGGTTTTTGGTTCTGATCACCAAAAATACTGCTTTGATGGTCTTGCCTTACACACTGTGCCCAAGTCCGTGGAAGCAAGCAAAGGATGAAACGTGTAGAAAATTCAGCACAAGCGAGGCAATTAACCATATGTTGCAAAGGTTGGCAAGACACTGGTGAGAAAGGAAAACAAAAAGCATCCCTGCTTCAGCTCTTGAGACAAATCATTCATGGAGTGATGCCAGGAAAGAAAGGAATGTTTTCATAGTTTGACCCACCATATTCTGGTACAGAGCCATCTCCACGTTTCAGAAACAGGCGGACTCTGCGGCCACCATTTTTAATCAGTTCAATGGCACGAGCATGCTTCATGTTCTTGGTAGTTTCCCCATTGATCTCTAGAATTTCATCACCAATCTGTCAACATGACGAAAGAGCAGAATCTAGGATTAAAATCAGGCCTTCAGCAGAAGAATGAGTATATCACTTAAGGGAACATAGTATTTAACATATTGGTTTATGTCTAGGAACTTTTCTCACTTGAATGTACATGCATGGCCTGAGTCAGTTAGCCTAGTTTAGAAATTCAAGAACTGATCAGGAAAGGAAAACAAAGATTGTGGAATAGACCATTGGCACTTTGGCTACAGTGGAACTATGTTGAGTTACATCAGCTATCTGGTGCTATAGGTTTACCCTTTAAAAAAATCTTTCTAAATATTAACATTTCTTACATTACTTTTTGGAAGAAGAGAATACACTGGTTGTACAGGTATTAAACAAACAGCATCACAGGTGTGCATGCTGTCTGCAGACCTAAAAAAAAAATGAAAGACCTCTTCTCTGAGAACCTCTCAGTCAATCCCATGAAGATTTTTGCATATGCTTAATTGCTGGAATGAATGGGACTGCTGACAACCTACAGTTAAATTAGACCTACCACAGCAAGGTATTGCACACACAGGGTCGGTAGAGGTAGCACGTGACATCCTGGGTTACAACAGTGACAAATTATGCAATACTTTAGTAACTCACTAGTGAGTGCATGTTATGCAGGCTCCTCTCAGTACCTCACCCGTAGAGCATTTAAGTCTGTTACATGCCCAGCTAGGAAATTTGAGCTCAAACTGTAGCAGCTCATACTTTCAGCTCTAGAGGTTCCTGGTTCAGTTGCCAGTGTGTTGGCCAAGATGGCAGCTTATCACACTTTCTTTCATGCATGACCTTGCTACATATTTTGAAGAAAACTGAAACATTAACATATGGGGATAATGTCTTGTGTAAGGGCTGCAATTTGGTCAGCAACTGATGAGCTTCAAAAGACGGGGGTCAAATAGAAGCCAACATATGGAGCAAGTGCAGCTTCTGACAGAAGCGAGCTACGGACAGGTTGTTAAGCAAGATAACAGAGATTAAAAGGAGCTACTGCCTTTTTCTCATGTCTTTTCATTTTGTTGCAAATAGATTCCCCCCTGCTGTCCCCAACTCTCTTTTTGTACTTACCCTCATCTTTCCACACCTCTCAGCTGGACCATCCTCAGCCAACCGCAATACATAGAGATCCATATTATACTCTCGGCCACCTCGCAGGCTAAAGCCAAATCCTTTGGATCCTCTTTCCAGTTCAACGGTGTAAAAATCTTGGTCCTGCTGGAGGGAAGACAATTTGTACAGAACTGAACAAGAAGTTGAACTCTGTACTGTTGCCGGGCCTGGCAAATATTAACAATGGACACTAAATCGTCCTAATAAAATATATATCTACATACAAGACAAAGGCTTCTCGTTGCTCCTAAAGACCCAAACTGTGATTCAAAGGTGTTTGTTAATGGTCTGCAAAGAGCTGTTTGGTCCCCTGGTGCTAACTACTCCTTCTTGTTAGACGCTGGCACATTCTATTCAAGACTACTGAAAAGGCATGCAATTCTTCTCTCTACAGCAGAGGAATTGCTGTATTACCACAAAGATGCTTAGCAATCAGTAATGAGAATGGTTATCACTGCAGTTGCCAGTGGGAGGGGAAGTATCCATGAGATAATCTCTCTGTTATTAGCTGTGGCCAATACTATGATAAACCCAAAGAACCCATGCTATATCCCTCTTATCAAACTTTGATTTCTTTTCTCTTTTGTCCTCTGAATCTGTCATTTGGTGCACAGTAACACCTTCAGGCTAGCCTCCTCAGAGAACACACTCCAGTAAACAAACACATAAATTATTACTGTCTTAACATATTTAGTTGTCTTTGTTTTTAATTCTGATGCAGCTCTGTGTTTGAAGTGTTTGTCATATGAAACAACATCAACGCATATCAAACTCTAATCAGTGATCCCTCTTTCGCAGACAAACTGGAGGAGGGAATCTAGCCTCACAAGAGAAATTTCTAGGGAGAACACTTTAAGCACAACCCTTGAGCAGACTGGAACCACATTTGCATGGTCATCCAAGCAAATCAGAAAGACATCCCTTACCTGTGCTGCTGGAGGCGGTTTGAAATCAAACTGGGATTCCTGTTTTGGTTTTGTGTTGTTCCTGTTGAAATGAATGAGACAGAGGAAGAGCGGGGGGGATAAAAAAACAATTCATGGGAAATGAAGATGACTCAGAAGTAACCAAAGAAATAGCACCATCAACATGCTCGCCTCAAAGAAAATTAGCTGACCTGGGCTCCTGGAGTATCTGCTGAGGAGTATGTGTGGTTGTAATCGTAGCAATTTTTTCAGCGTTGGTCAATAAAGTAGCATTGGAGGATTCTGTAAAACAAAATGGTGTTTCTTGTGAGAAAAGATCTTAAATCAGATAATTCATTCAGAGACAAATCTATGCTTTGCAATGGGATTTCACTGGGAAGTATCAAACACATTTTTAAGAATGTGCCTGAGAGGGAAACGCTCTGGCTCATCTTTAATAAACCCAGCAATTGAAAGGAGAATTTTGTTACTAGGTAGCGATTAAGTATTTATCTCAACACACACTGTGCAATGATTGCCCCAAACCCCTTAAATATATAGAAAGCCTTTGATAAAGAAAATAATATAGGAAAATAAAGATGATAGAATTTCTCTCAGCTTTCTATAAATGCAGCCACATGCAACAGCACTGCACCTATACATCTGCAAGGGCTTTTAACCAAAAGTTGCACATTGGAATTTTACATGAGGTTGACAGTCCTCTTTGCTTGACTTTTCTAGTGGTTGCCTTAGATACAGAAGATTCCACTACAGCCTAACCCTGTGATCCTTATAACAGGAAGTCTTTTAAACACTAACGTGTCACTGCTGTTACTGTATTCTGTGCGCTTTCAATAACAAAGAAAATTCTTGAATGTTCAAGACATTATCTCTAACTCCATTACCAGTGAAAAATCAAGAGGTTGGGGATGGGACACCTGAATCAGAAATAACTGGTAAATGTAAATTGTGTACAGCAAGATGTCCCACTAAAGTAATGAATTTTATATTTTTATGTAAATTGGATTTACTCTCCAGTAACCAAATTTCATTAGCATTTTCATTAATCTCAAGGAAATTCTGAGAGCAGTAATTGTGAAAAGGCACACAAGTAAATCAGAAAAATATTCAGGAAGTTTGGGCTAGATGTGTTCCATTATCAACCTCGCTATTGAGAGCTAACGTTAATCTTTTTTTAAAGTATAGGCTAATTAAGGATCATGGAATGTTTTGTTGCTTGATCAGCAACACATATGCCAAATCTTAATTACTTCAAAAGTCAGAAGAGCATTTGGGTTATTTTTTATAGAAACACTAAAATAGTCCATAAACCACAATGTAGTCAATACTGTCTCCATCTGAATCTGTACCTTTAAAGTTTTTGTTATGGGATATACCGAATAAAGGCCTAATCTAAAATTTATTGATGACATTGGCAGTTTTCTATTGATTTAACACATTGGACGTGATCAAAAACATGTCTCCACATCTCTCTCTAATATTTAACCAATTGTGCTGTTCAAAAACTTATTGTTCATTAAAATACGGTCTATTGCACATTCTATGCTCAGTGTAATACATTCCCTTGGAGTGGCGTAACTTGTACCAGACACACACAAAAACTGAAGGTGAGATTTCCAAAGTCCTCAGCATTGGTCGAACTCTGCTCTAAGGGAAGCACAGAACTGGAAGGGACCTCAAGAGTCCAGTCCCCTGCACTCACGACAGGACTAAGTACTGTTTAGCCCATCCCTGACAGATGTTTTGGGTTTTATGGGGTTTTACACTGACTTCAATAGGAGCAGTTAGGTCAATTGTGATCCAACCCAATACCCTGATCTGAATGCCCACTAATTTTCTGGGAGGAAGGGCTGGAGTCTGAGCCCATTTTGGGAAGAGGCTTGGAATATGAATTTTGCAAGTGGAAGAAAAGATAGATTTGCAGCTAAGTCATAAAAATGAGAGACTTGGTTCCTATTTTCTGCGCTGCTACAGATTTTCTTAATAGCTTTGGGCCAGACACAAACGAGAAAGACTGGGGGCAAAAAAGGAGCCATACACTCAGATACAAATACACTTGAAGCACGGTGAGTGTTTGGAATCTGGATCGAAATTAGGCCCTTTGCAATGTTACGTGTCCATGATCACAGATCCTATGCATTCTCTGTAAGTGTATGTTATACTGAGCCTTACTGAAAGTGGGATGGACAGCTTTAGAAACTATAGGATGCACTCTGAATTCACTATTGACGAAAGTTAAGGGATGAGCTCAAGAAACACTCGTACACAGAGAGAAATTCCCTCCTATCTACACGATTACAGTCACCAGTAAGTGAAAAGGACTTGAAAATCTTTCAACTCCTCCTTGCTTGGCCATTTTGGAAAGCGCTCACTTGGAAGTCTGCAGAAGTGAGTATTTTCGAGGAAAAGGCATCTTTAAAGTGGTTCTAATAGATGGAACCAGTTGTACACTCTGAAAGATGACATTTGATATTTATGTTTATATGAGAGCAAGTGCTGAGAGTTTCAATGACATTTGATTGGGAAATCACAACAAATTAATATAGCCACCATTTACGATTGTTATGATTTCTGAAGCTAATCTAAACAAACACGTTGAGCACAGAAATCACCAAAAGCACTGGGAACACATGATATTCAATACAAATGGAAGCCTGTTCCCTGTAGTCAAGAGCAGTGATAACTGTTGATTCAATGAATACAGCAGTAATATCTAGGATTACCTTTACAGAAAATCTCGGTCTTAAAAAGACTTCTCCCCTACTGTAGGTAGTTATTGTCTTACCAATAATAAATACAGAGTACTTATATACTAAGTTCCCCATAAGCTGCAAGGCCATGCAGCAGCATATTTAGCACCATGCAGGTGCTCAGGAAACCCGCCCAGCTGGGACCAGCTGCGGCCGCGGAGGGGCGTCCCAGACCTGCCGCAGCCGGGCTTCCCCTCCCCCGACCCGTACCCAGGCCTGGCCTGGACCTGCTGCGGCCGAGGGAGGGGAGCCTTTCCCCCCAGCCCAGGTGCTGTTGTGGGGAGACAGAGCAGGGGAGTCTCTCTCCCGCCATAGCCCCGGGAGCACCCTCCTGCACTCCAAACCCCTCATCCCTGGCCATACCCCAGAGCCTGGATCCCCTGCACCCCAACCCTCTGCCGCAGCCCTGAGCCCCTCATCCCCAGCCCCACCCTGGAGCCCTCCCCCCCACACACCTCAACCCTCTGCCGCAGCCCTGAGCCCCTCATCCCCAGCCCCACTCTGGAGCCCTCCCCCCCACACACCTCAACCCTCTGCCCAGCCCTGAGCCCCTCATCCCCAGCCCCACTCTGGAGCCCTCCCCCCCACACACCTCAACCCTCTGCCCCAGCCCTGAGCCCCTCATCCCCAGCCCCACCCTGGAGCCCTCACCCCCCCCCACCTCAACCCTCTGCAGCCCTGAGCCCCTCCCCAGCCCCACCCTGGAGCCCTCCCCCCCCCACACACACCTCAACCCTCTGCCGCAGCCTGAGCCCCTCATCCCAGCCCCACCCTGGAGCCCCCCCCCACCTCAACCCTCTGCCCCAGCCCTGAGCCCCTCATCCCCAGCCCCACCCTGGAGCCCTCCCCCCCACACACCTCAACCCTCTGCCCCAGCCCTGAGCCCCTCATCCCCAGCCCCACCTGGAGCCCTCCCCCCCCACACACCTCAACCCTCTGCCCCAGCCCTGAGCCCCTCATCCCCAGCCCACCTGGAGCCCTCCCCCCCCCCCACCTCAACCCTCTGCCGCAGCCCTGAGCCCCTCATCCCCAGCCCCACCCTGGAGCCCCCCCCCACCTCAACCCTCTGCCGCAGCCCTGAGCCCCTCATCCCCAGCCCCACCCTGGAGCCCCCCCCCCCCACACAACCCTCTGCCCAGCCCTGAGCCCCTCATCCCCAGCCCCACCCTGGAGCCCTCCCCCCCCACACCTCAACCCTCTGCCCAGCCCTGAGCCCCATCCCCAGCCCCACCCTGGAGCCCTCCCCCCCCCACCTCAACCCTCTGCCCAGCCCTGAGCCCCTCATCCCCAGCCCCACCCTGGAGCCCTCACCCCCCCCACACACCTCAACCCTCTGCCCCAGCCCTGAGCCCCTCATCCCCGGATCGCCCCCTGGAGCTTCACAACACCATCTAACCATTCCGCTGCTGCACCCCACTCCCACCCTGGATCCCCCCACCTCAACCCTCTGCCGCAGCCCTCCCCTCATCCCCAGCCCCACCTTGGAGCCCTCACCCCCCCACACACACCTCAACCTCGTCCCAGCCCTGAGCCCTCATCCCCAGCCCCACCTTGGAGCCCTCACCCCCCCACACACCTCAACCCTCTGTCCCAGCTCTGAGCCCCTCATCCCCAGCCCCACCCGGAGCCCTCCCCCCCAACACCTCAACCCCTCTGCCCCCTCCCTGAGCCCCTCATCCCCAGCCCCCTCTGGAGCCCCTCACCACCCCCCCCCACACTCAACCCTGTCCCAGCTCTAGAGCCCCCTCCAACACTCCAGACCCCTTGGCCCCGCCCCCACACCACATGATTTTATTATGTGCACTAATATGGAGGTGATGTGTCACACATCTCCTCCGTATTGGTGCACATAAAATCCATTCCACACGTGTGGGGAAAATTAGAGAACACTGCTTAAAGCGTGATTTTTATCCAAGGCATATCCTCCCCTTGCTGGCAAGGTGAAGGCCACTGAATACCCGGAGGTATTCTTAGAAATCATTAGCATGAATGCAGTGGGCGTGGGTAACAATACCAGTGAACAGTGAGAGTCTAGCACGGACCCTGGGTATCATTGAGCTCGCGATCCCGCTCTGAGGCCTATGCTGCATTGGCATCACTTCTAGCGTTACCTGCACTAGCTGGATTCACACTAGCTCAGGTCGGCGAGCCCATGAACAGCTTCTGCTGTGTAGACATATCCCACGTCGTTCTAAAAATGGCATACCTCCCCCGGCTGGATGGGAGGCCTGAGGGCTATTTTCATTCCTCTGAAGGGCTACAATCTGAAGTAACCCTGATCTAACATGGCTGAGCTTATTGATTATGTTAACCTTGTCTGCACTGACTCTCAGTTTGCTAATGAACTTTCATTCAGAGATTCATCAATGTTAAGGTAAGAAGGGACCATTATGAACATCTAGTCTGACTTCCTGTATAAACACAGGCCAGAGAATTTCATCCAGCAATTCCTGCCCCAGGCCTTCATTGTTTCTGGTTGAGCTAGAGCTTTAGAGAGACATTCAAACTTGATGTAAAGAATTTGAGTCACACAGAATCCACCAAGTCATTAGGTAAGTTGTTCCAATGATTAATTATCTTCACTTTTAAAAAATGTGTAGGTATGTTAAAAATTCTAGTCTGAATTTGACTAGCTTCGGCTTTAAGTCCAAGTTAACACCAAACAAATAAAACCGCTGGTTCTCCAATCACTCTAAGGTCTTCTTTCCTGCCTGGACTTGTTTGCATTACACTTCTGTCTTCTAGTATTTCCCCTGGTGACTTCGAGGGAAGTTCCCTATAATGCCAGGTTGCATTAATGGAAGGCATGTGCCTCAACTAGAAGAAGAGTGATTTGAAGATGATGGCTGGAAGTTTTTTCTGGAAGTGTATCTAATGCTGGGATTGTATTTTATTGCATTGGTTTATTTATTTTAAACTATAGGACACCTCGTAACAGATGTCCCTTTCCCCAATAACTGAGTGGGTGTGGTTTGAGAGAGGCTGAGGAAAGTAAAGTAAAACGAACTGTACTGTTGGGGGTGATGCTGTCTGGAGCCAGCCAGCCAGCCTCTGCGCAGAACACACACTCCTGCTTGTGGGCACTGATGCATTAAAGAACTGTTGTTTATTTAAGACAACATGGTCTGTCTAATTCACTTGCGCATCCCTGAGGCTACAATCTGCTCCCAAAATAAACTGTTTCTAAATTGTACTGAATTCAAACAGCATAAAAGCCACATATACCTTCCACTGCCTTTTGGTATGACATGGAGACTGGGTACAAACAGAATACAATAACCTTGTTCCTTAGGAGGTCAAGCGAAGAATACCAAGTAGATCAACAATACATCTTAGGTACTGATGACATTCTATGACACGGTTTTGAGTCTATTTTAGACCATACTAGCATAAGAGTTAGTAATTGTCAACAGATGTGCAGTATTTTTACTAACTTTTTATAAAAAGACTCAAGATACAAGGCGAGCATCCTCTCTGAATAATTTCTACTGCCCTCCCTGCTTTGAAATGAGAAGAGACATCTATCTAATTGACTTAAAGGTTGTCTAGTTTTACTAATTTCTGTAAGAACCACTATATCAGTTGCTAAAAGGCTGTTTGCAAATTTTTACAGATCTCCTCAAATCACCTTTAAGAACAGAGATTGCTCTCTCAACTGCCACCATCAGAAAGCTTTGCTAAGTCAAGCTAACTCAACAGGTACCAACCAACACTTCAAGTTCAGGCTCAGGGATGAAACAGACAGACATTGCTTCCAGTTTTGTTCTCATACAAACTTATTCCCCATGTACTAAACATTTCCCCCTAACCTGTAAAGATTTATGCATACGACTGGCTGGATATACTGTAGCAGTCCCACTGCCTTCTCAGCCAGTTTCAGTGGGAGTACTCAGGAAGGTGTAAAGTTAAGACCATGCAGGATCAGGGCTTAAATTAGTAAAGATCAAAATAACTATCTAAATATGGGTCAAATTCTGCCCTTGGATAGATATGTGCAACTCCCATGGACCTCAATAGGCACTATACAAGTATTTATGAGACAGAACTTATCTACATATATACATACATACAGATGCTTTTTAATCATTTCTTGGCTTGGACACTAGTGCACCTCGGTCCCTCTTATTCTCTGCCCATAGTGCAGCGTAGTATAGTCTCCCCTGTGGGCTGTGATACTTTGGTCTCATTTTCGTTGCTGGGCTCAGTGTGCAGGCGCTGGATGTTGTTGGTGGCCTGTGATATCCAGGGTGGTCAGACTAGATGGGCTTGTTGGCCCTTCTGGCCTTAAACTGTAGGACTCTCTCAGAGGCCCTAGGATCACACAGTAAAAATAACTTTAAAAAGTTTTCATTTCATTAGTAAGTGATGCCAACACTTGTGATCTTCTCATGATCTTTGGCTGCGGAGAAAAGCTTGAAAATATGACCCCTAAAGGCTCCAGATCCAGAAGGCAGATGAAAAGAACCCAACATGGATTTTTTAAAAAACCTCATGATTTTATAGCAAATGCAAATCTCTCCTTTTTGGGGGTGGTGGGGAGGAGAGGGGCTGCACCATGACTGTTGAATGCTTGCTGAGTAAAACTGACAAATTACCTTGAACTGCAAAGTGAAAGTTAAACAAAGGCCTGAATTCTGCAGTGACACCAGTGTAAAGATCATTCCCTTCTTACTTGGCACTCCTTTGTCTTTCTTTCCTTTCAGCGTGGAAAGCCTTCAGCACAGCCTTAGCTGTGCATTGCCTGCGCGTCTTTCTCCCCAGCTTAACTAGCATTAACATGGTATATTGTGTCTCCCATAATCCTCTTATGTGTGTTTGGGTGCACATGGCTGGCATGTTTCCGACACACACACACTGACTGGCTGAGTACGTGTGTGGTAGAGGAAATCCTCTCTTACTTGAAGATGCTTAAACCATTCAAGATTTTTATAACTCAGATGTCAACGTCTCTCAATTTTTATTCCGTTGCCGGAACAAGGTAATGAACCACTTTTCTCTAGGTCTCTATTCAACATTGGCACATACAGGCCAGTTCAGAGTCCAGCCTATCTGATTTATAGTCATTTCATTATTCACGAATACTCAATTCACTGGAAGCTGCAGAGGATCACACAGAGTTTGACCTGCTGCATAGCAATATAAGGAAAAAGCCCTGAAATGTACATAATATCTCTTCCTAAATATAAGTGGTTTATAAAGACAGATATGTTCTGGTCTTCATCAGTTTACTGTAACTACAAGCACTGTAATCAGGCTTCTGGGTAAGGCATGAATTTATGGTTCGAGGTTGTGCTGTCAAAGGAGTTTTGGAGTATGTCTACACTGCAAAGAAAACCTGTGGTGCTGAGTCTGAGGTGCGGTATGGCTAAAAAGAGCAGTTTAGACATTCCAGTGGAGTTGGGAGCCTCCCGGTTCTGAAATCTGTAAGAGCGGGGAGGGTCTTGGAAGCTAGGGTCCAGCCCAATAGGGAACACCTGCTCAGCTATTTTTAGCCCTGCAGCCCGAGCACTCTGACCTGGGCTGAGGACATTTCGGTGCTATGGGTTTTTCTTTGCACTGTAGACATACCCTTAGAGAATTAGGCACCACTGAATTTTTCCACTGGAAACTGGACATGTGACTCCTTTATGCTCCTTTGAAAATCTCTGGCTCAATTCATAATTTCTCTCCAGCTCTCTAAAAATATTCACTGCCATAAACTGTCTGTTCCATAGATACAGAGTTCAACATAGCTTGTGTGATAGACACCGAAGCGTAAGTGACAGCACAATGTTTCCAGTCAGACTGTGGAGTGAAAAAAACCTCATGTTAATAGTTTTCATTGCAATGGGCTATCTTATTTGAGCCAATATTCCCTTAATTGCACTCTTTCTCCATTTAATTGAGTTTTCTGGACTGCAAATAATATATTGCATGATTCTCAAAACGCTCATTAGAATTGAATCAGGACGTCAAATATTATAAACATTGATTCAGCTTGACATGAACAGGAGGAGAATTTAGACCGCAGCCCCAATCCAGAGCATACAATTTACTGTGAATCAATAAAATATAAGGGATTCAGAACCATAATGATTTATCCTACTATAGAAATATCCCTAACATTATGCCTTGTTCTTAATGGTAGGTCAGGGATAGGTTTGGGAAAGTTTTTCCCAATTCAATCCTAGGGCTTGGCTGCGTGAACACTTAGTTTGCAGCAACCAGGGGTGTGTAACTCTACCCCATGCACAGTGTGTGTAGATCCTGCTGTCTCTCACTAACAGTTCCTTAGCCCCTAGCTGGGTACATTTACACCACAGCTTGCCACAAACTAAGCGTTTTGTGTTGCTAAGGCCCCGGGCACGGTGCACATCCATTCATTGTTTTTAACCAGCTATGACCAGGGCTAGCCCCAGCTATCAGCCACATTAAGTAATTCCCAGGACAATAAAATTTCGGGGCAATGAAACCCCATCTAGGCGTCACTCCTGAAGCAATAGTTGTGAGCACCTCAAGAAACCAAAATCACTGAGCCAACGCATTTCAAACTGCACTGAGATAATTCCTAAAGCATCGTGCCCCGAATAAAAACAAAGCTTCTTTCAAACGGCTTAAATCGTGACAATGTGTTGATCCCTTTCTGTGATCTCTTTTGCATATAGCCTGCTTGTGTATATGTAAAACCTCAGGGACTCCATGCCTACAGGGCATGAATCCTCTCCCAAATTTTCTAACGCAGCATTATCACTGCAAAAATCAAATAAAGTTTCAAAATCCACAAAGATGTGGGTCTCATTTACGGAAGGTAGTTATAAAGAGACAGTTGAATGAATGCAGGAGGAGGGGATTTTAATTTCTGACCAGACTTTGGCACCTCGTGGGTTTTTTTTTTGTTTGTTTTTTTAAAAAAGCTGATTTCCAGTATAGGAAGGGGAGCAGGGCAGGAGAGACATGGTTGTATGATGGTGGCACAACTTCTTAATGCTAACTCCCAGTCTGGTGGGTTGAGAATGGAAACCTGCCACGTCTGTGCAACTCAAAGTGACATGAAAAGCCAAAGAGAAATAAAACATTTGATAAGACAGAAATGAGCATATACTTTACCATCCCTGGAATGATGCGCAGACTAAACAGTGTTTCCTGCTTCTTTAATTAAGTGACGATATCTGAATGCGATTTGTTGGTGATGGAACATCCATTAACAGCCAAGATCCGGTCTCCTACTTTCAGCTTGCCACAGCGGTCTGCAGGGCTCCCCTCAATTATCCGACCTATTTGTGAGGCATGCCCACACATGCATTTCCTGCTTTTGTATTGGTTTGTTTTTGTTTTTAATTGTTTACATACATGGGACAGCGGTGAAGGGGCGAAAAGGAGAAAAAGGGTTTGAAAGGGGAAAAGAGAAGTTAAGGGTTAATTAATTAATGCATCAAGCAAAAGTTATTAAAGGATAGCATTGCTGCCACTGTTCAAAACATTGGCATCAACTATACGAGTGCAAAGTGCTTCACCTGAACGGTTACAAGAATGTGTTTCATATAGTTAGATAGCTAATCCACCAAAACTCTGACCAGTGATTTGGTTACAAATGGTGGGATTTTTGAGGAGACTATACTGCACTCAGCAGTCCAAAAATAACCTGACTGAGGTTTTATTTTTGTACTGCAACCTTGAAACTGCTGGTAGAAAACACAACCTTGCTGCTTGTAGATTACATCAGTCAGCATCTCTCGTCTTTATCTCAGCCAGCTGCTGTTCAAGCTTCTGCCAATGTTTTGTTTCTTTCTCAATTTAGAAAGATAATCACTCCTATGCCTGTAAGGAGTGTGACTCCCCTTTTAACCACAGAGATCTATTCTATCAATGCTGCACGGGTAAGCAATAGGCATTGTTTCTTCCATAGTGAACAAAGGAAGCACTAGGCAAGGCGCAGGACCACTAGAGATGGGCCAAGCCTGACATACCTGACCTGCTCGATACCACCAACCTCCTCATAATCATTTGTTAACTCTTCCCATTTTATGATCTTAAAGGGCATAGGGTTGTGGGTGGGGAAGGGGGAAGACAGGAGGGAAATGAGGCACTCCTGATTTAAATAGCTCTAAAACCACAGGCAGAACAATCCAAATATCTAAGAGAGAGGACACAGCAAGAGCATTTTGTGAGGAATGCATTACAGACTCAGAAATGTCTTCCCACAGCACACAATCACTTGACCTTGTGAGCACCACTGAAATCAATGTGATTGGAGGATACTCAACATCTTGTAGAACTGAGGCTACAGGAGACAGAATTCAGGTCAAACCAACCATCTAGCTTCTGAAACTGCAGACAAGCCCAGACATGCAACATGTGATAAGTGGAGCATGAGGACTGTGAGGCACTCAGTGACAACTCTGTACTGGAATACATTCATCCCCCAAAAGGCAGTTCTGCATATATGCTGTAATCATTTATTTTATTAGTAGTTTTAGAGATATATGCGGCTACATAGGTTACAGTACCAAAAAGACCATAAAGAAGAAAGGGCTAAAAAAACGGGGGG
Organism: Gopherus evgoodei; assembly: GCF_007399415.2. Classification (NCBI taxonomy): domain Eukaryota; kingdom Metazoa; phylum Chordata; order Testudines; family Testudinidae; genus Gopherus; species Gopherus evgoodei. Next base: position 124,805,601 of record NC_044328.1, on the reverse strand, counting down.
ATATGACAAGGTGGGAAATGAACGCTGATCACCAGCAGTAAGGATTATTATAAATGGGATGGTATTCTCAATAGTGAGCAAATTCCTCTCTCATACAGACAATCACTGGACTGCTCATTTCAATGTATGTTTTGTGGGCATTTAAAATCAGAAATTCAGTTTTCAGTCTACCCTATTTACTGATCATCAGATGACTGAGCTCAGATGACCAAGGAAGCTTTTGAATCAGTTTTGGCCCATCTCTGAAGACCCAACCCATTTGAGAGGTCCAAAAAACTACACGTACAAGGCAAGCACTGCATAGCTCAGGACAAGCATCTCATGCAGAATATTAGGAAACAGTTCAGTGTACTCAAAAATTCAAGGAAAAGTCAAAGGTCAAAACATATCACTGTGAAAACTCTACAGAAATTATATAACAGCAGCTTTCATTTTGCTAACATTTCTGGTGCAAGTAACAACTTTTTACATCATGACAAAATTCTTTATCGGAGAAAAAAGTACAGTATATCTCACATCTAATAATGTCTATTTTACCATATATTTTAAATACTTCAAGTACATAAAATCTCTCTCCATATTTCAGTTTACACTTTAATAGATTACTGTGTTTGGTATAAAATGTCTAGGCCCAAATTGTACTGAGTTTTGAGTATTTGACGTTACTGAGGGACGCATGGGGTTGCCCTCCTCCAAAAGGAGCTTGGGATGGACTGTACCAGAGAAACTGTCTTCATGACCTCTTTGTTCCCCTAGAATTTCCATCTGTAGCAGCCTCTTACCATTGCTACGAATGACTACTCTCGCAAGAATCCTGTAGTTAGAGGCACCATCACTCTGCTAGGTGCTTTCACTACTGTTAGCAATGGTGGGCAAATTTCTAGGGAGAAAAGGCTAGTACAGATATAAGCCAGGAGAGGCACTTCTCCATTGCAGGTTGCATAGGCTGGTACAGTCTACTTGGCCTGGTTGCCCACCCTGCTTACACCGGGTCGTGATGGAAGAAGTAGGAGCTACCGCTCTTGCCTCTTCTTTTCCACCTCCCTAGTTCTTTTTTTTGGGGATGTGTCCTGGGAGTGCACATGCAGAGGCGGGTAGTTTCTATACTCCTCTGAGCACAGAAGCCAATATTGCCATGGACTCATGCTGGGTATTTATTTCCATCATAACCTTCCTTCCATGCTACATCTCCACATAAATGCCATCCCCATGCTCTGTCATTGCTTTAGTTAATTGTTGTTTTCAAAAATACCCTCTTTAGCTATGCAGAAAGAATTACATCTTCCTGGCAAGAATCAAATGGCTCGGAAGGGGTTCTTCAAAGATGCATGCAGGTGCACCTATACTGACCCACGTCCCACACTGGCCTCTCTTAAGAAAGCACAGGTGACCAAATTCATTATAGCAGCATACAGGACAGAGTCATGTCAGCTGCTCCTTTTCCACCATTCAAATGAAGTGTCTGTCTGGAGAAGGAGGCAGCAGGAGCTTAAGGAGATGAGCTATCTTTTTGATTTTATGGAGACCACTAACATTTTAGCAGTTTCCAGATATCAGCTTGCTCATCCCCCTATGGTGAGCCAAGAACATCCCTACGAATCGAAAGAAAAGCTAATCAGTGTAACAGTTGCTATTTTTAAATGAACTGAATCTCCACTGACAACAGGGGGCAAGATTTCAATCATTCAGTTATTTACATCCTGCAATATCGTTCGCTCCTTCTTCACAGGTTCCCCCTGCTATTTGATGGACCAGCACAATCCAACCCAGGGCACGTGGTTAACACAACGCTGCAAACTAACCCTGGAGTGCACCCAAGGAGTACCAGTCATTGGCACTGGTGGTGGGGTGTTTACAATATCCCTCTGTGTTTTTTAATTCACTGTTGAGCAAAACCCAGGAGGCAAACACCTACTAATGCTCAGCATTCAATTAAGTTATTAATTACAAAAATCAAGGCTTGTTCATCAATTTTAAATTATTTAGATCCTAGCTACTCTTGACTGCACCACAGCATTCAAACTTTTGTCATCTCATTGAAGGTGCTTGGACAATTCCCAAGACTTACCAAAAGTTGTCCCTGCCTCGGGCCTGCTAACTGAGGACACGATCACAAAGCCAAAGCCTTCATTTTCTCCCCGGCGGATTTCGACATCGTACGGCTGCACCACTGCGCTGACCACGCCGCTTCCCCCGCCCCCGCCACTGCCAATGCCACTGGTGCTGCCGCTGCCCGAGCTCACAGTGTTTAAGGAGTTCTGGCTTCCCTGCGGGGTCCGCTTTTCCTCCGTCAGGGAAGCTGGCTGGTTGCTGCTGTGGTGTGAAGAGGCTGGAGAAGGGACTTCGTTCTCTGCTTTTGGAACTGCAGAAGAAATGCAGGAGTCTCACTGAATTGTCTGCAGAGCACACTATTTTTAGTATTACAAATGTTCGGTGACAGAAAAACATGCCTATGATAAATGGCAGAACAGGTCTATTTTTCTGTGAGTGGGTGAATGGAAATATTTACTTAATGACTGAGTACAAGGTGCACAATCAGCTGCCGCCACTGGTTTGAAACAAGACTGAAAACACACACGCGTGGCAGACGTGCAAATGCTTGCATGTGGATGCAGTAGCACAACTAAGGCTTTGTCTTCACAGAGAAGTTGCACCCATTTAACTACAGGAATGATGTTGCACTGAGTTAAACCAGTGCAACTTTGTGTGTATGGATAGTCTACACTGTTTTAAATCTGGTTTACATTGGTTCAGCTTGTCCCTGTTAAATACCACCCTGCTGGAGCAATAGATCCAGCAGGGGTCAATTTATGGCATCTAGTGAAGACGTGATAAATCAACCACCGAGCACTTTTCCGTCGACTCAGGTACTCCACTGGACTGAGAGGCGCAGGCAGAATTGACGGAGGAGCATCAGCAGTCGACTTACCGCAGTGAAGACACCGCGGTGAGCAGATCTAAGTACGTTGACTTCAGCTACGTTATTCATGTAGCTGAAGTTGCATAACTTAGATCGATTCCCCCCCCAACCCCCGTGCAGTGTAGACCAGGCTTTAGAGTCTTGCTAACACACACTTGTTTCCAGTGCGTAATACTGAATAGTAATATTGAAAGAGCACATCTGCCACAGTAAGTGCTTTGTGATGGGATCATCTCACTGTTGCATGCTCGTACAGCGCCTTGTACAAAGAGATGTAGTCTAGACACTACAACAGTACAGATCATGAACAAGAGAAGCTGTAGGTGGTGTTACAACAAAAACTAATGATCATTAAACAACATCTTAACAAATAAAGCCAGACAGAAAATGTGCTTTTGAACATCGTTACCCATCAAGAGACCAAGACAAAGGCACTGGACAAATATTGGATATAAAGGCAAAAATGCAAACATCACCCTGTGCAAATCCTAGACTCTAACAATCTCAAATCCTCTTGACCCAAGGGTAAGAGGAGCAGTAGGGAACCAAAAGCTCAGACACAATATAATCAAATCTTTTTATGCCAGTTTCTAGCCTGGATTAAAAAATTAACAAAAATCCCCACCTCTATAAAACCAACCCTCTATTACAGGATCTACAATGGTAACGTCAACCCCACAGTATTTACTCTCGTGTTGAAGGCTGTTACAGCAAATAATTTATGCTCCACTTGCACTACACTGTTGAAAGTATTAGTTAAGAAATAAGCACATATTTCACCTTGCCTGCAAGAAGCCTATCTGTGGTTCAATGTATAAGAACAAGGGGCGGTTTTAGAGAGGCTGTGAAAGTCTTAACTACTTTTGTGTGTTTATTTCTCAATCTGAAGGTTACTTTGATGCTCCTTTAAGCTTAAATACCTCACTCCCTATTCTGCTGACACCTCAGTTTGAAGGTCTATTTCACATCTTCTCTGTCTAGAAATGGCCCCAGACCAAATACCAAACCTAAACTCCCTGAGCTTTGGGTGCAGATGGAGCAAAATCTCAGTGCTACCAGTCAACAGGAGTGATACATAAACCAACTATCAATCAGAAGGCTCTTCATCATGAGCTTGCTAGCTGCATTGTCATTTTCTTTGACAACACCACATTTTGACAGATTTGCTCCTGTTTTTCCCTCACCCAAGCATGTTCAGTGGCAGGAATAGTTGTATTTTCATCTTGGATCAATTGGGAACACCTTAGCTTTTGAATATGGTGCTTACAAAATGAAAAAAGAGAGAAGAGTTTCAAACAGCTCTACTTTGCATCAGTCTTCAACAGTCTCTCAAGGACAAACTGAAGGGATGTGCTTAGAGGAAAACATGGTCCAAGGGCAAGGGAACTGGGCCTTTGGAGACCTGTATGGAAATCCTGCGTGTGACCCTGATCAAGTGATTTTCCCTCTCTGTACCTCTGTCCCTCCACTCTGCCCCCCTTCTGTCTTGTCTATTTAGATTGTAAGTTCCTCAGGGCAGGGACAGGCTCTTACTGGGCGTCAGCATCGTGAAGCTACCAAATCCACTTCTACCCCGATATAATGTGACCCGATATAACACAAATTTGGATATAACGTGGTTAAAGCAGCACTCGGGGGGCGAGGGGGAGGGAGGCGGGGCGGGGCTGCTCACTCTGGTGGATCAAAGCAAGTTTGATACAACGCAGTTTCACCTATAACGTGGTAAGATTTTTTGGCTCCTGAGGACAGCGTTATATCGGGGTAGAGGTGTACATATAAGTAATGATAACAACAACGATTCGTGTTAGTGAACGGCTTTAACAGGAACCTGAACAAGGACTGAAGAGGTCCAGGCTGCTTACAAACAGAGAATCTTGATTCATGTTTAACTAGAAAGAAACCTATATTTAAACTACATTTCAACAGCCAAAATATAAAATAAAATAAAAATCAACACAAAGGGTAAAATAATATCTGCGTCCATATCGGTAGTTTCATTTTTGCAAGAATATTATGAGAAGGAGCTTTTGATCGTTAGCAAGCAGATCACAGGACACAGATTGAAAATAATAAGAGCTGTGCCCACCTGGTCACATGGCAACATACCTGTGTATACCACTTTGCGCCTTACAGTTAGATTGACATGACCTGCTTGGCAGCCTGTTGCATAAGCTGGACTACCAGCTGGTGAGATTTTCCGACAACAGGTGTTCCGTCCACACAGATCAGCTCATCTCCAGATCTTAGACGACCGTCGGCATCAGCAGCGCCTACTGGTACAATGTGACCAATGTAAATCTGATGAATTAAAAAAAAAACGAAGAGAGAGAGAGAGATGTTGAATGAGCATGTACCCACCCATCAGACAGACAGACAGCTGGAAATCACAGGAGAGCAGAAATGAGATTTGGAACCTCAGTCTGAGTGTGACCCAAATCAACAGCATCGAAAGACAGTAACATGTGTCAGGTGTTCTGTACAGTGGCCTCTAGTAAGTTACAGCCCAGGTGTTAATAGACACCTATCCACCTCATGAAATCATCATGAAAACTACTAGCATATTCTGTTTCTACTATTACTATACCATAACTTTGTATCAGATCCCTCAACCTCTACTGATAATGCACTATGAGAGAAATGCTTTATAAAAATGCTCTATAATACAATAGAAAGATGATTAATAGTATGATCAGTCCTGCCAGGAAAGCCAAGAGGTGAACTGAGACTGAATTATCCTCTGACCTCTCCCTGGAGTCCTTGAGTCCGAGTCCTCTCTCATGCACACCAATTTCAGTTTAGCCCTATTGAGCTCACAGGGAGTTATTCCAATTTACTGTGGCATGAGAGAAAAACATGCTCCATAAATGGGCATAAATGTGACAAGACAGAATAAAGAAATTTATATTGCCACTTTCTACGTGTGACCTGCTCAGTGAATAGACAAGAGCATTAGGTGCTCTTAGTCTGGCACCTTTCACGGGTACTAGATTCATGTTTAAGAGGCCAGCGAATGTGTGTGTTGCAAGTGCGGGAGACTGCTCAAAGTTCAAAAACAACAACAGAAACCATATTGGAAGATCTCTCTCGATCAAGATGCATAGGGGGGGTGGATAATCTAGGGGTTTGGTTTGGCCTGGAATACAGATAAGGACCAACAGTGAAGTTCAGAGCTCCCCTCAAATTTTAGGGGTATTTGGATGTATGGTGTTAGCTTAGGCCTATCTCTCATTTTAACAGAGATGCTGTTTGCACAGCACTGCATGTGTTTTTGCAGTGATTCTGGAAGGTAACACTGGTTAACATAAATCCACTTTTTAAAAAGCACTTACAGGTTCTCCAGGCTCATTTCCACCTAGAATCCTAAACCCAAAGCCCGTTTCCTTTCGCCATAGAAAGATATCCTGTTCTTGATAATCTGGAACTGAAGGAAAGGAGGAAAGGAATTATTGTTACTTCTAATAGAAAAGCACAGATTTACACCAAATCCCCCCGAGACCTCTCAATTTTGTACTACTAGAAGTGATGAAACTTTGAGATAGAAGATGCACTAACAGCCCAGTTGTGCCTTCCTCACTCACAGGGAATAGCACCCTATTACATATGCTGTCCCACTGACAGCTCACGTGGTCAGATATAGCTCATCATGAGTAAGGATGGCACAAGTGGGCTTTGCAAGGCAAAACAGATAGGAGCCACTTTGCAACGATGAACTAAACAATGATCTACAGTACCTGCATCACTGTGAGCCTTTGGATGAAAGCAAATTCATTCCAAAAGAGTTCCCCAATCAACGCTCAAATTACACACCTATGGAACTTGATCCCAACTTGTGGGGCTCTCTCCCTCAGCCTCCTTCTCTTGGTTTGACTGTAGGAGGCGGTGATTAGACCTGCTGTATTTATTAGCTGTGCTGCTCTGGCACTCATGTTTTTTAAAGAGGCTCCGTGTTTGGGAACATCCCATGAGTTGTTTCCAGACTTCAATGTATAACTAAAAATGTTCACAGGTTTAATTTGTAAATTACTGCTAGGAATCTGAGGGTTTCTATTTCAATAGCAGGCAGACAATTGTGAATCACTGTTTGCTTAGCATTGTGATATTAGAACTCATTAATATGACAATCAGTAATAAATCCTACTCTTAATCGTTGGTAAATACACTTCTGTCACTGCTAAGTGATTATCTACAATAGACAATAACTCCATTAGCAACATAATACCATTGCTTTTGTTTTTGTAAGAGAAAAAAGAAACAAGAGGTCTGTATTATGACTTCTGCAGTCATAATTATCTTTTCTACAGCAGTTTCTTATCTGATCTGATCTGCTGACAATGCTTTAAATAACCTGGGGTCATATCCTCAGTTGGTGTACATCAGAAAAGTAAGGTAGCTGATTTACAGCAGCTACAGATGTGATCCTCTATATTTAAAAAGATATAAAACTGTAAACCAGACAAAGACAGTTGGAAATGCAGAAGAAGCCAACTATGACTACTCATTAGTATGGAAAACCACCGACACTTCTACAATGAATATTGCATACACTGAGGTAGTAACCTTGAAGTGCAGTTGAACAAAGATGCTTTATATTAACTTATTCATGCTTTCTTCCTTCTCTCTGATTTAAATGTGAAATTAATTGCTATCATTAAATGATATCAGAAGACAACTTCAGGTTCATTTAATATTTTATTGGTTAGTAACTATAACATAGATTAATTTTGTAATATACTCCCGCTAATTTATAATAGTATTATTCCTTTATAGACCAACTGCCTATATCTTTAGTAAAGAAATCACTTTCAATTTTCCTCTTTTGAGCTATTCAACTTTACTGCTACAAAAATGATTAATTTTGTTAACAGTCTATAATTATATCTAATATAAAATTAATTGTATAAATACATACATGTATCCAGGATGCACTTTTATAATCAAACTAAAGCTGGATTCAATATCTAAGAGGAGGGGAACCATTTGTTGTCTTCATTTAGGGCCTTGGCCAAAGCCTCTTGAAGTCAATGAGAATCTTTTCCTTGGCTTCAGTAGGGTTTGGGTTGGGCTCTTACTGCATTTTATGATGTCTGTGTCTGTCGTACAAAAAGGGTTGGTTCTAATCAAATGGTGTCTTTTTCCTTTGGCTTCAGATTACTTATAATATTAGCTCTTTCAAAATTCAACAATAAATTTAAAATGTAATATGACTGGAAGGGTGGAAATGAAATGAACAGGTGAACGTAAGTCATAAGCATGTGATTTGACATTTCCATTCACACCATTTTACAGCCAATGATTTCTACATCTTTTTACACAATATTGTCTCATTTTAGCTGCTTTGTGGTAATAAATTAAGCTTTAGGCCTAGATATATTATCTCACTCTAAGCTATAACCTAATTTTCCTGTAAATATAATTACAGAATAATAAGGCTACAAACATGCTGGAAGTCAGTAATTTTGATTAGTTAAGAATAGCTGGCTGAGGCTATTTGCTCTATGAAGGACATTCTGTATAACAACAGAATTTAGACAATAAATTAATTGGTGTTTGTCACTGTGTGTGTTAGTCCAGGCATGAAAAAAACAGACACATACGAAAGGTTCTCTCCAATGTTTCTCAAGCTTTTCGGCAGAGATTGGCCAAGCCAATTAGAGTGCATGCCCTGCCTGTCAGAAACAAAATAGCTTCCACAGAGATCTTCAGCATGGGCCATTTTCTCAGCATCTCTTAATATGTTCACATTTATCAACCTACAGTGTCACCAACTGTTGCCTTATGTTCCTTGTTCAGATAGAATCTACTCTATTAATGGTCAGCAGGGGTAATGCAAGGCTGGGCTTTAACTAGAGCTTCACATGAGAGCAATGAAACATGCAGTTTAAAACTGAACTGTATCTAGCACATTTCCAAAATGCAGTCAGTGTGACAGATCTTAAAGGACCAAAAGAAGATGGAACAACACACACACACACAAACGATGGATACAAAAGAAACAGAACTCCTTTTACAGCTTCTGGCATCAGCTTGCCAATTAGATTTTTTACTGGCATAGTCCAGTCTGCTAACAAAAAAACTGTCCATCTCACTGGCTTAATATATCGTACTTAATGTATGACTTTAACACACAGTATGATTGTGTTTTGGAGAATGAACCCCAGTCCTCTCCTTACGGTTTAGGAGAAACCATTTTCCTTACAAATTAAAACAAAACTAAATGCTACTTTGGGCCTTTGACTCTTAAATTTTCACAATGAGGACCGGCGGGATGCATTTGTGAGGCTTCTGTCTCACAGCCCTGCCTTCATTCCCCAGTGTGTTTCTAAAGTAGTGACCTTAGCATAAGCTCAGATGGCTAAAGTCTCCTTTTAAGGGTAACCATTTTGAGTAGCACTGAAAAAGTCGTAAAAAGAGTTGTGTAGGGATTATGAGAAGGAATTGAACCAGCAGCTTAGAGTGACTCCATTCAGTCAACAAGACATGGCAGGGTAGGTGCATGGAGCGCAACCAGAGAGTGTGGGGTTTTAACACAAATATCTAAGATCTGCTGCTTGCCAACGGAGAGCTAAACCATCGCCTCCCTTGGTGATGAGTTGTTCTCAAGTGCAGAGTAGCAAGAACACCAAACAAGAAGAAAGACAAGACAGAAATAAAGTTCTCAGCTCATCCTTACATTCTCCAAAATTCGTGGAATTGATTTCTCTCTCTCTCTCACCCTTGCTCACTCCAGCTGCAGGCGAAGGTGACATAGCTGCAATATTAATTTTTACAATTTTGCAAAGCTTAATGTATCCCCTTGCTTGTTAAATTCATTTTAATTTACTTTTGACTGATATGGATTCAGTTAGGCTTTCACATGTATTATTGCAAAGGTCATAGCTGCTATGGATTAAAGCAGAACCCGCTGGTCTATTGAATTTGATATATCTGAATACTAGTTTTTGTCACAGTGTACACATCTGTCTGGAAATACTTTAAAAACAGATTTTTACAAAACACCATTACAGCTCACATAACACAATGTCCACTGTCATGAGACAGCTCCTGTATTCAGTTTCTGCAGGATATAAATCTAATCTCCAGCATTAGAAGAGACTATAAACATATGAAAGTGAACACTGAAATTTTATTCATATACCGGTGCTTTATTAGAGTTCATTTTAATTAAGTGTTACTCTGTAACCTCTAACCTCTATGCTTACCCGTTGGGTAAAAATCTATTGTCCACTGCAACAACAACTTAAACAAAATAAGGAACATGAAAATACACTTGGCAGAATCAGTTGGATCATCTAGGAGTCAACACTCTTAGTATTGATAATGTACTCAGCTAGGCACAAAAGTTTTAAGGCCCTGATTCAGCAAGGTGACTTAAGTATATATCTAATTTTCAATACATAAGTAATCCCATTGAAGCCAATAGGACTACTGCAGTGTTGAAAACTGTGACTTGATGCCAATCTCATGACACTTTATATTCTTCTTAAAGCCCCAGCTTTAAGAAGTGATTACATTATAATCTCAGAGTTTTTTTCCATTAATTTTCCAGTGCTCCTGGTGAAGGAAAATAGCTTGAAAAAAAGACTTGGGCGCTTCCTCAAACCAGAAGACAAACGAAAAGAACCCAAAAGATACTGTTTATTTTAAAAAACAAAACCCAAAACACTTGAGACTTTAGAACGCTTGGGGTTGCTAAGAATACTGCTACTCATGTGCTTAAAGTCAGTCAAGTGCTTCAGTACCTTGCTATCAAGGGACTAGTTTGTGACAGACCCTTAGCAAAGTGCACCCACAAATCAGCTTTGTAAATAGATCTTCTCTGCAGCCGTTTCAGCTCATACAGCATGCTGTAAATATTAAGATCCTTTTAAACAAGACATTCTCTAAGGGTATGGGCACATCTGTGTGTCCAAATGTATGAATATAACTGTTTGTTTCATATTAATCTAATGACAGAGAACATAGCCCTACAGAAGGCCCTTTTACTAGACTATTGTCTTTAAAGCCAGTCTGATCAGAAGACAGTTGGCAATTTCCTGATTGTATTGTTTTACAGCGGGGTAGCTAATACTTTTTTATTCTATTTAATTGCTGCCGAGTGAATGCTACCTACTGTGTCTGCTTTGTTTTTTCTTTTTAATTAGATTTCGAAAAAAAATTTATACATTATGTGCATGAAAACAAAATTCAAATACTAATGATAAGTAGAGTATTTTAAAAAGCTTTAAGATTATTCTATAGTGCTCTCCTTTACTTTTAATTAAACGTTTAATCCCTTCAAAGAGATTCATTAACACATCTGCAATTCAGATTAATTAATTTTGTCACTGCTGTTTTGACAGATGGCCATATGTACGATATGGTATTTGCAAAGCAATCAGGCCACATGAGAAAAATGTGACAACAGATTGTGCTAATCTTCAAGGAAGTTTAATAATAAATTGAAATATAAAAAGCATATTATAAAAATATATTTTCAATAAAAGGGCATAAGATGTTAGAATTGTGGCATTGATAACCCTTCAAAATTACTCCTCCTTCCATTGAGCGCTCTCTACCCATATCATTTCTGGATCTTGCAAAGGATCCATTTTTCTAACGCAAGGTACATTCTCCCCTCAGATACACACACAACTTCCATTAGCAATAATGGAGTTTTAATCATAAAGGAGATCACCCTGCTAAAACTTAGCAAAAGTAAGTGATAAATTACCACCACCACCACTAAATGATCTGGTTTCAGGACTCACTCCTTCACTCTCCATTCTTTAAGGGCTTGATCCTCCAAAGTTAGGGTGACTAGATAGCATATGTGAAAAATCGGGACGGGGGTGGAGGGTAATAGGTGCCTATATAAGAAAAAGCGCTGAATATCAGGACTGTCCCTATAAAATCGGGACATCTGGTCACCCTGTCCAAAGTGCCCTGCCTTTGGGCCATGATGCAACGAAGCACTTAAGCTCAGCCTTAACTTCAAGCATATGAATAGCCCCATTGGCTTTAATATCTGAAGTTAAGCTTTGTTGAACTGGGAGCAGAGCACTCATCATCCATATCCAGGGTCAGTGAGAGTAAAGTGGGCTTCACATAAGAACATTAGTTCATATGTATTAAATAGAGTCGCAGTTCCCTGCAACTAATTAAGTTCCAAGGAACTAATTAAGATTCTTAGGTGAAGGCTGTCACCTTGGGCTGACTGGATTATTTTATGTACGTAACTGAGTATTTCTATGGTTCTCCTTACCATAGTATCTGAGTCTCATGAAGCCACCAGATGAGTGTTTGTGACGAACAGAGAAGCTTAAGGACGAAAGCTTGAAGGGCATGATGGGGGGACAGGAGGCAGCATGTACAGAAAGGACTCTCAGAAGGAAGAAACGAGGAAAAGAGAATTCGAGAACAAACAAGGAGGGAACCTCAGAAACAAGCCGATGGACAGAGTTGAGGACTGACCTCTGAAAGGCTTGTGCTGTCCCCCTCCTGTTACACAGATGGAAGAACAAACTGGGAAATGCTCGCGGCTATGCTGGAATGAGTGAATGAATGAGGGTAGCATTCCTTGCATCCATTTGCAGGTGGACAGGGAGGGGCAGGGTACTTACCCTGCTCGGCCTCAGATTTCAGCCTGGAGGCAGGTGTTAATGCTGCTGAGCTAATACTAATGACTAATTAGTATGAGGTCCACAGTTAATGACAACTGATCTAAATAGCTCCAGGGGGCCAAAGACAATGACAGCACAGTTCCTAATGCAGCCATGTTGAAGGGAGAAGAGGGAAGCTAATGCAGCCAGGTTAGGCTGGCTAGTGTCCCTACAGAATGGCTTCTACCTCTGCAATTCTGGCAGAGTGGTCCTGCCGGATTGGAAAACCACCTTACCCCTCTTTCCTAATGATCTCTTGAATACTCAACTGAGGTAATTTCAATCACCTAGGGCCCCACTGTTCAAGTGGGCCAAGAAGAGGACTGTCTGGCCAAGGAAAGAACCAGGCCTGCAGAACCAGAAAAACTATGTCAGATCCTTAGAAGGGAAAGAGAGAAAGACAGAGAAGCCCAAACGCACGAAGACACATTGCTGAGGCATCCAATCCAGAGAGATATTTCTGCAGCCAAGAAACCTGTCACGCATGATTTCTTTTTTGGGTTTTTTTCCCCATGCCATAAGATTTAAAAATGATTCAATTGGTTGGAAAAACCAACCCAACTGCTGTATGTTCTGGAGTAATGTATATTTTATATTGTCCGTATGAACTTACATTTAGCATGTTATGAAGATTTTGTGCAAGAAGATCATCCTTTATGTAAATAAAAACAAAATCTAGAATGTGCTCCTTTGGCACAAACTGTTTCAAGCTCTCTTGTCCCTAATTAAAAGAATAATATTGTCTGAAAGTACATCTACTATGCTTCAAATATTGCTCTGAGAAGTTTTTAGAGGTTCTTCTCTCTTAGGCATTGTGATTAAATTGAGGCAAACATGTTTATTTTCATTGCGGAGAAGTAACCAACTGAAACCAATTTTATACTCTTGGAGTGGAGTCAAACCCTGCTCAACTATTAGCCGAGTGCATGTATTAATAATTAAAATAAATGCACTCACTGCATGCATTTGGTTTTGTGTATTGTTAGGGTAGTATATGCTGATAAAGACAGAGACAGTCCAGCAGTATTCCCGCCTAACAGGAGTGAGATGGGAATGCATTTCACCTGAGTTTTGGCAAACAAATTTTTCTTTCACTGACTGTAGCTCCCTTTTATAGTAACTTTGACCTGTGACCCCTGACCTGATCCTACCAAAGGTATAAGATAAGCTTACTCATATGTATGTGTGTGTGTGTGATTTGCTGTGAGTGATGCTAACATCGTTGAAATGCAAGTAGGAAAACATACAAAAAATATTAACATTAAGATAGGCTTGGCATCAGGCTGAGGCCTAGCAGATATAGGTTTGTTAGCGTAAGAGGCATAAGTCTTAAGCACAATTAAGTGACCTACGGTAAAAGCAAGAAGAGTTTTTGTCAAACAAGTTTCAGAGGGGTAGCTGTGCTAGTCTGTATCAGCAAAACCAATGAGGAGTCCTTGTGGCACCTTAGAGACTAACAAATTTATTTTGAAATGGATCACCTTGTTTACACTGGCCTCATTGGCACTACAAAAATGATTTCCACCCTTTCTTGTCAACTGTTGAGAATAGACCATGTCCACCTTAATTGAATTGGCCTCATTAGCACTGATCCCCCACTTGGTAAGGCAATTCCCATCTTTCCATATGCTGTGTATTTATACCTCCCTACTGTATGTTCCACTCCATGCATCAGATGAAGTAGGTTTTAGCCTATGAAAGTTTATGCCCAAATAAATCTGTTAGTCTCTAAGGTGCCACAAGGACTCCTCCTTGTTTTTGTCAAAAACAAGTTAGTAGGAGGGAACAAAATAATGAAATCTTAATGGAATTTGGCGTGGGGGGGGGGGTCGGGGGATTAAGCAACATTTACCTCTGTGGCTAACCAGGTTGAGGCATTGGAATTATTCACAAATACATTGATGCATATAGCTATGTCAATAATCAGACCACCAGTTATGATTCCTTGGAAGGCCCCATACAGGCAAAAGACAAAGGCTTAATCACATACAGTAACAGATACATTAATGTGTAAAAAATGTGTATCAACATTGATGCGTGTATGTTTTCTGGCAGCTTCACTGGAATTACATAATAGGCAACAGCCAAAACTGTCATTGCCACTGCCACTGATGGTGACCTGCCATGTCTCTGTTTTCATGTCCATGATGTGCATATGTCAACTCTGTGGATTGCTTTGCACTTTACTTCTATTTAATGCTCTGTATTTTTCATTTGGGGATGGTTTCGGTTCTTAAGATTTTTAGGTCTCTGTGTGTACCCAACCAATCTCAAACTCAATCTGAATAAAATTTTCTGAAGTAGTCGTTAGAATGATAAACCTGTTATTTGCAAAACAGTAATTTGAATTGGTCGAAGCTATATAACCAAGCAGCATTAACTTGCTCTGAGAACTTTTGAGATATTTTCAGGGGCAGTTGGGCAACTATCTCTGCTTCACGTCTTTGAAAGTCTCTTTAATGCCTGATTTGAAAATAAATAAAAAAGGGATGAAAAGAAGGACCTCAATACTTATGGGGGAGGGATAGCTCAGTGGTTTGAGCATTGGCCTGCTAAACCCAGGGTTGTGAGCTCAATCCTTGAGGGGCCATTTAGGGAACTGGGGTAAAAATCTGTCTGGGAATTGGTCCTGCTTTGAGCAGGGGGTTGGACTAGATGATCTCCTGAGGTCCCTTCCAACCCTGATATTCTATGAAAATATTGTACTGGTTTTGAACAGCGTTATGGTCTAAACCCACTAATCAGAGGCAATAAAAGATTATTCTTCATCCAAGCCAAAATTGATTCTTTGTTAACATAAACTAGGCATAATCTGCAGCTTTTCCCCAGAGCTTCATTTACATGTATCAATTTAACCAACTGAAAGCCCTATATTTTCAACAACAATTTAAGAGATTCAATTCCTATAGATGAAAATCAAAGAGTGGCTGCCAGAACTGTAGCCCTAGCAACCACTCCTGTTCAATACTCACGTCGGCTTTCATACATGCTCCTGGACTGGGCCCAGATTTTGAATGGATCTGGCTTTTTCTGTCCAGAGCTGTCCGGCTGCTCCACAGCTGGTGCTTCAGTGGCAGGGTAGTCGGGAAGCACCTGAGTGGTATGGATGGGTGAAGCCGTGTGCGTGCTACGGTGGCTAGAGACGCTATGCTGGGAACTGTTTTGGCTGTCTTTCCTTTCAAGTGGTTGCTGGACGTAAGAAAGCAAGTGGAAAGAGAAAGAACAGAAGGTTATTGGTCTCTGAGTGGGTGTTTTCCGTCATTCTTTCCCTCCTCCTTTGTTCACTGTTTCTGCACGCAAACAAATATATACCCCACATTTTGGTGGCCATCACTTCCAGTTAATGCTGAGTGCAGAAAATTTCCCCGAGACACATTTTAACAGACAGACTGGCATGTAAAATGGAAAGTGATTAATCACAAAAAACATCCAGCCTTCCATGTCTCACCACAAAACAAATCAAAATTTCATTATAGGATACTAGTTTCAATATCTTTTTCCCCCTCTGTGTTAAACTACAAGTATATGTATTCAGATAACTTTAAGGATTTAACATAAACTCACAAAAGCAAGGACAAAAAATATCAGTACTCAGACTGAAAAACCATTCTTAACTGCATTACAGACCTTGACATGCGAAATCACACCTCATTCACAGATCTTTGAAATCCTCAAGTCTTAATGAGTTGGTTGGAAACAGAGTTCAAGGCAATTAAGATGCAAGATTTGAACCTCATAGCATTACATTAGATCCTTAACATTACCTAAAAATATTTACTTGTAATTTAATGTACATGTTTTAAGCAAGTATATTAAAACAAAGAAAAAAGTTTCTACTTAAATTCAGGGCTCATTCTACCCAGCGTATCAAAAGATCTGACTTGTCAATATTTAGCTACATTGAGTATGTTGTTCTTAACTCACATTCACATAATTGGCTACAATAATGTACGCAGATTAACAAGAGTCACATTTGCGTTGCAAGAATTCATGCTACTAAATATGCAGTAAAAATGTTTTGGAAAAGTTACCAAGAATGGACAGTAAATATGTTTAAAACAATGCTCACTGTATTCTCTTGTTTCCACATTACAAAGGGCCTTGTTGCCATTAATTGATTGGCAAATGTCAAATCTCACATTAAAAAGTAAAGCCAATTTTCACTTTTAAGTCTGTGAAAGGTTAATTCCTATTTATGTTTAATTCCTATGAAAGGTTTCACCAGAGAGATCAAAGACGAAAAGGCCATGGGAACCGAACTATATTCTCATCTAGAAGTGCAACTTTAAAGCACATTGGTGCACCAATGTAGGAAACATGCAATGCCATTGTCTGTCTTGTATGCTTCTTTTATAGCTAACCAGATTCCTTCAATTTCTAATGCTATTTATCTGGTTTCTCTTCTAGGAACCAAGGGCCTGATCCAAAGCCCATGGAAGTCAATAGAAAGACCCACATTGGCTTGGATCAGACTAGTGATTAATTTGTAACGAAAGAGGTGCTGGGGCTCAAGCAATTTTTTTACATTCATTACTGATGCAGCAAGCCCAGCGGTGCTGGGGCTCTGAACTGCCCGGCCCAGAGGTGCCGGGAGGCTCGGAACTGCCCGGCCCAGAGGTGCCGGGGCACTTAACTGCCAGGCCCAGAGGTGCTGGAGCTCAGCATGGCACAAATTAGGAACTGGATCAGACCCTATAAATTCACTTCACAAACAAAGTAAAACAAAGATGTGCCTTCAGCGCACCCCCAATATGCATAGCATTGTAGCCCATGTCTGTAAAGAACCGCCCAAATTACGCTGATACTGTCCAGGATGTGGGACCATCCCATTGTCATTATCTGCAAGACAGCAGCACACAGAGTCCATAAGCAAGATCAAGGCCTCCTGGCTTTCCGCGGTATACAGATACATTGTAAGAGAAACCACTGCCTCCAAGAGCTTGCAATATAAACAAGCGAGGCAGAGACACATGATGGGAGGGGAAACAGAGGCACAGGGGTCGCCAGGGCTGACATTAAACTTGCTGGGGCCCAGGGCCGAAGCCAAAGCCTGAGGGTTCCAGCCCTGGGTGATGGGGCTCGGGTTAAGGCTTTGGCCCCCCGACCCGCGGCAGTGGGGCTCGGGCAGGCTCAGGCTTCGGTCCCCGCTCCTGGAGTCATGTAGTCGTTTTTGTTTTCAGAAGGTGGGCTGCGGTGCAATGAAGTTTAAGAACCCCTGCTTTAACTGGTGTCTCCACTGACGTGAATAATAAATTAACTGTGTACTTTAAAGTAATTTTCAACAGAGCATGCCTGCTGTGACTGCCCAGCAACTAGTTTTTAAACACAAATATCCGAACCAATTTCAAACATTTTTTTCCCTTTTTCTAAGTGGCAAAAGAAGCTAATTCACATACAGCCTTACTTGCCTACAAAATCCCAGGTTTTAAAGTAAGCCATTTTAAGACAGAGCTCCGCAAACAGCCTCTGAGCTGTGGATGCCCACTCCTTAAACAACAGTTTTATAAGTAAAAAAGTCATTTTTGTAGCATGTTTTGTTGTTGCTGTTGTTTTATTTTGTGGCAAATGATTAAACAACAAAAGCACCTTGTGAGCATAGTATACCTGGTTTTAAACCAGTGTGATTGAATATATCTGATTTAAAGAACCTTGATAATAGGGACTACAACAGAAAATTGTATTAAAGTCTTAGCTAACACTTGTAAACACAAGAACAAGGCACTAATACTATCTACCTGGATAATAATCTTTTCTTTAGATGAGGAAGTTAAAAAAAACCTCATTTTGCTTATTATATGAAAAATGTAAACAATTTAAAACTAGCAATTCTAGAGTTCTAATCTGTATTTTGGATCTAACTGAAACTTTCTGTATGTCCTAGGCAAAACAAACAAGCAAGCAAGCAAAACAAAACAAAACAAAATAAACAAACAAAAACCAAAGAACTCCCAACCCCACATAAACCTTTCATTAAGCTGGAGTTACTACTGTAAATTTGCACAAGAAGGAAAAGTCCTGCAGCAACAAAACAACTTTAGAAAGCCAGGAATCTCTAAGATGAGGGTGCTCTTTAAAATAAAACAGAAATAAAAAAGCCTGGAAATGCACAGTTAAGGTCACCCAATCAGCCACAAATCTGCCGTGACAGATTAACAAACATTTGGAGACAACCCTATTTTCAAACAATGCAGGTCTTTACCACATCAGTGATGCTGAAAATCCTGAAGGGATCTAACTGAACTATTTCACTCGTGTTGATAGACTGAGGGCATGTCTACACTACAAAATGAAATCGACCCAACTCACAATGGCATACAGCCGCTGCAGTAATTACATTCCTTGTGTGTGCTATGCTTTGCTCCTTGTATCGGTGATGCAGGAGCGCTAGCACCGATTTTACTGTCAGTGTGGGGCATTGTGGGACAGTTTCTGAAAGGCAGCAACAGTCCATGTAAGCAATGCAGTGGCACTCACACTGCACGGATCTAACTGCATCTACATTGATTCTATGCCTCTTGTGGAGGTGGATTTATTAAGTTGGTATAGTGGGTGAGTTATATCTGCGGGAGCAACGTTTTAGTGTAGACGCTTACAGAGTTAGGTAGATGTAAGGCTGCTTAGTTGACATAACTGTGTAGTGGAGCGTATCTTAACCAAGAAGCACCAATCGCTGCAGCAAAGTATTTTTGCCATCTTTAGCACTGTTTGCTGTTGCTGGATAAAGAGCAAGCTTTTACATCTCTCCACTAAGGGAAGAAAAAACAAATGCACAAATACAAAGTGGGGGATAACTGATGTGGCAGCAGCATGGCGAGAAGGATCTGGGAGTTGGGGTGGATCACAACCTCAACATGAGTTCAACAATGTGATTCTGTTGGGAAAAAAAAAAAGGCAAATGAAATTTTGGGTTGCATTAAGAGATGCATAGCATGCAATTCACGGGATGCGATAGTACTGCTCTACTTCAAGCACGGCTGGAGTACCGTGTCCAATTTTGGTCACCAATGTATAGAAATAATGTAGAGAAACTGGAAAGGATCCAGAGGTGAGCCACAAAGATGATCAAAGGGATGGAATGCAAGCTATATGAGCAAAGGCTGACGGAACTGGGTACGTTTAGTTCAGAAAAGAGGAGATTAAGGGAGGGACATGATAGTTGTCTTCAAATACTTGAAAGGCTGTCATAAAAATATGGAGAAAGTTGTTCTCTCTTGCCACAGAGGGCAGGACAAATGTATCCCAGTTACCATCTCTAGGCCCTGCCCTGCCTCTTCCCACCCCTGCTCCATCTCATTCCATACCTTCCCCCAGCACGCCCCACCCTTGCTCCTCCTTCCCCAGTGGAATAACCGTGGAACAGCTGATCGCGGCAGGGAGGAGGCGTTGGGGGGGGGACACTGATTGATGGGGGCGCCGATGGGCAGGAGGGAGGGAGAGGTTGGGAGAGGGGAAGGAGCTGATTGAGGGGGCCACCAGCCCTGGAGCACCAACGGAGTCAGTGCCTATGCCTGAGAGAGAGAGTGCAAAGGCAGAGCCCTTTGGGCACAGGACTTGCTGGAAAAGCCGGCTTGGAAATAGTGAGCATAGAAACAGCCTGATATTGTTTTTTTCCCTACTGTGTTCAGGGAAACAGGACTGCACGAACATATTTTGTTAATGAACAAGATTGTGCCAAAGAAACATTTGACTCATATCATCTATTTCTCCTCCTAACAGAAAGAGGCTGGCCCACCCCTAAATACTGGCTAACTGCTTGGGCCAAAAGGGAGCAGTAGTTTGTGGCGAGAGGTTGTGAATATGAACAATTATAAGGCTGGGAAATTCAGAAAAGCTCAGCTTCTATATAGGCACCTTAACAATGATAACACTTTCAAAAGAGCTCAGCACCCAGAAAGCTTAGCTGCCCTGAGGACTGATCATATATTTTGGTGCCTAGATTAGAACTGAAGTCTCTTTGGAAAATCTGGCCCCAGTTTGGGTGCTAAGAAGAGCTGCCTAGAAAACGTCCTTTTCCCCAAGTGGGATATTTTGATATAAACCAAAAAATGTTAGCTTTCATCAAAGTTTTCTGGGAAAATGTTTACTTTTCAGCCAAAAATATCAAGAAACCCAAAACAGAAAAATGTCAGCCCCAAACTGACAACAACTGAAAATTTTTCATGTTTCGTCTGAAAATGTATACTTTTGGGTGTTTGGATGAAAAATCAGAACATTGTCAAAGAAAGCAAACATTTTCTGTGAACATTTTCGTTTACTCGAAAACCCAATATTCTGCTGAAATACAGTTTTACTGGAAACTTCAACCCTAGAGCAGAATACTTTAAATCTGGCACTCAGCACTTTTACAACTTTGTGCCGTCAAGCTCAGCTGAAAAGCTCTCGCTTTAAAAGGTAAATAAACACAAAATATTCCACAATGCACATGTATATGGTTAAATATTACACAGCCATATATTCTAAAACAAAATCATTCAACGTCATTTCCTCCTTCATTTACCTACTAAGACTTATGTTCTGGCTCTCTAGGCCAGGGGGTCTCAAACTGGGGGTCGGGACCCCTCAGGGGTCATGAGGTTGTTACATGGGGGGTAGCGAGCTGCCACTCCAAACCCCGCTTTGCCTCCAGCATTTATAATGGTGTTAAATCTACAAAAAGTGTTTTTAATTTATAAGGTGGGGTCGCAGTCAGAGGCTTGCTGTGTGAAAGGGGTCACCAGTACAAACGCTTGGGAACCACTGCTCCAGGCCTATGTCCCCTCCCCTTTTGCTCCCGCCCCCTTTGCTACATCTGATAATATTAGTTCATCTGAGGCTATGTCTACACTACAGGATAAATTTGAATTAGCTTAAACCGATTTTATAAAACAGATATTATAAAGTCGATGGTGCGCGTCCACACTAGGCACATTAATTCGGTGGTGTGTGTCCATGGTCTGAGGCTAGCGTTGATTTCTAGAGCGGTGCACTGTGGGTAGCTACTGTAAAATAATGAGGCCAATAACATCTATTTGTGTCCACACTAACCCTAATTCGATATAGTAATATCGATTTTAGCGTTACTCTCGTTTTGTAGGAGTACAGAAATCGATTTAAAGAGCCCTTTAAATCGATATAAAGGACAGGTGTAGCGTTAAATCGATTTAACGCTGTTAAAATCGGATTAACAGCGTAGTGTAGACCAGGCCTAAAAGAGCGTAAGGAAGTCATCTCCCTGCTCTGGTGTGGTCTTAGTCATTACATTAGCTGCTGCAGCACCCTGAACTCACATCAGGTGAGACTTAAAAACTAATAATGAGATATGAAAAGCCTTCCAGTGCACCTTCAGAAATGCATTTGTGCTTTTCTCTGTCTGCATGTGTATTCTCTTGGAGCCAGACACTGCATGTGCAATACCAATGGTCCTGGCCACAACAAAACTCCCAGGGGGCTCAAATTTTGTCTACTAAGAGTGAGTCTGGCAAAGTTAGGCAGATATGGCTGGATGGGAGTAGCTTGTAGAGGACAACCAGCTATAAAGCCAGGGCATGTCTGAGAAGGAAGCAGACACTGACACTAGCTAGCTGGGAGAGTGGGGGAAGAGGAATGTATCTGGGACTGGAGAGGGGCTTCATTAGGCTGCAGAGAAGGAAGGGAAGGGATCAGCAGTGAGCTGGGCGAAGGAGGAGTAGGAGGGGATTGAAGATCTGAACTTGAGTTTACTCTGTAATGCAGTACAAAAAACAACATGGGCTTGGTTTAAGATCAGTCTACCAACAAAAGGGCTGACTGCATGTGGCTTATTTAATAGCAGCTACCTTATTAACCAAGAAGTAAATTTTGTTTCAAAGGCCTCTTGGAGAACCGTGAAGGTGAAGACAACAACAGGGGCTACATTAATGCCCCATTTTACACAGGTGCCGCTGCACTAGCTCACATAGGGGCACCTGGGAAAAAGACTTTGGGCCTTGGCATTTGTGCCAGGAGGCTGTGATGTTTGCATCATCACACTGCCCGGGCAACCTCTAAGTGTGCCAAACAGTCAAGCCCTGGAAATCCTGCAGGGCAGTTTCAAGGCAGAACCTCAGGGAAGTCCTCTTCCTCCCTTGCCCCTAGTCATGGAATGGTCTGTATCAACTGGAATGGCTGGGACTCGACACCAGTGCAGTTATATTCTGAAACCTCCTCCTCCACTCCCACATCACACAAATTAAACACAGAACCCGTATTTTATTAACCATAAAAAGGAAGTTAAAGGGAGTTATCTTAACAATATAAGTAAAATACTTAAAGAGATTGTATTCTGTAGGCTGGTCATTCCCCTTCTTTTCCTGTAAGTGTGACTGTTAGACTTCCATATACTCTAAAATAACTGCCACGATATATCAAGCTAAGATACTATTGTCCACTAGTTGCTGGTGCAAACACTCTGTTTAATACCTAAACAGAGGAAGAAGACTGTTTTTATTGGATTCTTCCTCTTCCGATGGAACAGCACTGCCTGGGGCTGTGGTGAAAAATATCGAAGGACTATGCAAAAAGGTAAGAGAGCCTTCAGGAGTGTAACACACAAGGAATCTGGTTGCTTTCAGTGAACGAAATGGTTTCTCTGTGAGCAAATTCCATGGGGGAAAAAATAACCTACAGCTGGGGACTAGTAAATTCGCTGAAGACTCCAGACCTACACCTGTTTGTAAACAGTCTCTTTGTTCATACAGAGAGGATTATCTCTAAATGAATTTAGGAGTCTCACAGATTTAAAATGCTTCTAATGAATTATTGTTCACTTGGCAGGCGTTTAGCACAGCATCAGATTAATAAGGAGATGATGCTACCTTACGTGATTCTGTGAGGGCACCTGTTTTCAAAAATCAAAGTTCATTCATCATATGACGGTTTAATGAATAAAAGGTTATAAATGTCTAACATCAATTCAATTATTCCTTCTCTGACAGGGGAAAAAATACAGCGGCAAAAAATAATCTGCTTGGCTTGTACATTTTTACACACTTATTTCTATTTTACTAAAGGTTGAATTAATTTTTGACTATGACACAGAAGTAAATGCATACGGTCTGACATTTCTGTGATTTGAGTGAGAGCACAAACTGCACTTCTCCCTCTTAACATTAATGCAAACTGACAATGGTATAGGCCTGAAGTCATGTGACTTTAATCAGCACTGCTCTAAGCCATCAGAATCACATTAATTATTTCAGGGCTATCTTTTTGGATGAACAGAGAACTTGCATTAAAAGCAGGAGATTCTGCTCATCTTCTTAACAAACCTCTTACTGAGCTTTACCGAAAGGTGGATTGTCAGCAAGCTGCAGCTATTGGTGCCCACAACAGACCGTCAGTGAACTTTCACAGTGTCTTATAGTATTGCAAAGACCTCACTCATGTGACTTTCCCAAAGCTATTGGGAAATAAGCCTACCTTCTTCACTACCCCTTCAAATAAATGGAAAGTTTCCCCTTGTAAATATCTAATTTCCTGTAAAATATTCATCCCTTTTCCAGGCTCATAAACATCACGTTATTTTTGTTCCACTAGACTAGGAGCAGAGCTTTAATGACACTTTAGACCATAGCTTCTAAGCTATTAGCTAACATGTCAACCAGCTAACGGTTCTACAGGGAGACAAGATTAGAAAGGATAGGAAAATATTGATTTTTTTCTTCTCTTGCCCTTTTTTTTTTTTTAAATAAGGATCCCACACCTGCAGTACAATGCTGCTAAAGCCAAGCTAAACGACAAAAGACACCCTACACACAATCAAGATATTTCCAGTGCTGGGGCAGCTAACAGTATCCGCTGGAAACTGTAAATATGCATGATTTGTCTTTCTGTAAATACACATGCTTTAATATTTCATAAAATCATTCAGCAGCTGGTGCATGAGAAAGATCAGGGAGTAAATGCAAAAGGTCAGAGTTTATGGCCACCGCTGACAGGAATTGCTTGCTGGAAAGAAGGTGGAGTGTCCCATCTTTCCAAAGGAAAACAATGGCTTTTGGGGAGATTTAGGGGAGGAGGTAACGGAGGAGAAGCTCACTCAGCGGGGAAGATGATCAGTAAACCTCTAGCTTTATTTGCCAACAAGCTCCCTTTCTGTTCTGAATTCTCTCAATTCACTATGCAGCACAAGCTGTGCAAGGCACTCCGTGTTGGAACAGAAAGACAACTTAAAACAACCAACACCCCACATTAAGGAAAAAAAAAAATCAAAACCCCTCACACAAAACAGTAGGTGAGAAGGTACTTACCGACTTTGGGCTCTTCTTTGGGACTGGCAATCCTGAAAAAAGGCAACAAGGAAAAAATAAACATTAGCGTATAAATGTTACTTTCCTTTAAGAAAAAATCCCTAGGTGTATCATCTGAATGTAGCCATCTGCAGAGTTATGTCAGATTTCGCTCTAGCATTGGAGTTACAGTCTGTTCATATCGAATCAAAGAGGAGAGAGAGAGAGAGAGATCTGCATTAGCTATGCTGACTTGTGCTGCAGCAGCCTGGAGGCTGGGGAAAGAAATTCACAGACCTCAGTGGCCTGGGAAATTGAACACTTGGACAGAATCTCAAATGCTCCCCTGGATTAAGAGAGACTTAGCTTACAATTAAGCCAAGGATATTTCCTTTTGACGCGATTGGCTTGTCAATATTTCAGACCAATCAGAACCGCAAAAGAGAAACAGGTTGATTTTTTAAAAAGTCTCTCTCTAGAAATAGATTTTTAAAAGCAAATTTGTATTGGCTTAGATGAGAGGCTCAGGCTGGCAAAGCAAAACAAAAGCACAAAGAGGGATAATCTTTATCCCTAAAAGGGATCATTGACAAATATGGATGTTACTGAAAAAATATACAAGTTTTCTTCAAGTCCACCCTAGATACACAGCTATATGATCAATTTCAGACTGCTGTAGCTTGCAGATAAAATACTCAGAATGTCTTGACCCTGATGTGCACCTAGTGGGCTGAGATGAAAGGTTCAGTTAGTTCTGGATGATGGGAATTTTTGGGGATGATCAATGATCATGATCAAAATGCAAAGAAAAACAATTTAAAGCACGCAGTAGAAGAGAGAAGGGTGATTTTGCCATTTGAAGCCAGCCCCTTAGTTGGTATGATGAGCTCACAGACATGGGAGATCTCAAGACCAATTTCTGTTGACTTCCTCTATCAGTGCACAATGGCCAATGGCAACGAGCTGTTAACTTGTTGGAGATGACCTAAGATATAGGAAAGGCTATTCTGAGCAGATAGATCAAAGAGAAAAAGAAATTATTTTCAATAAAAAAAAAGTCTCTCGCCTCAAATCTGTTTCCTTATGTGGCATTCCAGAAAAAATAAATATAAAACCAAAACACAGATTACACTGGTCAGTAATTCGGACACTCAAAATCTGCTTTCATCTTTAGGATGCGATTTATGTGGCATTTATGCAGCATTATGTTTCCTACTTTATACACTTGGTTGCACTAAAAAACATGCTCCTGTTTAACTTTTATACAGGAAGTAAAACAAGTTATGCAACTGAAATATGAACTGTTATAGCAAGAAGCTCATCTTATGATAATTTGCAAGGTACCATCTCTAAATATGAAATGTCCACAATTACAAATGATAAACAGTAATTGCTTACCGCCTGCTGTCAGACTTGTATGTAAATAAGACTGCATAATACCAAATGCTGTAGTCGGGTTTTAAATTAATTGTTTTCAACGATCGGGGAGCATTAGTGCTCTAGACATTATCGTGTTTGGTGCATTATCAGCAAATAACTAAGACCCTCTAGGGCAGTGATTGATTGTTGGCTAGTGGAACATCAAAACTGTTTACACTAAACAAATAAGATTGCAGCTTTGTTCTTCTGCAGACATTGCCTGCATTCATGTAACACACAAAGAATAAAGAACCAACAGTTTTCATGGCGTCACATTTGCAATAAGCAGTTTATCACATATATATTCGCATTGTTTGCAAGAGACATTCTTTCTGATTAAACGGATACATCACCCACACACACACCTACACACCAGAGTTGGCACTCTAGCAATCCAGTTGTTCTCCAAAAGTTAAAACTGTAGATGAACTGTAGGTTTAAAGTGAACTAGAGATTTAGTTTATTGCACCAGGGTCACTACATGTTAAAACTTAATGAATATGAACTTCTGAACAAACCTCTCCTTCAAAATTTGTCGTTAATTTCAGCTGCTACAATCCAAAAAGATCGAAAATGGCTGAGAAATGATGGAAAATACACACAAGGCCATTGTTTGACAGGCCCTCCAAAGGCTCATGAATCTTCTTGTGTCACTGCTCTATGTCAGATTTTGCTACAGAGCAAACAATATTTGACTTTTTACCAAAACAAACAACTGTACATGTTCAAAACACATCAGTAACTTTTGCTGGGTCAAAATCGGGTGATAACTTGCATTAATACTTTGCTGTAAAAATTTGTTTATTTTAAATCAAGACCTAATTTAAAATCCGAGTTCCTGCAGTTGTGGGCCAAACTTGGAGATAACAGACCCCAGTTTCTAACATGCATTCCCAGCTGAAGGAAAGGATACAGTATAGAGCAATAAGACACATCTGCACGCAAAGACAACTCCTGTGGGGGCTGTTACTAGTGAGAACACACTCACTGAGGGGGAAAACTAATGGCACAAAGTAACTTGGCAGTGTAACTTTTAGCCAGTTGCCACTACTCATCAAATTCAGGATGGGAAAGACCAAAGGTGCTACTGGGCTGGTGAGTGATTTATGTAAAGCTGGTGATAGAATCATAGAATATTAGGGTTGGAAGGGACCTCAGGAGGTCATCTAGTCCAACCCCCTGCTCAAAGCAGGACCAATCCCCAGACAGATTTTTGCCCCAGATCCCTAAACAGCCCACTCAAGGATTGAACTCACAACCCTGGGTTTAGCAGGCCAAGGCTCAAACCACTGAGCTCTCCCTCCCAACCCCTAGCAGATATACATCTGCCTCTGAAACACACATTGCTACAACTGGCATCTTGGTTGGAAATCTCAGAAGAGAGGACAAGGACTTAAAAGGCACAAAGAATGAACTACCTGTTTCTCTCTACAGACGTCATAGCAGGTCATGGTGGAATCCATGCACTGGGGTGGCATGGGAAAGTCTGTACTGCCACTGTCTAGGCTGTACCAGCTCTGTGGTTAAATACAGACATTTAGGGCCAGACTTTTAAAAGGTACTTAGGCCCCTACGGAGATTTTTTAAAGTATCG
Organism: Gopherus evgoodei; assembly: GCF_007399415.2. NCBI lineage: Eukaryota > Metazoa > Chordata > Testudines > Testudinidae > Gopherus > Gopherus evgoodei. The sequence goes on along the minus strand of NC_044328.1, from coordinate 124,777,806 downwards.
AGGTGTCTAACTGCCATTGATTTCAAAGTCCACTAGACAACCAAATACCTTTTAAAATCTGTCCCTTGGGCAACAAGGCTGACATCTTTCACACGCACTAAATCCACCTAAAATGTATTTAATTAAAAAAGGCTCAATACACTATCAAAATATTTTTTGGGAAAGTGCATTCAAATAGCAAAAGAGGGGCTGTTGCCATCAGTTAGCGGTGGTTAAAACAAAACAGCACACCTGGGACACACACTCCATATGACCTAGATAAGTGTTTCTCAACCTTTTTGATACCATGGACTGGTTTACTGCTTTCCTAAACTGTGTCAGGAGATCTCAGGGACCAGTGTCAGTCCACAGCCTGGTCGTTGAGAAACACTGACCTAGAGCCCCTCCCATGGGCAAGAATCCTCATAGAGAATGCTTACAAATGTGACTCAGATTAAATCAATCAGAAAACACAAATTACTCCCCTGTAAAAAGCCAATGTAATTTAGCAACTGCTTAATGGCAAAATACCAGTGATCACTGCGCAATCTTTAAATACAAAAAGGGATTGTATTCTGAATTCACACAGAGTCACCAAGAACAGATACATACACGATTGGTAAAAAAAACCTAACCAAATGCATGGATCTAAATTAAGCCAGTTATCAGTGAGATTATCACAGTTATCTTAACAAAAAGCTCTCATTTTCTTCCCCAGAACTCCCTAAAGCTCTATGTACAGCTGGCCACATCCATCTGCTAGATTATATTTTGGAACATAGGGAGAAAAATGCTAATTGCTCAGCAAGTTTTGTACCACAATTTCACTATCTAGAGCAACCTTCCTATGAAACCCTGTGAAGGAGACATTGTAACTCATGGATTAGACACAGAGTTTTAATTAAATATTAGCTGGTATGTTTAGTCTGTTTTAAAACTGCATCATTTTTTTTCTTGCTTTATTTCAAATCTAGAAAGCACTGACAAAAAACAGTTATGCAAGCCATATACTGTGTGAAATCAACCCCAAATTCTGCTGTTTCTAGTATACAAAGTCTCCAAATTCTAAATATCCATGTTCACTAAACATATGCAAAATGCAAGGCTTCACACACTGCAGTCTGGTAGGGTTCTGGTGTCCCCTGAAACATAAGAGACAAAAAGGGCCACTAGAGGGCTCACAAACTATTTAAAGGGACATTACCCAATTCCTGTATATTACTACTCCTGGGGGAATTTTGTGCCACTGTGCATACGCAGAATTCACGTTCCCCGCAGATTTCTTTGTTCCCTTGCAGAAAATGGCTTTCTGACGGGGAAGCTGCAAGAGCAATCACGCACCACTCCCTAGCTGTGCGGGTACATTGTTTCAGGTACCCGCAGCAGCCGGCGGAGAGGTAAATCACCGCAGGGCTGGGGACCACCTAGCCAGTGGCTCCTACCCTGAGCTGGCATCAGCTGCTAATCCTGGCTAGGCTGGAGACAGGAGAGGACGAGACTTCCTCTTCCCCTGCAAGGAGTGGCTGGGGCTATGTCCGACCTACCCCCAGAAATCTCCCCCAGCTGCAGGAAGCTTAGCATCCTCCCCTGCTTCCTGCCCCCATTGCTCCTCATCTGTGGGCAGATGGGTCACTGTACAGGGAGCAGCTCCCCCAACATCTGGAGCCTCCTGGCACCCAGACCACCACCACTGAGCTCCCTACACCCAAAACCCCACCCTGACTAGCCCCATGCCCTTGAATCTCCACATCCAGATCCCTAAACCACTGACTCTCAACTAGCTGCACCCAGACCCCGGCACCAAGCCCCACTCCTCCAACACACAGATCCCCCTGCTGAGATCCCCACACCCAAACCTCTCCGCTGAGCCCCAACCACCTTCTCTTGGAACCCCCTGAAAAATCCCATTGCCCCTGCAACTGGAACCCTCTCAATGAGCCTCTGTGCATCCAGATCCCCCATACCCAAATCCCCCCACTGAGCTACCTGCACTTAGATTGTTCCACACTGAGATCCTGCCTGGTTACACCTGCCTGTCCCACACCTAGTGCACCTGGCGCAGAGCCCCAGGGTGTTTCTGGGGCAGGCCTGGGCCTTGTGCTGTGTCAGGGTTGGGTGCAGCCTCATCCCTGAGTCCATGTCCTGGGGGTGGGGGATGGAGAGGCTGCAGGGTGATCCCATCTTCATACTGCCAGTGGCCTGTGCTCCCCACTACCATGCTGGAGCCTCCGCATTTATTTACTGACAATTAAAACTTGCAGAATTTTAAAATATTGTGCACAGCATTTTTAACTTTTTGGCACTGAATGCCCTCAGGAGTAATATTACAGAAAGATCATACACTACTCCACAGTCACGTGCGTAAGAGCCAAGGGGGTCAAAAGTACTGAATGATTTCAGTTCCAAGAGGATTTCAGCTGATACTGAGAGTGTTCGTCAGCACTTGGCAGGACGGGGTCTTCGAACAAGAAGTGGCAAACTGACTGGTAGTCACTGAATCATAGAATATCAGGGTTGGAAGGGACCTCAGGAGGTTATCTAGTCCAACTGCCCAAAGCAGGACCAATCCCCAACTAAATCATCCCAGTCAGAGCTTTGTCAAGCCAGGCCTTAAAAACCTCTAAGGAAGGAGATGCCACCACCTCCCTCGGTAACCCATTCCAGTGCTTCACACCACCTTCCTAGTGAAAAAGTTTTTCCTAATATCCAACCTAAACCTCCCCCACTGCAACTTGAGACCATTATTCCTTGTTCTGTCATCTGGTACCACTGAGAACAGTCTAGATCCATCCTCTTTGGAACCCCCTTTCAGGTTCAAAAGCAGCTAATCAAATCCCTCCTCATTCTTCTCTTCTGTAGACTAAATAATCCCAGTTCCCTCAGCCTCTCCTTGTAAATCATGTGCTCCAGCCCCCTAATCATTTTTGCTGCCCTCCACTGGACTCTTTCCAATTTTTACACATCCTTCTTGTAGTGCGGGGCCCAAAACTGGACACAGTACTGCAAATGAGGTCTCACCAATGCCGAATAGAGGGGAATGATCACGTCCCTCGATCTGCTGGCAATGCTCCTACTGATACAGCCCAAAATGCTGTTAGCCTTCTTGCCAACAAGGGCACACTGTTGACTCAAATCCAGCTTCTCATCTACTGTGACCCCTAGGTCCTTTTCTGCAGAACTGCTGCCTAGCCATTTGGTCCCTAGTCTGTAGCAGTGCATGGAATTCTTCCGTCCTAAGTGCAGGCCTCTGCAATTGTCCTTGTTGAACCTCATCAGATTTCTTTTGGTTCAATCCTCTAATTTCTCTAGGTCTCTCTGTATCCTATCTCTACCTTCCAGCATATCTACCACTCCTCCCAGTTCAGTGTCATCTGCAAACTTGCGGAGGGTGCAGTTCACACCATCCTCCAGGTCATTAATGAAGATATTGAACAAAGCCGGCCCCAGGACCGACCCTTGGGGCACTCTACTTGATACCGGCTGCCAACTAGACATGGAGCTATTGATTACAACCTGTTGAGCCCAATGATCTAGCCAGCTTACTTCCACCTTATAGTCCAATCATCCAGACCATACTACTTTAACTTGCTGGCAAGAATACTGTGGGAGACCATATCAAAAGCTTTGCTAAAGTCAAGGAATAATACGTCCACTGCTTTCCCCTCATCCACAGAGCCAGTTATCTCATCACAGAGGTAATGAGGTTAGTGAGGCATGACCTGCCCTGGGTGAATCCATGCTGACTGTTCCTGATCACTTTCTTCTCCTCTAAGTGCTTCAGAATTGATTCCTTGAGGACCTGCTCCATGATTTTCCAGGGACTGAGGTGAGGCTGACTGGCCTATGAGTCAATGTTTGGTTTTCATTTCCAATCAGAACAGCCTGAGAGATGTTTGAAAAAAACAGCAAAGCAAAAGGTAGATGAACTGGGTTGAAAAGGTCAAGAGTTGGTTTCGCCATTATTTTGGCTAGAGCACAGAATGCAGGACAGCAGAAAATTAGCAGGAAATTAATAAAAACACAAGAAAATCATTAAGGATTGTGGCAGTGGGCTAACATTTACTGGGGAAAAATAGCTGCATGAAAAAATAATAAGTCCACTGGATACTGTTTTTTTACACTGTGCTGAATAAAAACTAGAAAGGGTATCATCCACCAAGACACATAATTGGCAAGAGGTGCAGAGAAATACTGGAGCCAGAGGTAAAGGCCAACTTACCCAGCAGCACATATCAATCTCTATGTTTTCTGAGTGAAAAACAAGGAGCTCTAAATAATTAACAGTAATGGCCATTAATGTTGTTGGGGAAAATAATAATTCTGTATAAACCATTGCCAAAAGATGTTTAATGAAGGATGCATACTATTTTTAAAAATTGATGGGAGCTGCTCTTTTTCAGATTGAAAAAAACCACCCACATAGTAACTGAAAAAAAGAAAGCACAAGTCTGCGTACAACCATAAACAGTACCATCAAGAAAAAAACCCAATCCTGTGACAGTATAAAACTTTTCTGCTTGTCATAGTGATCTTCATTATAATAGCGTTACTGCACTAGCATAAAGATAAGCTATGCAAGACTAGCTTTAAGCCAAAGAATAATTTGCACCGAAGGAATGCAGGCCTGCTATAAATCAAAGGTTGGTGATTAGCAAACAAAATGAACAATGCTCCAGTTCTAAAATACTAATGCTTGAGAAACGTGTTTTTTAGGAGCCCAAATGTAGGTATTATTAACCCACTGGCACGAGCAAACAGAGTTCCCAAAAACCACACCACAATGCATAGTATATTATTGCCATCGACAAGAGTTTCAGTCCCAGTGGACTTTAAGAAGTTAAATCATATCCTCAATTATTATTCGCTCCTGTTTTGGATGCTAAACAAATTACCAATAATTTGAATTTTGATTCTGTGGTCATACTTTCAAGGTCTCAAATAAGAACTTATATTAGAAGTAATAAGAAAGATGTGAAATGTTAATAAAATGCTAACTGATTATCCAAATATATCAATGCAACTGTGTAACAAGATATGTATCACTTAAGTAGTCATTAACCATTAATAAAGATGACATTACAGTAATCAGATAGCTTGAGAGATTGGTAATTACATAAAGAGTCACCATTTCATGACCAAAGCAGTTTCACCCACTCTTATGATTTTATTGAAAATTTCATTAAATTAAGTCTTTTTCTTAAAGCCCTAGCCCCTGGATTCATGTGTTTCTGTGCGATTCTCAGCATTCATTAAAAAAAACCCAGTATTTCTAGTCCTGGTTGTGAAGAAAAGCCTGAGAACATGAACCTTAAAGCCTCCAATACAAGTAGTAAACTAAAGTGAGGCCTTTTTAAAAATAAAATTGATGATTTGTAGGCCATTCTCGTGATTTTTGGTGCATGACTCAGATGTTCTGATCAATTGGGGCAGACAACGCTGCCAGAGGTTGCCGCCGTCTGAAGGCTCTTCACTGAACGAACGGCAATGAATTCAGCGTCTCAACTCAATTTCCAATGCACAGTTCTCTGAGTATAAGTCCCAGCACCATAACAACAGGCACGCCTGCTGGCAGGTCAAGCAGAAAGGCCAAGTACTCAGTGAGCATGGACGCTGAACTACCTCCGACCGTTCGAAGGGATGCCCTCCGGGTTAAGCACTGAGGCACATTGGAGTGCACAAAAAACATGTTCTGCTGTTGTCAGTGTTGCATTCGTTCTGATCACAGGCAATTTTTTATCTCCGGGGCTTTTATAGCACTATTAAAAAGGTATAAATTAACAGCCCAATAATGTTCCGTTTGGGACAAGCTCTCTTCTTTTGTGTGTGTACAACAGCCAGCACAATGGGCCTTTGGGCATAACTGTGTTATTAGTACCAATAAACAACGTTTTCAATAATCAGCTGATATATCAAGTGGGATGCCTTTTCCAGCCACTGAAAGGTAAGCAGGCGGATTGTGATTGAACACAATAGAGTTATACCCACTTTCAGGAGGGCTGAATGTATTAAAATTCAAATCTACATTTACTCTAAAATAAATGAGGGGCTAAACAGAACTCTTTCAATCATTGGATTCAAAGCATTCCCTAAAATCCGAACCCTTTAGACACAGAGGGGAGTTAACTAGTCCTAGAACGCAGAGTTTATTTGTCTCTTCCACTTCTATTGTTCTACGATTCTGTCACTGAAAATATATCCCTGCTGGTTCCTCCATGTACCACAGTGCACCTGACCTCTTGTGACAGCTTGGGCCTGCCACTTCCCCGCCCTGGAACTCGGCCTCCCCTCCCACGCTTCATCTGCCTTGTTTATCGAGAGGGTGAGCTCTGCAAGGCAGGGACTGTCTCTCACGGTGGGTATGCCTGCCCTGCCTTCTTAGCACACCTAACCTGACTCCCATCCACATCCCAAAACTCCAGCTCAAGTTAAGTGGGATCTTGAGCTTGAGGTAGCTGGTCTATCATGGGGGTGAGCTGGAGCTCAATTACCTCTAAAGCTCTAGAAATGCCATGGGAATTCAGCGCCTAGCACAAATGGGCCCTGATCCCAACTGGGGCCTCTAAGCATTACTGTCATATAAATAATAAGAAATAAAAATAACAGTACTAAGAGCAGCCTCCGAGCATTCAGTTACCCCCCCCACACATACACACACAGAGGGTGCACCGTGGTCTGGACGGGGAAAGAAAAGAATCACACTAAGAACATGAAGGTGTATCTGCAGTTAAACTTAGAATGAAGAGGTACAGAACTGCCAAGTGCTAGGGTATTTATTATACTGCATAGTTGGTCTCAAAATAAAAACACAATCAAATAAAACTCAAACAATTAGGAGAGACTAACTGTCCCTGTCAACTTTTACTGACCCACGACTGCTGTTAAGGGACTATTACTCTCCATTGAATCAAATATACCAATAAACAGAGCCCTCTTCCTTGAAGCCAGGCACCTCATTAATTCTGTTATTGTTGATATTATGATGTTTAACCAGTTTCACCGCAGCCTTTTCACCCAGCCTGGATGTGGCCAAGAACTACGTTAAACACAAACTTGTAGACACTGAAGCTGCCCCACAAGCTCAGCACACAAAGGTAGGAGGAAAGAGTTTGGTTTTAGAAGTTAGAATAAAATGTGCTGCATTCCCCTAGCTTATTATTCCAAGTCTGCCCGATTTGCTGGTATGCGAGAAATGTTGAGGGAACCGTGAGGCACGTCTCTAGTTAAATTGGCATCGTTTAATGCATCGTATAAGGTTCTGCTGTGCCACCTTGTGTTACATCGCATCACATCTGATATAAAACAACGGTGCACGGCTTGACTGGCTCCAACACTGCAAGTTCAACAATTACGAAAAAAACTTTCAAACTCCATAAAACCTTAAAAATGCCATAGTTTTAGTAATTCTTTTCTTAAGCCAGCCCCATCTTTTCATCTGACAAGGGCCCATTCCCTTCTGAAAGTTAAAATAGTTCACACAGTGAGAGGATTTCAGGCAATTTGCTGCTAGGAAATCCTTTGATTTTTCTTGATGATTTATAACTGATCTGAACTCTTCCATACACCATGACAGTTGCATTCCTGAGTCTCACATACAGTACACTACTATGTACAAGTTTAGGAAATCATTTTAGCCCTTAAAAAAGGAGTTTTGTGATGAAACACCATGAACTGTATCAGTTACTGACTTTTATGCTATCCTAATATTCAAAGTGACTTGAGATCAGATGATGTACACATCTATGAGGAACAAACAGTCTAACACTGATGTGTCACACTATTGTAAGAATGAACGGTAACTGATGTAACACTAATATTTGCCTTAAATACAAACTACATGGGCATTTATCAGTTTGCTCCACTCCACTTCATGCTCAAATAGTAGCAATACTAGATACATTGATTATAGGTAGTGGAGATAAAAACAATGCTATGTTTTAAATGACTAATGGATTAATCTTGGGTAGTTTTATACACCATACCATCAGAAACTGGAGAGTCCTATAGGCAATGATAATGCATACATATCAGTGTTTCCAATTCTCACAATTTTGTCACGAGTGTTGTGGTATTTGGTGATTCTCTTAAAGCTCCAGCTCCTGGAGTCAGGTGATTACGTAAGATTCTCAGCTTTTACTACAAAAAAGTTTCTAGCTGACAGGCCTACAGCAAAAAAAGCTTGAAAATAAGAAGCCCGAAAGCTCCAAAACATAGCAAAAAGAATCCTCACATTTAATATTTTAAAAATCTCATGAAATTAAGTATATTTCTTGATTTGTAGGGACCTGGCTCATGATTCTAGAATGCCTAGGGCTGGCAATACTGACTTTTGTTTCTAGTACTAGATTCCCATTTGATTTGGATTACTTTCATTTAGCCATTCACACAAGAGTTTCTAAGTCAAGTGACATGATTTAGCTTCCTCTCTCTCTCTCACATGAATGAATTAGCAGCAATTTTAATCTAAACTGAGGCCCAGTCTCTTTGTTTGTGAGTGTAATTTGTGCCTGCAAATGCCCTTTTAGTGCCAATATTAGTAACTATACATCAAGACAATTTGATATGCAACTATTAAAACCTGAACACACACTTCATTGCAGACATTGAAAGACCGGGTGAAATCCTGGCCTGAAGTAAACTGAAGTTTTGCCATTCAGTGGGGACAGGATTTCACCCTCTGTGTTTTTTGTGGATGCAAGCTGTGGCCACAAAATGGATAAATATTATTAATGCGAAGAACTGATTTAAAAAGTTAGCTGAGGCTTATTTTTGTCGCAAAAGAGAAAACAAGTTCCTGTCGGGCTGTTTACACACCAATTACTGGAAATCAGTGCACCATGCTGCATAGCAATATAGAGCGCTGTCCCAAAAAGGCACATCTGATGCTCACTTGCCGCTTAGACAGAAGAGATAACTTTCACTCTGAATGTGAAAAACACACCCATACCAAAATGTTCATATGAAATATGAACAGGCCTGGCAGAATTCAATTTTTATTTTTTTAAATAATTTCAAAAGGATAATACTCTGATGTTTATTTTTAAGCTTTTTATTTTTATCAATTGTCACAGTTGGCCAAAATTATGGTTTTAAACTTTTTTTTTTAAATCTATTGAAAGTTTCATGGTTATGAGACATGATGGGAGAGCTCAGACAACTATTATTTAATGACACTAGGTATTGAAATTCAAAAAGTTAAAGCTTTCTAACCATTATAACACAAACGGTCAACGTCACATTTCAAAATATACCAAGTAAATATTCTTAAGTCAAACGTTAGTAAGTTCTCAAGCAGATTTTTCTTACTTAACTATAAATTGCTATCATCATCGATGGAAACATTTTGTCATCGGTTTGTGCGTGTACCTTGAAATCGACGTTTGCCAACATTTACTGATAAAAATCAAATCCTTCCAAGCCTATCTAACGCTCAACTTTTTCCTAACTTTTCATTTAATCTATTCTTCTGATTTTAGCCAGTTCCTGTTTCTGTTACTCTGTAAACTAGTTATGACCATGGTAAGAAACTGAGAAAATGTGATATTTAAACTTCCTTTAAAGTCTCACCAAGTTTGTGAGCCTTGTTAGAATTTAATTCCACTCAATGGAGAGAAGAGAATGGGCAAAAAGACGACCAGATACTTTGAGAAAGAGAAGTCACCATTCCCAGATTTAAATGTTCCTTCAGAACTGCTATTTCTCCACTAATCAAGTAATCCATGAAAAACAGGAAGTGTATGTTAAAATTATATTAACTCTGGGCCAGTGCTTTAACTTGCCCCCTAATTTATTTTTACTACAGAAAAAATTCCAGTGTGAGAGAATGTTCATGAAATTTAATGTGTATTTTTCAATGCAATTTTCAGACCAGCTCTAATTTTCTCTCATTTGATTTCTTCCTTCCCACACAAATTTCTCTAAAGGAAACAGTAACTTGAAATAGCACATGAAGTTAACTGATTTATTACATATTATTTAATTGAATTAAATTAATTTAATTTAATTAAATGAGGAAAACACCTTGTAATACAGAATCTTAACTATCAAAGTCAGTTTAGTATACTTCTATTTTTAATCATGCTACAATTCTGACACATATTTACACCATTTTCCACCTTATCTTTGGGACTTATAAGCTATCAAACATAAGCCATCACAATCTATTCATGGATAGCATTATTCATGCTAAAGCACCATGGAGCATTACCTTGTATATTTGCAAATAGCTTATACAGAGATAAGGTGTTGGTGAAGGATCCAAAGAACTGGTTTCAAGGAAGATGACTGAATACAAGTGAGTGGGAAGCTCTGGTTGTTTTATCCATGACAGAGGGTTAGGAGAGAGAAGCCAAGGAGAAGAGAGGACTCCTGAGATGGGATTTGAAAAGAGGTAGGGTCAGTCAGGCATGCCATATGGCAAGAACATCAGGCTGATTTCCAAGGACCAGGAATTAGAGATGTTTCTGATGAGGGAAGAAACTGCCGCAGTTTGGGCTAATGGTAGTTTGGTCAGTTGGGAAGTAAGGGAGACTAATTATAATTGAAGGAATTACAACACTCAAGATGAGACTAGGGGAGGACATGAGGTAGGGCGTTTTGAAGGATGTGATATTTACTACTGGATTGCAACGAACACCCATGATTTAAAAGTAGGTTAGATAAATGTCTGTCAGGGATGGTCTAGACAGTATTTGGTCCTGCCATGAGGGCAGGGGACTGGACTCGATGACCTCTTGAGGTCCCTTCCAGTCCTAGAGTCTATGAATTTGTGGAAAAAAAAAACAAAAAAAACAGGAGAAAATTATTTCCATTAGCAAAATAGTCAGGTATGCTAAGATACAAACTGTCGCTTCAAAAAGTATTCAGGGCCACACATTTAATAAAAGCAGGGAGTTCAACAAGGCAGATACACTGCCCTGCTCCCCACCCAGAAAATAAAAATAAATCACTGGGAATGCAGATTAAGAGACATTCATAATGTTAGGCCCTTATCCTGCAATCAGACCACCACAGGCAGATCTTTGCATTCATGAACAAGCTATGTTGACATTGACTTCAATCGGGCTCCATTTGCCTCTAAAGGTCCATCTGAATGTATGCAACTGCAGGACTAAGTCCTCAGGCTGTGTGAAATACCCTTACCTTGCAACAAAGAAAAAATAAATGAAAATGCTGTTTGAAAGAGCAACCCTGTCTTCCCCTTTCTGAAGCCCTGGCACATGCACAGACATACTATGGTAACAGTCATATAGTTTTCGGGTTGTGATCTTGTCCTGAATGCGATCTGGATTCTCTCTCGATTCAGCAGCTGTTATAACCATTTGAAATTTTCTGGCAGCTAGACACTTAAGCAGCATGACTTTTGAATCACTCTTCATCGCAAGCCTAAAGGGCAAACAGAAGTGAGCGGCTTGTTCAACAGAGTTCAAGTCTCTGGCAATAGCTAATTGCAGGCAGCTATAATTATGATGGTTTCGCATCATTAGGGAAAGCGGCTAAAAAGCAGATATAATACTAATGATGTGAGATTAGATATTGCTTTTCGTTTGGGTCCATTAAATGATCTTTCTCCAGTGCTAGTGATAAGTTGGGTAAGGTGAAGAGATTTCTTATTCTGTGAGGGGACTGTTGCTAAGCAACATGTACCCAGCCACTTAGTTGGTTTAAAGGCATGAAACTAAAAGGTGTGGAACACCCTGAACTCCTGTGGAAGTCAGTAGGAATTGAGGTCACTCAGTACCTTGCACAATCCTGGGCCAAAGGAGTAGCACTATTGGTTGAGGATTCAGCCAAAGACTTTGCTGTTGCCATTGATTTTACAGGGAAGGCACTCCATTATTATGGTGATAGGTGGCAGTATAAAACTCTAAGACAGATAGATAAATGTTGGTTATACAGTTCCCTGCTGTAACCTTCAAAATCTTCTGCCTATCCTCAGCTGGCTCTGAAACCCCAGCCAGACCGCCTCAAAAGATTGGTCTTCCTTTCTCAGGCAGCTCTCCGTCTCCAATTAGAAGTGAATTTGGTGCTAGTAATGACTATTTAGAAACTGAAAATCTCTGTTTATCTACTCATGAAGTTAAGCTGAGCATTAACCCTTGTCTTGGAGTAGGGCAGAAGGATGCATTTTTGAGAGGTGTACGTAGATCAGACTCCAGATCCATTTTATCATTGGCTTTTACACCAACCAGGGTACAGATAAGGACCAATTGGGACAGCTGTGTGGAGGGGGATGCCTGTTCAGTCAGAACTACAAAAAAACCCCACTCAGCAATAAGTTATGGAATACCAGGCAGATGGCAACAACTTTTGGTAACTACATACCCAGCTATATAAGAACCAGTGATCCGAAGGTGAAAGATTTGTATCTTGCTTTGAACCCCCTAACCTGAGGTCATTCTAAAACTAGGAATAATAAATCAGACAAATATTCTCTCAGAGTTGGATATTAGGTCTTATTTACACAGGAAATTAACTAGAACAGCTATTTTAACAATTAACGGAACAGAGAGTCCACACAGAGAGCTATTCCGGAATAGCTTATTCCAGTCAATTTCCTCATGTAGATAAGGCCTTAATGAAAAGGGATTCCATGCAATTAGGGTGACCAGACAGCAAGTATGAAAAATCGGGATGAGGGTGTGGGGGTATTAGGAGCTTATACAAGAAAAAGACTCAAAAATCGGGACTGTCCCTATAAAATCGGGACATCCGGTCACTCTATATGGAATAAACATTTTGAGTATTGAATCAACTTTGAAGCACCAAATACAAGGAAAGAATTTCATTTGTTTGAAAGCTTCAATATTAATAGTACAACGTCAGGTTATAAATAACATTTAAACTAAAAATGTCCTATATACTTACTATTTGATTATTAACAATATTTCAAGATTACTGAAACTGAAATAATTTGTACAATTGTAGGCCACGATCCTGCAAAGACTCACAGTTGACTTTGGACTAGATAAGTAGTAGAGCTTGTATAGTTTTTGAATTCCCTGAAGCATGAAAAGTGGAGAGAGACTAGTGAATTTCACTTTTGTTTCTCTGTAGATTCACTTTCAGTTCTTGTGCATATGCAGAATACTGCAATGTGCAAATACTGCAAGATAATGCTAAAATTCTATGGGAATAGGTGTTTCAATTTCATATTTTTTTTACAAAGTGTCCTGTATTTCCTCTCTCAAAACAACTGCAAGACTTGGTTGGCACAACCCATCTAATTTCTGGAAGTCAAAGCTTCAGCTGAAGCTACATTACAGTAAATATTTTACAAGTCGCTCTCCATGGCTATGTGCTTTGCATTTCAACAACTACGTGTAATTGTCGGGAGTGCACCAGTGGCTTCAAGCTGACTGAGCTTTTCACATAGATTACACATCTCTTTCTGATATTTTTCTGCCTGATTAGTAATCACTACTTACAAATCCTTTGGACAGTTCTGAACACGAGCGTCAATGTGATGGGGATGATTCCAGCAAAGCCTGACTGAATGCAAATGTTATGTTAATAAAACAATGCCTGACGGCAAGCTCTCCTAGCACTCTCTTCACTGGACACCAGAGGGAGGAGGAGGAGGAGGAAAGGACAGCCAGCAGAGAGACCTAGAGAAGAACCACTTCAAGAGGCATGAAGGATCTTATCACAGAATGGAGCCAAGTACACTTCTGGAATCAGATCAAAATAAATAGCTGCATGTTGTCTAGGGCAGGCACTTCCGATAAAGGAATTGGCAGAGGTAATGCAAGGTAAAGTTACTGCAGAGAGGATCAAAGTCCATTGGATCTAAACACCATAGACACAGTGCATCCTAGCTAATTACATTCTCCAACTTTTAAACCAGACACCCTGTTTTCCACATTGTAGCTAGTCTCATGCTTATACAGTAACTCCTCACTTAATGTTGTCGTTATGTTCCTGAAAAACGCGACTTTAAGTGAAACGATGTTAAGTGAATCCAATTTCCCCATAAGAATTCATGTAAAGGGGGGGGAGGGTTAGGTTCCAAGGACATTTTTTTCACCAGACAGAAATATATATATGTGAAAACACACACACAGGAGTATACATTTTAAACAAACAATTTAATACTGTTCACAGCTATGATGATTATGAAGCTTGGTTGAGGTGGAGAAGTTAGAGGGTGTAAGAGGGTGGGATATTTCCCAGGGAATGCCTTGCTGCTAAATCAGTGGTTCTCAATCTTTTGCACTGGTGACCCCTTTCACACAGCAAGGTTCCGAGTGTGACCCCCCCTTCCTATAAATTAAAAATACATTTTTATATATTTAACACCATTTTAAATCCTGGAGGCAAAGCAGGGTTTGGGGTGGAGGCTGGCAGCTTGTGACCCCCCCAGGTAATAACCTCATGATCCCCTGGGGGGTCCCACCCCCGTTTGAGAACCCCTGTGCTAAATGATGAACTAGCACTGGGTTGAACCCTCAAGGGTTAACACATTGTTGTTAATGTAGCCTCTCACTCTACAAGGCAGGAATGGAGGGGAGGGGAGACAGCATGGCAGACAGAGACAGACACACCCTGTGTGTGTGAGACAGAGATACACACTGCCCCTTTAAGTAAGCTGACCCACTCTTAAGTTCATTGTCTTTTTAAGTGGATCAGGAAGTTGAGAGAGCAGCTGCTGCTCCAGGCTCTCTCTCTCTCCCTCCCTGTTCCCACCCTGCCTCCATGTCCCCAGCCTGCTCTATATGGAGAAGAAGGGGTAAGTGGGATGTAGGAGTGGGGGAAGGGGGACACCCTGACATTAGCCGCCCCTTTCTCTCCCCCCAACAGCAAGCAGGAGGCTCGGGGAGCAGAGGGCAAGAGCAGAGGGGGGGAGGGATAGCTGCAATTGCTAGCTGGCTTACAGCTGCTGCACAGGGAATTTACGGGAGCTGTGCGCGGGGGGTGGGGGGGCGCTAGTTCACCCTGGTTCCAAGCCCCCACCAGCTAGCTGCAACAGGCTGCTCTACCTGCAAGCAGTGGGCAAAGCAGGCGGCTGCCAAACAACTTTAGAGGGAGCATTGCACAACTTTAAACAAGCATGTTCCCTAATTGATCAGCAACATAACAAGGTTAACTGGGATGACTTCAAGTGAGGAATTACTGTATCATAGAATATCAGGGTTGGAAGGGACCTCAGGAGATCATCTAGTCCAACCCCCTGCTCAAAGGAGAACCAATCCCCAGACAGATTTTTGTCCCAGATCCCTCAAGGATTGAACTCAAACCACTGAGCTATCCCTCCTCCCCTATATTTTGCTAAATTTCTGTACCATGATTAGCAACCTCTCAGGGTAACTTCATTTTGATGTGGAGATAAGCTCATTTTAATTATTTATTGGGCATCAGGATCACAACAAATTCAAGCTTCTGTACCATGACAACCTGCAACTCAGAATTGCAAATACAATGCAATTAGATACAAATGCCAAGACAACTAGGCCTCTAGATACAGGGATACGTCAGGAGATTGGAACAAAATTTGAGACACTTATAGCAACTCCACAGCTATCTGTGTTCATCAATCAATCCGCATGCTGGAAAAGATGAGGTAGAAAAGAGATTCATTAATATTAGCAGTAGACTGACCACTTACTTTCCCATTAAAACTCAATACCTTGATTTCCTCATCAAACCGTCTCATTATACCCCAGCGGCAAAAGAAGGATGATTGAACGTTGGCCACAGTTCGACTAACTAATGTACAGTGGTAACAGAGATATTTATGTTCTTTCCAGGAAGATTAATAATATCTGCTGTTTCCTTTCCAGCTGTAGTTGGAGAAACTTTCTACCAAATACATAAATCAAACATGAGATTAAGGTGTATTTTAAAGGCTTTCAATATTAGAGTGATTTTAAATTACTCAGATTCTGCAGATACCAGTAATAAAACTAGAGAACTCGTCTTAATATATTCCATTCCTTACTTTTTAATTTACTATAAAAATATAAAATTCAATAAAATTTTTGAGGTGGAAGGGAAGGAAAGTATTCATTTCACTACAGCCCTCATTCATTGCTCAATCTGTGCACTAGAATCTTTGGCTTGAGTTCACAAGAGATGAATCTGAGAAACCTGACAGGTGCCAGGATTTTCAGAAATGGATGAGCACCCACCATCTCAACACTGGCCTCCACAAGGTGTCAAGACAAGCAACCGCAAAATCACCAATCACCTTGGAAAATGTAGGTCCTGCTAATAACTGTCCCACCTCCTGTCCTGGCAAACTCAAAACATGCAAAGTAAGATCCCAATCTTGCAAGCCAAAGAGACTTTGCAAGGGGATGAAAGGACTTCGTGTGTTAGCAGGGGCCTTAATTTACACCCTTATGTTGAGCACGTTCTTTACCAGGGGCTGATTAAAGGGAAACAACTGGAGAGCTGAAATGCAAATGAAATCAAGTATAGCAACACACATTGGCCACCCCTCTTTCACTTGCCACGTGTATGGTGGCAGGGCCATCCAGTACACCTTTTTGGAAGCTACTTGTTCCCCACTGACATTCCCTAGCCCCTGCTGGCTTGATGCTGACTCCACTACAAACCATTTGGAAAGCTGGTAGAGAAGTATTCCTGTGCCAGATGTTCCCCACAGCTTGGCTAGGAGGCAGCATTCAGCACATATTTACGGTCTTAACTCTGTGCTTATTTTAGCTCTGCAGCTCATCTCTGACAGCTTGACCCTGCCCGGTATAGGAATCAATGGCGGCGCAGATATGCACAACATAAAAAGTGGTGTGTGGTGCAGGGAGCACAGAGGACACTGGCTTTCTATGAGCACCTAGCTCAAGTCCCGGTAGCAGTGACGCTGCAGCGGCATGGGGCTGTACAAATCGGCCTGGAACCCTGGGTAATTCCACACAGGGCTCGTCCCCACTGAAGCCCAGGCTGCTGCAGCTTCACTGCTCCAGGACCTGAGCTAGCGAGACGAAAGCTGACTCAGGTCGGTCTCCACAAGTTGCAAAGCATCCCAGTGATTGCAGTGTAGTCAACCCCCCTAAGAAGGCAACAACAGCTGCTGTGCAGTCACCAAGTGACTCTGGCCTCCTAGCAGCAGTGAGACCTACAAGGGGAATGTCTCATTAGCGTACCTCTCCTCATTACACTTTGCCTTGCACTTATGGAATTAGAAGCCCAAGTGTACGCTCTCCCATACACACTCACTACACCCAGAACCATTTTTACCATGTTTTATTCTTTCCACTAGGCATTTGGTGGTCAAACAGCATCTCATCAACATCTTCTCCTCCGGCTCATCCCTCTTTGCCTTGTGCTTATATATCCATAAACCCATGGAAGCCCCACACATGCGCCCTCTCCTCTCGCACGTTGCTCCCCTCCACTTTTTTTTTTTTTTTTTTTAAACATATAAGCACAGCAGGAGCTTGTGACTTACTATTGCTCAGTGGAGGTTGTCCCAGCACCTTTCTGGGACACTGTGCTTTGCCAAGACACAAAAAAAGAGGTGAAACTTCATCAGGATCGCTAAACTCCTAACAGATGTCAACTGAGCATGCTCAGAAGTAATTTTTCAATTGCTTAAAACTTTCTGAGTTAAATTTTTTTTTTTGTCCCATCCCACATCCGGAGAAGGGCTGGTCCTGCAACGAGGACTATGCACATTCAAAGTTCGGCGGGTGATTTTCCCTGGATATTTTTGAGTTACTGTTGAGCTTTAAAAAAAATAAAAAAATAGAAGACTATGGATTATTTCTGCCCTCTTCACTTTCCAAAAAACCACCAAAGAATTCCCCACAATTTTTTTCGAAATCCAAAGAAAGTTTCAGTCCCAGAGGCACTCTTTTACCAGTATATGAAAACAGGGGTTATGATCTAAATCCTGATTTAATCAGAACACTTGCTATCAAAAGACACAGATAGATATTAATATTACATATAAATGTTATGTATGATGCATCTATACACATACATTTCCTGCCGCAACAAAAATGGATTAATATGTTTTTTTAATATATGATATGTAATAAGAGAAAACTGTGAGGGGTGGTCAATTTCTACATCTTATAACTTGGGTTGGTTACAAAGATTTAGGATTGCAAGCCTTCCAGATAAAACTACTTTAAAAAAAAACAACCCTAAGACATACCTCCTCGTTGCACAAGTAATGTGACTTCACTTCCTTTAGGACATTCAATCAGCATATCCACGACTTGGTTGTGAGTGAGGTTTTGCACATTCTTCTTATTCACTTCAACGATAAGATCCCCTTCTTTTAGGCCTCGGCACCTGGGGCTGTCTACAATTTGTTTCACTCTTTGGCCCCCACCACCAGGACTGTCTGCTATAGTAAAACCAAAGCCCATGGGCCCTTTCACTATATGTACAGTTATGAGTTCAGGCTGTGTTGCTATAGAAGAAGCCAAAGAGACAGTATCGTTGGGGTAACCATGGGATCCATTTGAAGACACTTCAGCTGGACTACTTGGCCGTTGCTCCTTCAAGCCATTTACTTTCCCCGTTTTACTACTGTGGCTTGCTGGAGAATCATAATTTTCCTGCCCGTTTACAATGATCGGTTCTTTATCTAGAATTGCCACAGATGTCACCAGGCTTGTGTTGGGGTCATCGGGGTCAAAGGGCAGAGGGTAACCTCGACACAATTCAAGATCCACACTGGCACCGATGGGAATGGACTGGAAGATTTTTACAACTTGAGCATGTGTATGTCCCAGCACACAGGTATCATTCACGCTGACTATAACATCTCCTATGGATGAAACGAAAAACAACAACCAAAAAAAACAACATACACTGTCAATTCATTGCTTTAATACCCCAATCTCTTTTCAGAACATTAACAATGGACTCTTCTCAACACTGAACAATGGGTATCACTCTGCTTCCATGCTGATAGACTTGTACCGGCATAAACATCTGCACAGATACTTTATCTAAATACTCGTGCCTCTCAGCAAAGGACAAGAGTAGCTGTGCTGAGGTGAGTGACAGCAATCTGTATCTAAAAGAGTCACTGAATAATTTTGTACATACAAAAGTGTTTTGGAAAGGAAAATAGAACTTGGCTTATTAAAAAAACAAAAAAAAACAAAAAACAAAAAACCAAGCAAAATGACAATATATAGCCCATTTAACAGTTTTTGCAAAGCTCAGCTCTTGCTATTACACACACTAATACAGCTGACATATGACAGAAACACAATGGAGATCACATGAAGAATAAAAACGGAATGATTGCAGCTAGAGACTGCACAAATATGGTGCAATGGCATCTCAGACGTAAATGCCTCACGCCTAAGTACTGATTAAGTTATGATTTGTTTTACACTGCAGCTGCAAGGCAGGGCCGTTTAAAGCAGTGATGCTCAACCAGTGGCTCCAGAGGCATGGGTCACGTCACAATTGTCTCTTCCTGCTCTGTCCAGTCAGAACAAAAAACCCACCCCCATTATTTCCTGTAGCGTTTGGCATAGGCAATGCACTAATGTCACTACTGAAAAAACAGACATGGCTCAGGATGTCTCCAGGCATGAAAAGCAGCAGGAGGGACTGGGCAGAACAGCCCTTTCCCCACTTCTTGGTAGTAGCTAGGAAGAAGGGGCGAGATGAAAAGGAATCACAGAGAGGTGCAAAATAAGCCACATAATACCTTTGAAGTGTTTTCCTCCTTAGGAGCTGTCAATGCATCCCAAAGTGCCTATTGCCACGCAGTGTCAGGTGGCTCTCTGGGACTACACTAGAAACTAAAGCGGTTCCTCATTTCCCTAAGGTTTAGCATCAATGGCTTAGCAGTCAGAGCAGACCACTGGACACGACAGCTCTTGAGATCTGGTATCGGCACTGCCAATAACTTGCTACAAGACCTTCAGAAAGTCCCTCGGCTGGTCTGTGTTCCAGTTTCCCCGCTTACAAAATGGGACAATTGAGAACCTCAGATAACAGCAGCTGTTAAGCGCAAAGTGGGGTGTGTGTTTTAATTTTTGTCCCCAGAGCGTCATTACCTGTCTCCATTTTGCCATCCAGGGCAGCAGGGCCATCAAGCACCAAACTCTTGATTTGGAGAAATTCATCCGGTTCGTCCCCTCCGACCACAGTGAAGCCGAACCCCCTGCTGCTTTTCCTCAGCTTGGTGTGGATGAACTTCCCTTTCAACTCTGAAGGATTTCGCGTGAAAAATGGTTTTCCTGTTTAGGAAGTTTTGAAAGTCCATAAATATGCTAGAAAAATATTCTATCCCTTTTTCCTTCCCCAGCCCATGCTAGCAATTTTATGGACAGATACACTTGTGTGTATGCACAGAAGAGAATGGGACAGATCTGCAATTTTACTCCAGTTTACTAGCTTCTTACTCCACTCCTCTGACTTCACTTGGACCACTCATGGAGTCAAGTGCTACATGTGAGTAATGGTATCAGAACCTGGCCCACTGCTTTTTGATTGTGGGTGTCCATCTCAAGGCAGAGTATATATTTTAATTTTTAAAACAGACGCAGTAACGTGCATAGGCTACTGATGGTGGGAAATGGAATACACAGACAATCTGGATATATTTACTAGCTCTTTCTCCTGAGACAGTTTAGGAAGCACAAAAACACGTGTAATAGCAAATGTCATATCTTTAAAAACCAATGGACGAAATGAGAGCTCATGAAAGTGAGGCACTTGCAACCCACTTGTCTTAGGGAGCAGGTTCTGTGCTAAGCGGGCTTTCATGGCTCTGCCAGTGCTTTTCAAACCTGGCTGGCAACACCTCCACTATCTCAGCACTGGTCATTTCTTGAGCAGTTCTAGAGACTGCGCAAATGACTGCCAGGGCAGGCTGCTGCGGGAATTACTGGGTGAACGGAAAGCTAAACAAGTTTTTGACCATATTACTTTGTCCTTAAGGCCCCTGACCCCCTCATCCCCACCCCGGTCTTTCATCCCTAACTGCACCAAAAGTAAAGCAAGCTTTGTGAAGGGATCTCGCTTCCTTGAGTATAATCCCCTACCCTGCAGCCTCCTCTATATATTAACTGCAATGTTCTTCAGATGCTGCCCTGCTCAACCAAAGCAGTCTCTGACTCATGCTCCTCTCCAGACTCTGCCTGATGTGCATGAAACAGTATCGACAGTGGTGCATGGGAACCACAAAAGGAATCACAGGGCCAGACTGGCTGTGCCGAAAGGGCATTATCCATGCTCCCTGGGAGCATGCTATGGAGTGAAGAGAGTTTTAAAAGTTTAATAAATAAATAAAACGTCCTATGGTGGTAGGGTTCATGTAAAAGACACTGCATGGGTTCTGAAAAGTAGTCACATTGCCTGCTCTGCTGCCAAGAGATCAAACATTTCCGCACTTGTGACTGTTTTTTACCCAGGTCCCTAGAGGGAAAAAGCTGTACCACTGAGACCCCTGGTGACAACTCTAGGATTGCCAGGGCTCGATGTGCATTATAATCAGAAGGCTGGCATGCATTCAAGAACTCATCACCAAGTTTCTACTCCAAAAGGCAGATCTCTAGGGTGCTATTTGCTTTGCGAGATGTGACCCCCCCCCAACTATGTTTCGGGTGTACAAAAAGTGTTCTCCCCCCAGAAAATGTTAGCAGGATGTGAGGTAATGACTTGCCTCACAGCCTCTTTGAAAAGCAAGAACATGATTCTTGGGTATACTAATACATAGTGCCAATAGCAGCATTTTTATGCTCTCTTGGTTGCAATGGGAGGTGAGGGGGGTCCATTTTTTTAACTTTCAATGAACGTTATAACTGGATGCCGAAAGACAAATCTACACACCAAGCTGCCGAATGGCAGCTGCTGCTCTTCCGGGCTCTGTGCAACACTCCCAGACAGCAGAGCCTGAAATGAAAGAGGGGGCAACTCAGCTGATCTCTCCCAAAGAAAGGGAGCAAGCGTGAGAGTGAAATAATTGCCGCGAGTGAGAGAGGAGGCATGAGTGTGAGCGAGCGAGAGGAGGCAAGTGCAAGCGAGGGCACACGCTGTGAGGAAGCGTGCTGGTGAACATCTGTCCAAGTGACCAGGAGGCTAGAGCTTTCACGTAATGTCACCAGAGCAGGAGGCGCTGATCAGCTGAGTAAAGGTCCCCAAAGTAACCCTAAACCCTTACGTTTAAAGTAAATTTAAGAGGATAAGAGCTAAAAACCGACTACATACAGGCAGGGCTGGCTTTAGGCCTATTCCACCAATTCTCCCGAATCGGACCCCGCACCCAGTGAGAATCCCTTCCCTGGCTAGAGGCGCCTTTTTAATTTTTATGCACTTGGCAGTGCTCCGGGTCTTCAGCAGCACTTCGGCAGCAGGTCCTTTGCTTGCTCTGGGTCTTCGGTGGCACTTCAGCGGCGGGTCCTTCAGTGCCGCCAAAGACCTGGAGCAAGTGAAGGACCCGCCACCGAAGTGCCACTGAAGACTCGGAGCACCGCCCAGTGAGTACAAGCCCCACATGTTTTTTCACATGTGGTTTTTTTTTTCAGTCATCCCTGCCGGGGCCCTGTTGAAACTGGTCGAATTGGGTCCCGCACTTCCTAAAGCCGGCCCTACACACAGAGTCAAAGCACAGCATTCTACCTCTCATGCCCCACATGGGAGGTAAAGTCCGTATTAAAAATATATATATATATATTTTTAAAACAATAGGTTTTGGCCACTTTATGCCGCTCCAGTTGTGTAGAGGGCGTGCAAAGGCTCTGCCGCGGGCCATGGGAGAACTTCCACTGGAGTAGGAGAATGGCAAGGCTACTGGATATCACCCTACGTTGCTCCCCACCACTGCCCCCAGAACAGAAGGAAATGGGAGATTCTGGGCTATCCCAGACTGCAGCACGGTGCATAGGGATCCAGAGTAAGGGTGCCTGCACCTGGTGCATTCCCCGCCACATGGCACGACCGGTGAGAAGCAGTACAGAATCCATCACAATGGATGGACAGCTGTTTCTTCTTTTCACTTGAATCCACTCTACCCGTTCCAGGACGGCATATTTTTGCTTTGACAAATACACCCTATTTAGTCTTAAAAAAAATATCATGACAAAAATACAGTTCTCATGATAGATTCAATATTCTCTTCTTGCTCGCTGCTTATAATATAAGCTGCAGAGCACAGAAACAATGGCTCAGAATTGCTTATTTATTTTTTCCCCACATTTAAATAAGTTTGAAGCTAACATTTTAATTAAAAATCTGCCACGAAGCGTTAATTACTGAAACAATTATATTGACAGACTGATGCAGTCATTGGAAAGATTTCTATTGACTTCAGAAATGGGCAGGGATGGAGTCCCTAGCCTTTTTTTTTTTTTTTTTTTTTTTTTTGCCAGAAGCTGGGAATAGCCAACCGTGGACGGATCACTTGATGATTCCCTGTTCTGTTGGCTCAGCTACATTCCACATGATCAGTTCCCCGTCAATATGCAGCAGCTTGGATAGCCTTTGCTTTGTTCTTAAAGCATAAGGGAGAGATGTGATGTTGATGGTTCTATTGGGTAGTATGGTTGCTGTTGTCTAACATGATTCACTGTCCTGTGGTTCTGCTGGATCCCTTGTTCCTCCTGGAGCTTCAGATAATGATGATTCCCAACTCCCACTGACCAAGAAGCTGCACCAGACCTCACCTCCGCCCTCCAATGGCTTTCCCTCTGCAAGTCTGGGCGACTGCATTATATTCTAATTGCCCTCGGGTTGCATCTGCTTTGCAGCATGGCTCACCCTGTTCTGCAGGGACGATTACCTAACACCTGCAGCACACTGCACTACCTATTTATTTGAGTCAGAGAATGATTTACAGTGCTAGCGACAAACCTGCAAGGCTTGAGCTCAAGTTACACACAATTAAGGCTGCTAGGGGACTCTGGCTGTTGATACTTGGACTTAGTTAATCCATGCCGGCTGTGTAAGGGGAAGGCTCTCACCTGGGGATTTTGCTTTGAGCTCTAGCAAGTTTCAGATCACGCTGCAGCCCTTTTATGAAGTCCTTTATGTTGCTCCGAGCATTTATCTTCCTTTCCGGTGGGATGGTTCTGACAAGCCACTTTTCCAGGAGTAGCGGGACATACACAGAATGTTGCGCAAGCATTGAAATGGCATCAGTAAATAAGGTCCTGACCCTGCAAACACTTTTGCACTTGCTTCCCTTTAAGCACAGCAGCAGTTCTCTTCTTTTAAATGGAAGCATGTGCATGAGGATTTGCAGAAGTGGAGCTGATGTTTGTGTGTTTTATGGAGCGCACTTTGCTTCAGTTGCAATAGGCATTATGATAGTTGCCTACACAGGAAAAATTTGTAGAGGCTCCAGGAACGCATTGAATTTTATCTCATGGAGTTTCCACTTAATAGTCCCAACGGTGGGATATGATTTTTCCTTCCAAGCCCTCAGTTACTGAGATATCTAGACTGTCAGTACCCCTGCCCCCCTCTCTGAGTAGCACAGCTCCCTCATCAGCCACGTTACAATGGTCTCCCCAAAACGTTTCTGGCATGAAAAGCTTCACAACACAGAAGTAAAAGGAAACACTGACCGACTCACCTCTCTGCTGGGACCCTCTCCTGGCAAGTCTAAACGTGAGACACTCAAGTGGCTATTTGTGCCGGAACGTGAGCAAGCCTCACAGAGCTAATGAGCACTTCAGAAATAGTGTGCTGTGAAACTGTGGCAAACACAATAGGCATTGTTTTGGCATCAGAAAGTATTGACCAGTTCTAGGACAATGGCGTCAAACAATTTTAATTTGCACGACTCTCTCAGCCTACTTGCTCATGTTATACACTAGCTTTGGCAGCAGTAACATCCAACCACATACCCCCTATCCCATTTCTGACCTGATCATATTATAACATAAAATATCGTTAGCCTGCATTATGATAAGAACCACACTTTATCCTTGGTAGATTTGTTTCCTGTCCATACAGGCAAGAAAATAACACCAGCCAAACTTGTTCTAACATAGTTCAACCACACAGTATTGCAAGAAGGGGCTGAGTTCTACAGGCATTTGCACACACCCATTATATCCTACTTTAAACAATTTGCTTTTAATCTGTTAAAATTCTAATTCATATTTTCAGTATCTTTTGAAAGACCTGAACTGCGCGCAAGAAAGGTTTTCAGAAATCCGCTCTCTAAGAGGCATCTCATTCCCACTTTCATTTTTGTCCTCTTCTGTGTAAGACCCACAGTTCTCAAAGTCTAGAGAAATTCAGGAAATTGGTGCTGTGTGTTCTCACTCCACTACTATGGAAGGTCCTGTTTCTGAAGAAATGTGGAGGCAAAATTAGTTTCATTATAATGGAAAAACCTTATTGGATGTTACCTTGCACTGGTGCTTCTCGAACTGGTTCTTGGGTGTTTGGAGCATGGTTTGGAACAGCCAGTGGACCAAGAGATGGATGCTCTTCTGTCCATTCTAGAGACAGAAAAAATACAAAACATAACTATAATGGAACAAAATCACCCACCTGGGTAGGACTAAACCTTCTAGAAAAGCGAGGAGAGGACTGAAAAGTGGAGGAGGCCATGTTGGTTATGTGGATTTGCATTGTGAGTTCCGAGGGATGTAGCCAATCAAAGTGTCATGCAGAAACTTCATAGCACACCTGCATTCTAAATGGCTGAGACTATTTCATTTCAGTGCTACTGCTGCATTACATGATTTTTAATAATCCAAAAATGTGTCAGAATAATGAAATAACGGACTGATTTGGAACATATTTGCAGCGCCCAAGAATTTACTCTTAGCATAATTTAAAAAGCAGTTTAATTCGTATTTAATACTACTCCCTAGTCTCTCTTTAAGTTTTATTAGTATCAGGCCAAATATCAAAATGACCCCTTGGAAAAAAAAATCATAGTTCAAACTCACAAGTCGATTTTTATAATTCCTGGGGAGCAAGCAAGCTTGCTTTGCAACCGATCAATCTTTCAGAATTAAGTTAAGAGTAGCTAAAAAATTCTCCCCATTTCAGAGATTCGAAGCCATTAAGTGCTAATATATTTGATCATTTCTCTTTTGCCTCGTGCTATTCAGTCTTCTAGTAAGAGCACAAACTACGTGCCCCTTTATATCTCATTGTGTGTATAATCCACCCCTTAAAATCACAGGGATCACAATGTAAGTATTTTAATGAAGGACCACTATGTCCACGCGGGGTTGTAAACTCAAGGGAGCGCATATTCTGTTAACAAATCTTTCGAGCATAATGCTCTCCACGGGGGCCAACCTTCTGGTTGTTCTTGCTGCTGCTCAAGCTGTTTTTTCCGTTTCGCTTCCAGAACTGGATTCTCATATTGTGTCTTCCTGTTAATGTGGCTGGAGAAGAAAGAGAGCAATAAATTAGGAAACATTTTGTGTGGCAAACAAAAATGACAGCCAGACTTGAAATTCCCGAGACAAAGGGGGCAAAAAAAGTGAACAGCCAGGCATATGGCGAAGCACTCACCAACTTGTGCCAAATGCTCATTTAGGAAAACAAGCACAACTTATCTGCTGTGACATCTTGAGCGGGAATGGCTAATTCTCTCAACTACAATAAGAAGCAGTTTAACTGTGAAAATGAGATTAAGGCAGAAAGGATGCCCTGTCTGACTACATGTTAAAAGACAGACCTACATCATCCCTGCTTTAATCAGATTCCCAGAGGTGCAGTCATTCCCCAGCTCAGGGAAGTTTAAAAAAAAAATCTGGTAACACTGCAGATCTGGGCAGCAAGACAGATTGAATGAAGGGGAATGTGTGACCTTGGCACAAGAAGTATTTTCAATTAGCAACCATTAAATAATCTGGTTTGAAACCAACATAAATCAACCCAAGTCTGCTACAAAATAAGCTTACTTACCTGTAAATGTGTGTGGAAACTCCTAATGTCTATGCATCATGCATTGCACCAGATGGATAAAGTTAACCCTTTTGTGAAACCCATAAAAAAAATGACAGCGCCACAAAATTGCTAAAGAACTGCTAATCTGTTGAAGCCATTAAAGTTCTGCTGGAATTTACAAGACCTGTGAATTAGACAGCTTCTTAATGGAGTCATAGATTCAGTAGAAAAAGTATTAACCTGTGTGTTGAACACAATATTCAGGCGTGTTGAACTCCCTCCCTCTCTCACACACACAGCTGTATCTGAGCCATCTTTATTGCACTCCTGATCTTGAGATACCTTGTCCATGCAATTTAGCAGAGTCACAAAACTGCTTTAACTTCCTCTATAATATGTGAGGGACATTCTACAAGTCAGAGTGCATTGTGTTCCACCACAGGCCAGGAACACACCCATGCCTATCACCCGCTATATCAGACGTAACATCTACACATTCAGACTAGAAACAAGGGGCAGATGTTTAAAAGGGAGGGTACTCAACCATAGGAACAACTTAATTGGGGATATGATAGAGTCTCTATCACTTGAAGTCTTTCAATCAAGACTGGATGGATACCTTTTTCAGAGATCTGTTCTAGCTCAGACAGAAGGGCTTGATACAAAAATTAATCCGTGTGATTTTCTGCCCTGTGTTTTACAGGAGATCAGACCAGGTGATCCCAGTCTTCCTTTCGGGCCTTAAAAATTTATGCTGAGGGTGAAGGGGACCTGCTATTCCAGTTTCATGGTAGGTTATAATTTCCCTATACCAGGGCAATTCTCAGCTGCCCTCTGCTTTGATGGCACAAGGTGAGCCTAGCAAGAGGTGTTGACTGCAAACAGTCATTAGCAATTTTATGAAAATGATAACAGAACTGTGAAAAAGACCAATCCAGCACTGAGCTACGATGTGCTGCACTTACTGTAGGCAATCAATCGTATTGCAAACCTCAATAAGTTCTATTTCAAAAGAGGCTGGCATGGTATGGACTCAATATTTCAGGTTTATTCTGAATCACAGGCCCAGCTGAAATCACCTGCAGAGCTGCACTCTGCTGGATCATCAGTTGTTTTTAATACTTGGAGAACTGATGACAAAGGTAGGAAAAGCATGGTGATTTTTATGTGTCTGACCAGCATGAAAACATTAGCCAATTGTGGAGACATATCACCATGGATAGTCTTCACTTGATTGGTTCTACTGAGAAACTGTTAGCAAAATACACCTATTGGAAGAAACAATACAAAATAGTGAAAATCTGTATCAGAAACTTCAGTACATCAATATACTGATTCAGGTGCAATTTTCACACAAGTCATAGGGATGATTTCAGTTACTCTTTACACAATGGCATCTCTTTGCATAAAACCTACTGAGATGAATATCTTAAAAATCCTAATGCGTGGAGACAAAACACGTATATCCAATTTCTCTAATGATTATCTGTGAATTTCAAGCATCAGTTGTTTTAAGCACCTAGTCAGTGTTAATTATATTTGGTTAAAACTCAACTACAGTCCAGTACAAAAGTTTACCATTAAGAAAATGTGTTCTGCTATCTGGAAATCCTTTCCACAGTTCCATAGTTACCGTCAATCAAAACAGCTGTTTGCCAATAACTGCAGAACATTAACTACAGAGTTCCACTCAGAATTGTCTTCATTGGGTTCACAAAAAGGATACTTATTTTTTTAAAATAAGCCTGATGCTAGACTGTTGATTTAATGATTCTAATAAGCATATGAAAACAAATTCATGCATTCTATAAGAGACTGTCAATTTAATGTATCAGTGGAAGGCTGTGAAGAATTTAATGGTTTCCAAAAAATGGTATCAGTTAAGTTTTTCATGAAATGAAAATCATGCAGTGTAACAGAACACAAGTGTGTTTGTGTAAGAGAGAGAAATCTATTTTATACCTGTATTAGTAGATGATAGATATTAAATAAAATGGTCTTTTATATCACATTGTTGTTATAGTCCTATTTAATCTCACACTAAGGAATGGCCCGAAATTAATGGGCATGCATATGCAAAGAGGCATTGGAAATGCTGGAAAGAGACCTCTTGGCATGACATTTAATAGATGAAAAATACCCCCGATATCTCTGGCAAATAAATGTCAGGCCTTAATTATACAGTTTGCTAAACCTTGGTTCCCAAGGCACAGATGGTGGGGTCAAAAATGAGCCAAAGCAGATAGAATCTGTATTCCATGTCTATTCTGAAGGCTAACCTAAGCCATCCTAACAGACAGGAGTGTACTCATAATTAAAAATTCATTTTATAGGGTCAGTGATGAAACAAAATCGAGTTCTCCGATTTCCCAAGAGAGCGATCTGTCATGTAGATAAAGAGGAAGCTGTTCAAATTCTGGAGATAGTTACATTAAACTCAGAATTCTTTACAATACAATACAAGAACCTTTATGGTTACTATTTGATTACACAAGCACTGTCATTTTTCATTTCTTGTTGGGTTTTTTTTAATTGAAACGGTAATCTGCTTTACGAGAGCATATTTTGATCACACTGCTTTACTAAGGAAATTGCTAAATTAATCACATACTCATTCTACCTTTGAATAAATGGATCTCAGCTAAAAAGAATTCTGTCTTTGCCAAGAATGGGTCTCAGGCATCTAGAGATCAGTACTCTTCCTGGCCTTTACTTCTAGTTATGCATTCATTAAGGAATTCAGGCCACTGAACGTTAAGACTCTGAGGTTTCCCAATGCTCCAATCCCAGTAGGCCTCTTCCCTATATAAGACCACATGCAGAATACAGCTGAACAAGCCCTTTCAGTGTATCCCTACACTTGGAGCTAGGGTGTGTGATTTCCAGCTTGAGGAGACATACTCGTGCAAAACCGGTAGCAGCGTAAGCTGCAGGGGCATAGGCAGTGGATTGGGCTCGGTGCCTGAGTACACACCCATGAGGTCTGGATGCATTTGTACTCAGAATGGCTAGCCCATGCCGCCACTGACGCTGCCACCGGGTTGCTATTTTGAGTGCACTAGCTTGATGAGAGCTAAAAGAAGTGCATCTCCTCAAGCTGGGAAGCACACCCCTGGCTCTATGTGTAGAACAGTTCATTAATGAACTTTGATCTGGTACCGTTTCAAAGAGGACTAAATCGAAGTTCAATCACCAACTGTTAATCCGCGTCAGCAAGGTAAAATGGACTGTTAATCCACAGCAGGGTAGCGTGCGGTGGATAGCTTGCCACAAACTAAACGCTCATGTCGGCAAGCCCTACGTGTACTGCACTCCTGTTTAGGTCACATCCTGTAATGCTGAGCCACGGCCAGCCACCAGGGGGTGCAGAAGAGCAACGTATGATGTGCCTTCCTTCCTGAGACCAAGAATATTAACTCTTCCCTTCCAGCACCTGGAGAAGTACGAGTCTTTCGGTTGCTTGGCCTGTGCATTCTGATAGCACTGCGAGCTACAAACAAAGCAATCAGGGTGGGTGACTGTCTTACATCACGCGTGACTAGCATTCTTAGCTTATTCGTATCGCTTTTTTGGTGGTGGTAGTGGTGGAGGCAAATACCACTACCCCCAGCTGTGAGTCATTCAGTTCCAATGAATGATACAAAGATACAGCAAATTCAGCTGGAAAAAGTTCTTATCTATTTGACACTGAAAACAGAAACGTCAAGCAACACTTACTCTACATAGTAGACTCCATATACAGGATCTTCAATCTTTTCCCAACCAGCAGGCAATTCTGGGGACGGGACAAAAGGTATATGAATGCCTTAAAGATATAGTTTTCAGACAGGCATCGCCGTTTCACCTGGTTTACAGAATTCCACATCGGCTCATATTCCCACTTACAGAATAACTATCAGGAAAGAGAATCATCACAGCAATCATTTCCGTATCAGTACATAGTCTAATGAGCACAAATATTACTGTTGCCTTACCAGGAGCGGGGTTAACAAACCTGTGGAAAGCAGTTACCTCTGCTCATTGCCTATAGTTTTAGCAGGTCAATTTTTTGTTGCATTTTATTATTTAGATTCCTGGGTTAAATGAACAATCATGCACTCTTTGTTTAAGAGTCTCTAGGAGGTGCCTCTCTCTAGCTGTTTTGGTTTGGGAAAAGTACACCTTTTTCTATTCCTCTGCTAAGTATTTGCAGTAACCGTGCTTAAATACATTTCAGCATTTACCATGATTTCTACGTTAGCACCCAAATGTCCCCCTCAGGACCTGGGGCCCATTATGCTAGATGCTATGCAAACACAAATGTACTTCCCTGTAGAACGCTTGATATAAAAGCATGTAATGCCATAATCACATGTAACATCATTTTCTTTTTTCTTTTTTTAATTAGAACAGTTACTAAAAACAGGTCTGAAGATGAAATTAGCATTTGGAACTCTATCCCCACTTTGTGCCTGCAGATTTTCTAGACTGGAGGCATATGGTACTTCTTTAACCACAATCAGTGAACATCTTAACCTCTGACGATAGGACAAGCAGTAATGGGCTTAAACTGCAGCAAGGGAGATTTAGGTTGGACGTTAGGAAAAACTTCCTGTCGAGGTGGTTAAGCACTGGAATAAATTGCCTAGGTAGGTTGTAGAATCTCCATCATTGTCTAAACCTGCTCTTAAAAACCTCTAAACACCTGTCAGAGATGGTCTAGATAATACTTAGTCCTGCCATAAATGCAGGGGACTGGACTAGATGACCTCTCGAGGTCCCTTTCAGTCCTATGATTCTATGATCACTTCAGCATAGTAGTGAGGGTTATTTGAACTCTATGCATTACTCAAGGGCCTGATCCTACTCCCACTGAATCAAACAAAGTTCCCAATGGCTTTAGGTCCTGAGGTACTACAAGGGCCAGCCCACAACATTTTGGCACCTGAGGCGGGGAGCTCAAATGACGTCCCCATCCCCCTCGCTTGGGCCAAAACTTTGAAAGGGACCGACCACGCCAGGGGCGGGTAGAGGAGGCTGGTGGAGGTGGTGCCTCCCCAAATAGTTAGGCGCGGCCCCGACAACAATGCTCCCCCTCCTGGGCCCCTGACTTCCTCCAGCACAGCACTCCACCATCTCTGTGCATCTGGAGCAGAGAGAATACATATGCACCAGCAACAGACACAATTTTCTACACTCTGGGTCCTAGTGGCGCCCCACCCACAGTCTGGCACCTCAGTTCGCCTCATGGTAACAGGGCCATCCGGGGGGGGGGGGGGCAAGAGGGGCAATTTGCCCCAGGCCCCAGGCTCCACAGGGGCCCCCACGAGAGTTTTTCGGGACCCCTGGAGCGGGGTCCTTCACTCGCTCAGGGGCCCCAGAAAACTCTTGCGGGGCCGGGCCCCGGAGCTTCTTCCGTTCCCGGTCTTTCCTGGTGGGGGAGTCCTTCCGCTCCGGGGCGGAAGGACCCCCCGCCATTGCATTACTGCCAAAGCGGGACCTGCCGCCGAAGTGCAACTCGGTCTTCGGCGGTAATTCGGCGGCGGGGGGCCCTTCCGTTCTGGGACCCGCCGCCGAAGTGCCCTGAAGGCCCGCGGCAGGGGCCCCCCGCCACCGAATTACCGCCGAAGAGTGGGCTGCACTTCGGCGGCGGGTCCCGCTTCGGCGGTAATTCGCCGGTGGGGGGCCCCCGCCGCGGGTCTTCGGGGCACTTCAGCGGCGGGTCCCAGAATGGAAGGGCCCCCCGCCGCTGAACAGGGCCGGCTCTAGACATTTCGCTGCGCGGGGGGCCCCCTGCCGCTTGCTGGTCCCACGGCTCTGGTGGACCTCCCGCAGGCATGGCTGCGGAGGGTCCGCTGGTCCTGCGGCTCCGGTGGACCTCCCGCATGCATGTCTGCGGATGCTCCACCGGAGCTGCGGGACCAGCGGACCCTCCGCAGGCACGCCTGCGGGAGGTCCACTGGAGCCGCCTGCCGCTGATGGCCCCAGGCCCCCGGAATCCTCTGGGTGGCCCTGAATGGTAAGGCCAGCCCTGGGTACTACACAAGTTACTTTAAAGAAAGAACCGCCACCATACAATAAGCATGCATATGAAGACTATTAAAATACCCCAATGAGAAAGAATTCCTCATAAAAGCAGCACTTATTGACAAGTTGACATGACCAATGGGAAATAATCTGTGTTTATTCATTATGGAATGCAAAGATTTATTTTTATTAATGGTATCAGTTGCGTAGCCAATACAATCAAGCAGTGGCCCATTAATCAGAATAACATAACTGTACTGTTCAGTATTTACTGACATCAGCTACACTGCCATAAAGGCACAAATAATTTCAGACTGAAAATAAGGAGAAGTCATACAAACACATATGGGGTAATTACTCAGAGTTTATGTTTGCATTCAGAATTGGCTGAACATCAGAGAAATTAATTTTGTGGGTTTTGCTCCACAAGTCCCTTTTTTGCAAATAAAAGCCATGTTTTCCCCCTATTCTTTATTTTTATACTTATCAGGTTTAAGCATCTTTGGATTCCTTGAGACATAAGCAACCAAATGCAAGCCAGTGCTAACTTTGGGGTATGAAACCACTTTGCAAAAGAGATCTGCTCAGAAGATTTTATGCCTACCAAATGAATGGGTTTGAACATTCCTCTACAAAGCACAGAAGTAATGTCAATATTAAAATGGAAGTGCAAAACTAAAGGCCAGATCCTGGAAGTCCTTACTCAGTTGAAACTCCCACTGATTTGAATGATGGAAAGGGTGGGATTTAGTCAAAAAGTTTCAAACAATTAAAGATCTAACACAGAGAAGAATCAAAAGAGTCAAAAGTATTGGCTGACGTTTCATTCTTAATTTATTCCATTGTGGAAGCAGAGGGCTGTGGAGGCCAGATTGGAATGAGAGACTAAAGTAGAGCACCAAAACAAGAGTTAAAGTTGAAGTTGGAGAGTAATGTTTGTTGGCTACGCTTTGTGTGTCACAACCTTAAATAATGTTTATTTTATTTTCAAATCTCATGCTATTGTTTCTGGCCAGTGTCATTGCCTTATCTTTATTTAAAATGTTTTTAGTATTAATATTTCATTTTTATTTTCTGTAAAAGAAAAGAACATTTACGGAAGGTCACAAAACAAGGACCTTGGAATTACTCCACTGACATTCCAGGCTATTGGATAAATACTTCTTTAAGCAGTTTTAAATTTAACAAAACACATTTCTACATGTGTTGAAAACCAACAAGATAAGAACTGATGCTTTGGAGCCATAAGTAGTCTATCCACATCCAGGAATCTAATAAGTCTTTTGAAATGCTCTAAAGCACAATGTTACTCTGCATTAGTAGCACCCACTTTGCAAAGTCCAATATCTGGGTTGTTTTAAATGCCCCCCTCCCCCACCTCCACCCATCTTCAAGATGAGTCAGAGAAATTAGATCATAGAATATAGCTTCGACCCAGGAAAGGAATCCCCATTCCTGCAGTCCCATATGGTTCTATGAGGGGACACTCGTATGGACCCCCATGGAGGATTATAATCTAATATTAATTCAGAACAAGAGCAACAACCTATTCATTTGGCTTTAAGTGCCCAACTTATATTTTTAAGCATGGTGTCAAAACCCGTTCCTAGCTGAGAGTCTGTTCGTCAGTGTTCCAACCTACAATAGTGATAAATCCCTGAAAATAAGGAAAAACCACCAGCCCAGATTGAGTTTCCTTGCCCCTCTGCACCCATGTAAGACTCTAGCCCTGAGACCTCTTGCTGGAGCATTCCACCCTTTACGAGTCATAGCTCATAAATGCCAATGGACCTACACTAGAAAACTAAGTCCTGAAATTCACCAGAGCTTGACTGATCATAGTCATTTTGGAGGTCAAGCTCAGAGATTTTTACCAGCCTGCAATTTATTCTGCAGTCTCCGATATTGCTACTACTGGTTGAACTGCACAGAAGTGAATTACAGGTCTCAGTGTTCCTAGTGTAGACAAGACTAGTAGGAGTTGCCCATGTGTAACAGTGTTAAATCTTTCCCTAAGTGTTTAATTTCTATCCTAAAATAGCACTGTTCTGTTAAAACAGAGGTCATCTATATTACTACCTATTAAATCAGTTTCTTTAGAAAATATAAGAGAAATACAAAATATTGTGAAAGTTTCAAGTTGATTTCTATTTAAATTTTCTCACATTTAGAAAACAAATGTTAAACTTTAGTTAAACTAGGTGCGTTAATCTCTGGCACAAACAAATTTATACTAACCACTGGTGTTCCTATTGTACTGGAGATTTTGTTGATATGTTTTGACAATACTTCACTGACCTTGCTGGCACTGACTGAACCACTGCAAATGTTAAACTTCCTTCTTGTAATGGTTGTAAACCCCTGTAGTATTTATATGGACCCCGATTTTACAAACACTTGTCCATACTACTGTGAGGAGTCCCAAGGATATCAAACTACTCATTAGTAAAGTTAAGCACATGTGTGAGTTGGTGCAGGATCAGGGCCATGGTTATCAACCAATCGTCTTCCCTGAATCTACTACGCCTGTCCATCCTTCCCTTAAAGTTAGCCTCTGTGCTGAAGGGTAATACAAGGAGTAAACATTTAAGTTTAGTTGTTACCCATAATCTTGTTATTTTATACTATTATTACTTCATCTTTACTGTTTTTGAGAGATTTTAATTAAAAATACATTTAGGTTCAGCTGTCTTCATGCACTTATTCTTGATGTTATTTTAGTCTGTGAAAGATTACCAGCCATCGCAATGGAAACCTTAGCACTGTGAGTTGTGCCAACACCTGCTACAGGAATTGATAAATTATTCCTTTATGTAATCTCTTTCCAAGTGTTGCACTAAAAGGAGTTAGGTTCTAAACATTATTCCAGCCGCACTAACCCCATGGGCAGCTTCTTGCATAGCTTTTTAAAAAGCAGTCAATATTTATTGATGGCTTCTGGCATATCAATCACACAGAAATAGGATGCAGTCTACACTTTCAAGTAATTACGGAAACCAGAGATTAATTCCACTGTAATATAATCAGCTACCATACAAAGCTATAAATTTCTTTAAAGCAATGAATGACCTAAGGAAAATACAGTCACATATAACATACTCATCCCTTTCAGCTCTCAAAATGGACTAGAATGTGGAGCAGAAATAACGGTCTAATAGTTCTCTGCACTATAATTACAGACTGAACTAACTAATGCTAAATGAGATTAGATATTATGATTGCATTCTTCAAAAACACTTAGAAACTATCACTAGACCTCACCATCTAAAATCAATTTATTCTTGATTTATAACATCAACTCCTGGGGCAAAATTTCTGCTGTTTCATTGACAAACTTAGCAAAAACATTCTGTGGGATATTTTTAACCAGTTTTCCAAATTTCACTTAGCTTCTCTAATCTGGAAAGCTGGGTACTAATCCTGAGAAGTCTTATATATGTGTTTACCCTTCACATAACTTGGAAGTCAATGGACCTACTCACTGGCTGAAATCCAGACCCCACTGAAGTCAATGGCAAAACTCCATTGACTTCATCAGGGTGAAAATTAAAACCCAATGAGCATAAGGGTAAACATGTTCTCAAGCCTTTGCAAGACTGAGGTCTTGCTTTGTTTCTCTTCTTTGGGATCCAATACCATAAGAACTATGCCTTAAGATTCCACATAATGGGGGGGAAAAAATCTATTTTCAGTGCCAAAAATCCTGATACATTTTGTTACTGAATTAGGCCTTGTTGAAATTAAAAACTTGAAAGATGCAAAAATGACACAGAGGAGAGGTCAAGCAATGAGAGGCTAACACTGGTACAGTCAGTCACATAGCAAAATGAGAGATGGATGATTTACCTAGTTCACTGTCCAGTTCCTCCGTGTGTACCCCTTCTTCTCCAAGGGAAGAGCAGTAAATGAGATAGAAAAAATTAAAAGAAAATTTCAGATACCAACAGCAAGCAAGATATTGCTATAGTAAACAGAAGAACCAACACCAATTTTGCACAGACCAAACTCTCAGTTTATCACATCTTAGTGATCAGAGTATTTATGGATCTTGATGTGGGTCATGAAAGAATAGGTTCTTGCACTGTTAAAATAATTGTGCATCAGCTACTTTCATGCCAACATTTGATTAGACCAAGTGATAAACAAATTTGCATGATCATCATTTTTATGGCAAAACATTCCTCTCAGATGCATATGGCTATATATTTATCAGGAGACCAAAGCTGAGTGCAGATCTGAGAGAAACTCTTTGCCCTTAAATAGGATGTCACTTAGAACCCAGGTCAGTGAGGTATTTAAATAAACATCTAAATGGAATACATAGGTAGCTCTCCTGACTTAATTGGGACTACCTTATGCACTTAAGTTAAGCATGTGCTTAAGTGCCTTGCTCAGATGGGGCCTAAGGCTCCAATCCCGCAAAACAGATGCACAGTAAAGATCCTGACACCCAGATGGAGCTGCATTAGCTTCGAAGAGACCTCATTTTCATCAGTTAACAATGACAGATGATTACGGTATCGCTTAGCTTATGAATAATACTGCAGTCAGAAAATGAAAGTTGATGACACAACTAGAATGCAGATGGTAAAACAAGATGGGACGTAACAGAAGAGTATTCGCTATGTTAATAAATGACACACAAGAGATACAATACCATTAAATTGCTGTTGATAACTATGACACTGAAGAAATACTTTATGTGCTCTAATTTACCCATGAACTGTTTGTATTATAGTAGGCTAGCATAAGTGGTTAGACATTTGTGTGTAAAATGCTAATAAGCATTTTCTTCATATGATAAACAATAGAAAACTTTCAGGGATCTGTACCCTGCCATGGAAAGAATACAACACAGCTAAAATTCAAAACAAGTTTGAAAAGATGTATAACACTCAAAGTATTTACTTTATCCACTGTACACATGATGTGACCAAGCCTGAAAACAGACATGCAACTTTACTCCTGGGAGTGGCCCCAGAGCTTTCAGTGGAGCTACTCACATGAGTAATCTTCTGTCCACTCTGGCTGGATCAGACTGTCATTTGGGATTTGCAATGTTATTTTACCTTTTCTTCACACCTAGGAGCTTTTATTGAACTATAAAGAAAGACTAGAACAGCGAAGTAGAAGTGTGCGGTGCACTAAATGCACCTTGGACATAATGAGTTTTACTACTTGCTGTTAGAAAAATAATAATTCATTAGCAAATAGAGGCAGAAATGATAAAATGAGCTGAAAGTAAGGAGCTGCTAAACAAAGACACAGCTACTTTTTACAAAGAGATTACACAGTTATAAATTAACTGTCCCAATTACACAAGCTGTTCAGATACCCATTTTTTAATTCAAAGGGATGAGGATATAAGAGAACGGCAGACTCTGGCATGTGGTATCAGAATGTAGGGGATTCTTTGGTAAGTCATCCTGATTCTTGTTTCCTGACCCTGTATGAAAGTGCAGGGTGTTTCCTGCTGACTCTCAGTGGCAGGTGCATCTTGTTAACTTCAGCCAGATTATAAACAGGAGTTGGAGCCGTGCTCTGAAGAGGAAGTTAGGACAGAGGAGTGCTTCAAGGAAAACTCTAGCCTCAGCCAGGAGAAAGCTTAGGCTGCTGTTTATGTTCTATTTTAAATTGTTTCTCCGAGGTCCCAGTGATGTACCTATTTTTAGACCCTAGTCCTGCAAAGGGATCAACCCGGGATGAAGGATCTCTGTGCCTGGAGTCCTACAACCTTTGCAAGATCTAGTCTCGGACAGAAGAGGCCAAAATTTCAAAGGGCTCTCAAGCAGGCCTCTAAAAACTGAATGCACAGTGTCTTGTCTAAAATTTGTACAATCACAAGACATCTTGTATTTTGCGAGCATTCAAGTCCATTAGCCACATGTACAACTACCTCGTATCCTCAAGTAAAAGTGGTTTGTTCAGTCAAATCAAGGCATTATATGTGAAAAAAACTCAGACGTGAAAAAAAATGGAGGTCAACAATTTACAAGATTGTAACAGCAACTTAGAAGTGACTTCTGAAACAATGAGGTCCATTCCCTTCCTAAGTAAGATAATACCCCTAAAGCATAGGAGCCTGACTAACAAATAGCTTGAGCGAGAAAGTGATTGATCATAATCTCCAAATTAACTTTAGGATAATAATTCAGATCCTCTAAAATGCTCATGGCTAGCACTGTGCCAGTTAAAATGCCATTGTTTTCCTGTTTTGTTTTTTTGGGTATGTGTTAAAGGTAAATGGACCAAAATGTGTGTGTATATTTTCACAAATATTTTACTGGCCTTTATTATTCTTTGCAAGTTTTAAAGGTAAACTTAACTGAAATACCTCCTCTTCCAGTCACATATTGGGATGCTTGATTTATTTATGTGCCTTCAAACTGGCTTGCATTTTCAACATCTCAAGGAATGCAAAATGATATTTGTTCAAATTAAGTGATAAAAATCCATGATTTCAAATATAATTTCTCTTTAGCAATGATAATCAGAATGTAACATTCAAAAGGTAAGCAATACATTAACCTTTTAATTCTACCCAAATGAGAAATAATGTCCTTTGGAGCCACTTAAAACATACTAACCACAACATAAGGCAATGGGCCATGCGGAGTACCATTTACTCTGTGCCTGCACAGGCGTGCTAGTTAGCACATGCATTCAAAGAATCTTGGTCTCATTCTGCAACAATGAACATTCAAATTCTTTTGTGCAAAAATGGATGCCTCCTAGTTCTAGTACTTCTGCGATTGTTTGACTTGAGATCATTTGAAAATCATGATGATTCACCTTACGTATGTGTTCATATTGGTTATCTCTGTGCATTTCCTGTTCTTTATTTTACATTTTGCAATCATAGTATTGTTTTTTTGGGAAAAAATCTATTTACCTAAATTAGAGCAAACACACTAAGTTTTAGTTCACTATTTTCAGTCCCTTACCATCATCTTCACATTCTTCTAGTGGCTTCTGCTGTTTGTTCAGGCACCGTGGGTCTAGCCAAGATGTTGTTTTAGTATTATGGCTGCAAACCAGAAATGGAAATATGACCTTTGTTAATAAATCGAGCTAAAGTACCAGTGACAGAAAAACATGTGCCCTCCTATTATTCAACTGAGCTGAAAGCATATTTTTATTTCAGAAGGAATATAACAATGTTATGTTTTATAAAACAGGCTAGCAAGTCAGGAGACTTTCAGCATTGACAGAAAAAAATCTGAGATTTTAAAAATAGTCACCACTAGAAGTCAGAAATTCATGTGTAAGGCCACAGGAGTAACTATAGCAGAGACGGGCAAACTTTCATTTACACTCTGGATCACATTTTAATGTGGAGGCTAACTCATGGACTCATCTACCATTGACAGCTGGCTGGGAAATGAGTTATTTCCTCAGGAAAATTTTCAACTTTTTTTTTTATTTTCAGCTACATTTTTCTTTGAAATTTGTTGGGTTTTGACAGAAAACATCAATCAGAACAGATACTTCCAGTGAAAATGTTCCTATTAAGAGGAAAAACTTTTCTATCAAAATCTGTGATGGAAATCGTGACCAGCGCAACTTCCAACTCTTTCTATTCATGAGTCCACGGACCTGCTCCTGACTTCGGTCCCAAGGATGAAGATTGTGTGTATGTCCTCTTTAAATATACTTTGTAGTGATTCTTTTCTCCTAATTTTCATTTGTGTCATAGAACAAGGGGTAACAATCTCTTAAATCTATAAACTAGTCCTGGTGCTTGATGCATTCTTCTGCATAATATCTAACCTGGAGAGACTAGTCTTCTAAACCTGAAATTTGTCTAGCTTAGCCTTTGGCTCTGCTTAATGGTTCTTACTTCTAATGTCATATCAAAACTGATCACTCCACATTCAAGGTTCTCAAAGAGGTTTAACAAACTTTAACTAGGCCTCACAACACTCCTTGTGAACGAAGAAATAATGTAATGAGGACTATGCTCCTTTCAGGACAAACAGCCAACCAGTATGACTCCATGTCTGACTTATTCTTGTGTCTGACTGCTGCAGTAAAAGGTCCTTGATGTCACCCATTTCGTTATGCCTTCCCATTGCAGAAGGAACACATTCAGAGAGTTTGTGCATTTCAGAGAGTTTCTGATGAATTCATTGGTCGTGGTTTGGGTTTCTCAGACTAGTAAATTGAACTCTAGCAAAACAAGGCAAATCATCAATAATAAAGCAGAGGGGCTCCTCCAATGTATAATAAGTTTGTGGTTTGCTAGG
This sequence comes from Gopherus evgoodei, assembly GCF_007399415.2. Lineage (NCBI taxonomy): Eukaryota > Metazoa > Chordata > Testudines > Testudinidae > Gopherus > Gopherus evgoodei. Next base: position 124,736,779 of record NC_044328.1, on the reverse strand, counting down.
GAAAATGGTGGTGATATGGATGGGTACAGTATTTGCATATTTTTAGCAAGTGTCAGTCTGGTAGGTCATTCCCAATGACAGGAGAATTCCATAAGCCAGGGTTTCTCAAACAGGGGTCACCACTTGTGTAGGGAAAGCCCCTGGCGGGCCGGGCCAGTGTGTTGACCTACCGCCTCCATCCGCAGGTCTGGCCCATCGCAGCTCCCACTGGTCGTGGATCGTTGCTCCGGGCCGATGGGAGCTTCCAGCAGCTCGCAGTGATCCGTGGCCAGTGGGAGCCGCGATCGCCTGGACCTGCAGACGGGGCAGGTCAACACACCAGCCTGGCCCGGCCCGCCAGGGGCTTTACCTACACAAGTGGCAACCCCTGTTTGAGAAACCCTGCCATAAGCTCATTAGCTTAAGCATACAACATTTATCTAATCCTCCTCCATCGGATAAACTCAGGAGAACAAACTTTTGTGCTCTTTGCAATATTCCCTGGTTTTGTTTGGATAGGCCATATTATAAAAGCAGCCTTTCACATGGAATTTCTGCTCCTGACCCTGTAACCAGTGAGGTGTATAAAATCATTGGGCGGGATTTGTTTTCTTTTTCTAAAGTTACGCTGAAACTCAGTTGAACTGCAGGCAAAAGCTGAGATCATTATTATTTGTTATGAACTGAATCACACCCATCCTCTCTCTTCTCCCTGCTTTATGGCATAACTTGCAACAGCATTAAAGAATCAAGTATGCACATAGAAGTAAGACAGATCCAGAAATAAGTTATAGTGGACACGTACATGATTTTAACAACAGAAACATCCTTCTCCTACCTAGTTTTTGTCAAAAAAGGTCTAAGAAGTTTTTAAAGACCATTTGGAAATTCAGAGCTTTCGCTCATTAGGAGACTGCATAAACATGTAATAAATCACTCTGCCTCCAAAAAGCGTTTCAAAGAATGAAGGTAGTAGCACAAAATCACCATTCAGATACAACTGAGGGCAGAGCACCATGTTTAGTATAATGAACATATCTTGGTTCAAACTGAAACACAAATAGGATGACTACTGCTATATCCTCAGAATACTGGGCATTCTGGTACTTCTGGAAATGACCTGGGCCTATCCCAGAAGCATGACCTCACCCCCTCTAGCATAATCTTGCACATACAGTGTATGCGAGGCCATGCTGCACAGAGGATGCCATTTTGAAGTGCCTGCCAGTCTGCCCCTGCCGGTGGCGTGACCTCCTAAGAATCTCTCTCAAAGGACACGATCACTTCAGTTCTAGACAGAGGATCACAGTCACTCCACCAGCAAATAATGTAGCATAACTCCTTTAAATCAAAGTCAGTTTGGCAGTTATCTTACCCACAGAAAATAGTTGGGGTTTTTAACATGTCAAAGCAGAGGTTCTGGTCTAAGTACTATATAAAGGAAAAGCCAGCTTTGTATCTGGATGTACTGTATTTGGTCTGTAGATAGAGGGCCTCAGTTTCCATTACTACAATATTCTAACCTTTAGAACCAAATTCCAATTCCTTGCTCCATACCCATAAAGACAGATAAGAGATTTGTTTAGCTTCTTGTTTTCAGGCTACAAACACTATTTGCACTCTTCTGATGACAAGCTAATTCTGTCGGCGGAATCTCTCGTATTAGCGGGTCTTGTTTTAGCAGCTGCTCAAGTCTTAATAAGTCTCTTTAAGTACAATTAGAGACTATTACTTATGATATAAAAAATCAATATTGCGACTACCTTAAAGTGGCTGACACTACAAAGCTGTCCAGCAAAAAGCATCCACAACGCTATGTCTTCCTGGCTCTTCCAAATACTGTGTGCCAAATTCTGCTCTGAGTTATGCCCTGTGCAAGCCCACTGGAGCATGTCAGCATCCAATTTGGACCCTTCTCTTTAATGAGAACAGCAGTGAACCAAGTTAACTCCCTGGCTCTGCTACTGACTGAGCAAGGGGTTGGAGGAATTTTCCCCTGACCATTCTGATGTACATAGGCAGACCCTGAAAGTGAGTTCTTAACTCCTTTCAGTTAGCTTTCATCTCAAACTAAAAAGCTAACCAATATTTTTAACTGCCTGTGGCTCTTGTAAATATTTTTGTAAAAAACTACAGTTGCTCTGCAAATTTATTGGATCTCCAACACCTTTGAACTCTGGAAGAGTTTGGCTGCTTGGTCCACTCAGAAAATGCCCAAGCAGGAGCATTGCAACAATGTCTTATAACTGGTCAAGATCTTTTAGTTCTTAAAAGCAACTGTAGACATTAAATACACATGGTTTGTATGTACATTTACAGACAGAGATTTTATACACACACACACACACACACACACACACACACACACACACACACACACACACACACACACACACACACACACACACACAAACAAAATATGAGCTTTACTCTATAAAATAGACTTCTCCATTCTCGGTATAGGCCATCTCCCAGTTTTCAGGTAGAGGACCTAGGTTTTCCTCTGCAGAAGGAGGTAGGTATTGAGGGAGCTTCTGAGATGGTTCCGTGGTGGGAATGGCGGTGATGCTATTATTCACAGGAGGTGGCGCTGTTTCTCTTATACTATGTATATTGTGCTCGTCTTGGTCACCAGAATCTGCTGCAGAATCACAAAAAAGATTATTGGTAATCACACTCAAATATTTGTACCACTTTTTCTTCCTTGTTCATTTGTTTGCGTCCATACCTGCATTGGTATTGGTTCCAAAGACTCACCTTACCTTTCAAAGCACAGGACTTGGGAAACAGATAGTGAGTTTTCCTGTAACTATTCCCTCTGAAGCCCCAATCCTGCAAACTGGAGCTGCTGAAGTAACTGCGTTCAGCGGGGCTCTGAAAGGGTGCAGGGGCCCACCCACAAAGAACTGCTTATGGGATTGAGGCCAAAGAGAATAAGATTTCCTTTCAGCAGAAAGATTGATTGGGAGAGTTTCAGAATTGCCTAAGGTACCTTGCAACACAAGCGCCATAGAAAGTCAATGATGTGGTGGCGTTCTTTCATATTAAACAATTTCATACTGAGCAATTATAATAATTCATTTCAATGTTTTATAATCGAGGTGTGAGATCCTGCCGTAAGTGGCAGCTTACAGCACTCTGTTCTGCCCCCATCCATAGGGTTTTACAATGCTGTTCATCTCCAGAGCCAGGTAAAATCTATAGCAATAGTACAGTCCCTAACGACGGTGGCATGGTTCTCCTCTCTCTTGAGGAAAACTCTCTGCTTGCAGTATACAGGGGGCAGAGGAGAGAGGGAATAGGGGGTTATTGGATCCTTGCAGACCCTAACCCGCCCTCCAAAATAGCAACAGTGTATGGTCTCTGCAGCAACTCCTCACATCCTTAGGCGCTGCTCCACGCAAACTGGATCTCTGCTCCTAATTACACAACGGAGACTCTAGATACATAGCTATGTTGGCATAGCCCAGTAGCGTAGGCTTGGCCTGCACCCACAGAAGGGGTTTTCCTGTGAATGTACAAACACTAACTCCCTGAGCAAGGCAATGTCTACACATAAGCAATAGAGTGGCACAGCTGCAGCTACGCCTCTGTAGTGGAGACACTTCCTGTAGTGACTACCGTCACTGCAGTAAATTTACCCTCTCAAGAGGCAGTAGCTAGGCCAGCAGAATTGCTCTGTCATCTTAGCTGTGTCTACAGTGGTGCAAACATTTTAACAGCCCTGAGTGATACAACTAGGTCAGCCTAAATTTTAGGTGTAGACCAGGCCTAAGTTAGCTATGTCAAGGGAACTCTTCTGTTGGCACCTCCACTGGGAGCTTAGGTCAGCAGAAGTTTTTTCACACTCCGACTGACATAGCTACACTGAGATAACTTTACAGCGTAAACCAGACCTTAGTTTAGAGATGTTATAAACACTGCTGTGTCTTGGGACTGGTCTACACTAGAAAAGTAGATGGACCCAGCAATGTCATGATGGGGGGTGTGTGAAAAATCCACACCCCTGAATGACAAAGTTAAGCTGACCTACGTCCCCATGTAGACAGGGCTAGGTCAACCGTTGACCTAGTTACTGCCTCTCGGGAAGCTGGATTTACTACAGCAACAGGAGAACCCCTCCTGTTGTTGTAGTATCTATACCACAGTAGGCTGCATATGCATCTCTCTGTGTGTTATGTGGCCGCATGGAAACAATATATATACTACCTGTATAACTCTGAGGATGTCACGGGGCTGCAGCTGTGTGCTGACTGGCCCACAAACAGCCTGTGGGGTGAGAACCACCGGTCTATACTGAAGCGCTACAGTGGCGCAGCAGCAGCCCTGAAGCTGTGCCGCTATAGGCTGCAAAGTGTCGACATAGCTTAGTAAGGGGAACAGGGCTGTCCCTAGGGGGATGCGGGGCCCAGGACAGAAGTGACATCATTTCTGGGACCAACCACATCAGGGGCAGGTAAAGGAGGCTAGTGGAGGTGGTGCCTCCCCAAATAGCCAGGCGCGGCCCCAACAACAATGCTCCCCCTCCTGGGCCCCACTTTGGCGGGGCTGCTGGGCTCCAGGGGGCTGGAGCCATGCCTCCCACCTTCCTGGGGCTGGGCGCACTCTCCCATGGGTGGAAGGGGCGGGGCTGGGGGTAGCCGCCCCCAGTGAGTGGTTCACCCGTCACTGATGCAGCACTGGCCAATCACGCCAACCCACGGGGCCCTCAAAGTGCGGGGCCTGGAGCAGTTGCCCCGATTCGCCGTCCCCTAGGGACAACTCTGCAAGGGAGCTTTGCTTCTTGAAGGGAGGTGGAAATCCACAACAGTCTTCCAAAACCAGAGCTACTGGACACTTAAAAACCCAGGTCTTTGCCATGGTGGACCTCTGCCTGCTGTTTCTGTGAACGAGAAAGGCACTGATATAATATTTTCTAAACCAGGAAAATAAAACTATGACCAAGATTAGTTCAACGCCCTCACTGTCTGCTTCCTGCATTAGCTCCTTCAAATATTTTAAAGTAGAGTTTGGCAAGATTAAGAAACTAAAATATGACTCATCCCCCTCCAGATCATTAGTGTAAACATGCCAAAGCTTGAAAACACAAGTCTAAGACAGACCCTCTGCAGAACAGGGAGAATATTAATATGGTTAGCAGAATTATCCCTGGCATGAAATAAGCATGAAAAAAAGTCTTTTGACCTGGGTGGGCCAATGCTCTTCTTTCCAGATTTTGTGCTCATTTGCTGGAGACAAGGGGTCAAAGTCTGATCTCACAATGACAGATTATTTGTATCTTTCATTAATTCGCAGAGTAGAAAACACTAGTCAGAGGGAATATATATCTCCTGTCTCCGTAAAAGGCAAAACAGTGAGTTTCTTAGTTAAACTGTTCTAGTCAGGGCTAGTTCCCATTAGAAAGGAGATTAATTAGATCTCAGAATGGCCTTTTCCCAACAACAGGTCCTGTGAGGGTGGGATAGGGTGGGAGATGTAAAGTAGGGAGTTTTGCAAACGGGGTGTGGAGCTGGGATAAGGGTTCCAAACCGCAAGGAAGATTTACCTTCAAAAGGATAGCTCAATGGTTTGAGAACGGGCCTACTAAACTCAGGGTTATGAGTTCAATCCTTGAGGGGACCATTTGGGGATTGGTCCTGCTTTGAGCAAAGGGTTGGACTAGATCAGGGGTTCTCAAACTGGGGGCTGGGACCCCTCAGGGGGTCACGTGGTTATTACATGGGGGGTCACAAGCTGTCAGCCTCCACCGCAAAGCTCGCTTTGCCACCAGCATTTATAATGGTGTTAAATATATAAAAGAGTGTTTTTAACCTGGGGGGGGGGGGGTTTGCACTCAGAGGCTTGGTATGTGAAAGGGGTCACCAGTACAGAAGTCTGGACTAGATGACCTCTTGAGGTCCCCCTGATATTCTATGTTCTATGAACTTTTGGGGCTGGTAAAAAGCAAAGATGGAACAAACAAACTGAACACAATCCTGAAAAATATCTGGGAACTTCATCTGGGAGGAGTAGGTAAGAGGGGGTGCCTGGTAAAAGGAGGAGCCAGGCATATCAAAGGGACTTAATGGGCTGGGAAAGAGACTCAGAGAATCAACAGGACTAAGGAAAAAAACAGACACAAGAGGATGCACCGCTGAGATACTGCCTGGCTAACAGGTTGAGAAGTTGTTGACCAAGGAGATCAAAAAGAACAGATGCTTTTCCGAAGAAAGCCATTACAGAGTCGTAGATTCTAAGATCTGGTCTATACTACAGACTTACATTGCTATAACTATGTCGCTCAGGGATGTGAAAAATCCATGCCCCCGAGTGATGTAAGTACACTGACTCAACCCTCAGTGTAGCAGGAGAAATTTTCCCCGTCAACATAGTTACAGCCAGATTAACTATGCTGATACGAGAGCTCTCTCTCGTCGGCATAGAGCATCTTTACTGACACACTATAGCGGTGCAGCAGAACCGATGCAGTGTTTTAAGTGTAGATCTGCCCTTTGACCAGAAGGGATCATTGTGAGCATCTAGTCTAATCCCTTACATAACAAGGGCCATAGAACTCCTGTCCATTACAAGGAAGCCTGTGTACCTAGCCGGACGAGTCTGTCAAATGCCAAGCCTGACGTATTGTAAGCTCCTTGGGATCTTTTTGTTCAGTGACTCTCAGCACCCCCACTTTAAAAATTGTTCCAGTGCCCCTGTGTCACTGGGGCTTCCAGATGTTACTGAAATATGAATAATAGTAATTAATTGTGAATATCACTTGTTTTGTTAATCTGAACTTTCTTCCCTGTTTTTAATTAATCTTGTGTTTAATGGTCGTAGACAGTTGATTTGGGGAATATTTCGTGCAAACCAGGCCCAAGAGAAAGCCTCTTCAGTGGAGAGAGAATTAAGGGAAATGAATGTCTGGAGACTTCTGCCACATCTTGGGTTTCTTGGTCAAGGAGGGCATGGATCAAAGAATCCTCCTCCATAAGGCTTGCTCTTTCCAGGGCTGTAGTCTGCCCCAGTACTACTGTTTCTGTTCATTTGCTCTAGTGCTCACTACAAGTGCTTCCCAAACACTTAAGAAGGATGGACCCTGCTCCAAGCAGCCCACAAGTAGACAGAGGACAAGGGAATAACAGCTGGCAATTTCAATACAATTATGTACAAATGCACAGAAAATGCCTGTGGGCTGAAACACCTTTCACACAGGTGTAACTCCAGTGACTTCAACCAAGTGACTCATGATGTGCAGTGATGAGAGTGGGATCAGGACCCGATCCAACAACACGGATAGAGTGAAAACAGCAGCAAAACCTCATGTTCTATGTGTCAATGCTACAATTTCTGATTATACTGACAGCTACTTTCTTTGGATGCTCTTAAAAAGAAAAAGAAAACAATGAAAAGTAAGTGCAGGAGCATTTATAAACCCTCAGTTAACTTCTGTGTTTCTGAAACAATAGTAACTGTAAAGATCTTAGTTGGCTTCTCTGTTTCTGCTCTGTTCCAGTAATGCTGTGGGTGCTGACTCAGCTTTAAAACGCAACATTAGGCTGAACAAAGATCAAGGAAAGAATGGTCACAGGCATCTCTCCAGTGACTACCTCTTGCCATCCCATACAGAAAGTGGCGGCATGTCCTCCCATGGATATCTATCTGCAGGTGCAAATGTTTCAGCAGACCTGACAACCAGGCTTCTACACATGGAAGGAACTTGCAGTGGTAAATAGAATGTGCTGCACTGGCAGAAGGACTTACATACTTTTGAAATCTGGTCCCTAAGTGCTAACACCAATGAGAGTTAGGTGCACAGCTTTTGAAAATCCCACCATGAACATGTTTCATCACCTAAGTAACTTTGAAAATCTAGCCGTTAGAGCCAGATCTTCAGCTGGTGGAAATCAACAGCACAGCTCCTCTGAAATAACAGGCTCTAGGACAACTGACACCAACTGAGAATCTTGCCCATAGTTTGGAAAGAAACTAGGTGGTGGTGTTGATTAAGCAGAGGAATGTGAGCCAAGGGCTTCTGAGCTCTAGCCTTGGCTCTTTCACCAACCTGCTACATAATCCCATGCCAATCACTTCAGGCCTGATTTTCAGAGACACTGAGGGCTTGCACTGCACATGAAGCGCAACCATCTCTGAAATGAGGCAATTGACTTCTCTCTGCTTCAGGTTTCCTGGTTGTGAAAATGGGAATAACCCCGTTCACTGCTTCCACGCTTCACGGGAGCATTGAGCGGAGTAATTAACACTTGCACAGTGACTGAAGGGGTATGAAGCCCTATATAAATCACAAGGACGCTACTTGAAAGTTCTGGGCGACCAAGATACAGGACGAAGGTTTTAATCCTAAGGGTTTGAGCCAGTTCCCATTGTCCTCAGTGGAATCTAGACAGAGCCATTTAGTCTCTTGTTCTGAGCCTACCAGCAGTGAGCAGCGGGGTGGTCAGCCTCAGGCAGGGGACAGCTTTCACACAATGCTCCTGGTTCTCTTGGCCATGGGGCAGCACCATAGTTTCATGCAGTTTAAGGGCACAAGGGACTGTTAGATCATGTAGTCTGACCTCCTGCATTTCACAAGCCCTCAAGGCAACCCGGGGGGGGGGCGGGAGTTTTGGGGGAATAGAGTGTGCCCCAGACACTGGAATTCTGGGTGGTGGCAGTATACCAGAGCTAAGCTAGTAATTAGGCTTAGAAGCATCCATGCAGGTCCCCACATTTGTACCCTAAAGCTCAGAGTGGGGAAAGAAACCTTGACACCCCTTAACAGGCACAGGACATTTTAGGAAGTGAAACTCCAGGACTTCTTAAGCAGACCAAGTTTGCTTTCACATCTCATTGCCACTCTTTGGGCCAGCCCCAGCCTGCTGGAGGATGTACCACAGGGAACAGAAGAAGGAGTAAACTGTAAGTGCTTGAGGAGACCTTGGTGTAGGTAAGAAATGTGGCCAACTATTAAAAGAAAAAAAGTGAAGAGGGAACAATTTGTTTCAAACGTATCCAACTTGCTCCACAGAGCCCAGGTTACAATGGTTAGACGTGTCAGTGGTAACGAACACTGCCTTGACTTTTTCCAGCCTGGCTGAAAATCAAGCGAAAATGGCAGAGGGAAAAGTCACAGTTGGAAGTGAGGATCTACGCAGATTTGGCTTCCTACACGTTGTTCACAATATTTCAAGATGACAACGAGTTTCAGATTTTCATTAAAACGTTTTACAACAGCAGCTGCTTTTTATAGTTCACAGGAAAAGGTTCAGAATGTTTACATGCTCTCCAATACTACATCACGTCTCTTTACGAACCAGCTTCAACCTCTTCAAGAGCAAAATGACCACTGTGATGCTTATAAGGATTTAAAATCATTTCTTTTACTTTCCACTAGGTGTTGTCCAATCATTCTGAACACACACTCCTGTCAGGTGGGCTCCAGCTCGTTTGGAATTGATGGAGTCATCTAGATCTACCCTAATGCAATTGAGAGTAAAATCTGGCCCACTGAATTCAGCGGACACTATTTAAAGGAACATGAATGTACCTCAAATGACAAATGTGCCCCATCCTGTACAATAGTGGAGAAATTCTCAATTACTCTACACAGCAAGAGATGTCTACTCAGAAATCCCAGCTACTTCCCATTTTAGAGGCATCTATGATTATGTAAGACTGTAAAACAAAGTGACTACATGAGGTTCTGAAGAAAATACACTACTTCTCTCTGTGCTGTTTAATCGGACTCTGACCCGCATTAACATAAGATATCAAAAGGGAAAAGATTCAATGAATTTTCTTAAAATGAAGATAGATTAGAAAATTCTATGTGGTCTTCACAGATAAAGTCTATGAGTCGATGGCATAATTCTACTCTGAACTCTCAAAAAAGAAATACTTTAGTTAACCATAATGCTTCCTCATTTAGCAAATTAGCTATGTTGAGTATAGTGACTGGTTAAGGGTGGGGGGAAATGGAATCAAGGGCTATATAACTTTGTATGGGAAACAGATACACATCTAGGTTAATCCCTGTCATTTTTAAACTATTCTGTGAGCTAGGGGAAATGTGTTATTAACAGAAGACAGTAGAAATACTTCTAACCCAGATTACAATGTGGTTCAATCCAGAACTGGCAGCATTGCAGGGCTCCTATTGAGAAGGGGGAAAAATGCAGCGCATCCTATAATATGGACAAGAATATTTTTTGCTTTACCTGTAAAGCTACTATTCATTTCAGGGACGTCATCCTCATCCTCATTCTCATTCTCTGTATGCACTATGCCAGCATTTTGCATATCATTATAAGACTTGGTTCGTTTTGGAGTCGACTGCTTGAAGTTGGACTGAAGATTTTGCAAAGCATCAGTGTTAATCACTTTCCCACTGACAGGTTGGCTGGGAGGCTTGGGTGTTCCATAATAGTTACCTAGGCAATAGAAACACATTTGCATGTTCAAAAAAGTAGATTTTAAGCTGCAAGATTTTTTATTCTTCTTCTTATTCCAGCAAAACCTCTTTCTCCCCGCAAAAGAGAAAAAAAAAGTTCTTGTTTTTCAAACTATATTTCACTTCTAGAATAGACTAGAAAGATTTATTTCCTTTTAATTTATTCATGTTGAATTTAAAAGTAGAAGCGAGGGTTGCATTGTTTAGGTGCACCGAGCATACAAGGACTAAAACAAAGGCAGCTGTGGTGAATAGCAAAACTTCATCTCATTACATTTGAATTTCAATTAGTGGCCTTTTTATATGTATTCATCACATAATGCTGTGTCAGATTTAGAATGAGCCCTGCAGAAAATAAAAAATTCATTACTGCTATCACCAGATAAGTGATGAAAAACTGGGATGACCTGCTTTAATAGAAGAGTTCTTTTGGGTGGCTGTTGCGTTTTTGAAAAAATAATCTCTTTCTAAAGGAACACTTTGTCAAAGGAAAACACCAAGTGCCACCTGTTTTCTTCAAAGAAAAATTTCAGCTGTTGAGGTCAGTTAGGTTAGAAGTGAACTAGTGAAATCTTTAAATCAAGACTCTTAGGGGCAAATATCACCCTTGCCTTGCTTATACCCACATGCAGCTCCCAGGGACAATTTTGATCCTTTCGGTGAAGTCCCATTTTATGGCAGGTTCGTTCTAGCCTGGATAGCAATCTTCACAATGAAATATTTCAGCATTTCCACTCTACTTCACTTTGCAGTAGCACTTATGAACCCCTGTCATTTAGACCCAATTGCGCTAGGTGCTGTATGAACACAGAGCAAAAAGACAGTCCCAAAGAATCTATGATTTAAGTAAATTTATGATATTCAGAATACAGTTTATATTACTTGTGATTATAAGCAAACAAATCTATATTTAAAATATTAGTTATCCATACCAGTTTCAACAATTCTTACATAATTTTAATTTCTGCCCTTGGGCCACAGAAATGGACTTCAAACATTGTCCATTTAAATACAGCCTTTTATTCTCAGGGATCCCAAAGCAGTTTCAAAAATACATTTCTACCTCTCCACCTCCATGTTTATATATGCACATGATTTATATCAGCCATAATTCTTTTCAAAATTCTACTCTGAAAACACACAGGTAAATTTGATTACATTATGCTTTATATCTTCAGCTAACTAGATTACATGTAAAGAAATAACGAGACAATGATTTGTCATAAAAGTTTTATCAGAATCCAAACCTTGCTGACAAAACCCTTTTAGTGCACCATACCATCCTATATACTGTATATTCTCTCCCTCTAATACATAGAGACATTCAGAGTACACAATGTGTGTGTATATACAGATACACACAAAATGCAGATTATCCCAAATAAATACACATGAAACCTGTATACTACACCAAACCATCATGTACTGTATATATGCCATATACATTACAAACACACGCACAAACTCCTGCCTATAGGAGAATGTGTTTTATGTGTTTAAAATTAATAAATGAGTTACACACAGATGTAGACAAACCTGCTGTACGCACAGCTAAAAAGCAGTAATCCCTAGGTTTGCAGTAGAACAGGCAGTTATTTTACAACGTCCAGTTACAGCTCACTAGAGCTTGATGTGGAAATCACATACATTATGAATTTTAATCCATAAAACGTAACATTTATCTGAACGGTCATTTGAGTGGTTGAATCAATCTTCTCCTTTCAAGCTTCTACTCTAGTCCAGCCCTGAAGCTCTATTTCCATTGGCCTTCGGGGTGAATTAAGACAGGAATCATGTCCGAGCAGTCAGAGGGTTGTGTGCAGGAAGGAGAGTGAAAAACCAAGCAAACACCCGTGGGCCCTGTGAAGGGCATGGGGATAGATTGGGGCAACAGGGAGTGAGAAAGAGTCCAACCAGGAGAAAGGATCAGCTGAGTTCATCAGAGAGGGCCTGCAAAAGAAAGGCTAGCTTCTGCTGCTAAGCAAATCCCAGTTTGCCTTCTCGGCTTACCCTGCACAAAGATCTTACCCATCGCACTGCCGTCTTAGAGTACAAGGACTAGGATTCAAAATTGACAGTTTCTGGAAATCAGAGGGAATCCCTTCTCAGAGCATTTAGCGATGTAGAAACACTATGAGCTTCATTCTTGGTAAGCTCCATTCAAGTGTCTATAAAGGATCAAGGAGTCAACTCCGTAGATCACTGCAATGTTCAGCATTACCTTTCTGTTTTATTTTTCATTTCAGAATCTTAAATGTACACAGATGCATAATTTATAGGGAGAAGGAAATGACTTCCTCTGGAAAGAGCCCCTAATGGGGATGTCGAATCTTACAGCAGGTGCAGTCTCTGCTAGAGAAATGATTCTTACGTTCTATCTGCTGCAGGAATATTTTATGGAGGAGGAGGAGTAATGTGAGAGAGAAAGGAGGGGGAACATAAAAGAGGTAGGAAGAAAAGTTAATCTATCTTACTCTATTCTGTACTTCTCCACAGATTCAGTATTACTTGGTTATTTCTCTTTTATGCTCTGTGTATTTTACAAGGATACTAACAGGTGATTACAAAGATAAACGAATGTATAAAGCACATGGGTAGCAATTCAGCTTCTGTGTGTGGCCTGAACACAGATACTTTGTCCAGCATTTATTTCAGCGATTTTGTAAGCTGTTAGACCTACAAATATGCAATACATATGAAGTTTTAGACAAAGGGTACATAGGTGTGTAATGGGGACAGAATTTTGATAATCTTGGTAAGTATGTAACACAGATGTGCTAAAGAGGTCTCTTGGGGACCCCTTTGTTAAAATTCCACCACCAAATTCAAGGAAAGGCTAGGATGATTTCTCCCTGCCTCTGATGAGTTCATCTCCCTCTCAGATCTTCCGGTAATAATTTAGACCAATGGTTCTTAACCTGCGGCCCAACCGGCACACAGCTGCAGCCCATGTGACATCCTCAGGGCCAGACAGGCAGTGTGTATATATATGGTTTGGATGCGGCCACATAACACAGAGAGCTGCTTGTGTGACTCACAATGGTAATTAGATTGAGAACCACTGGATTTAGAGAGAGTGCTCATAAAAATATGAGTAGTGGCAATCACTTTCTAAAAAATATCAGGCAAAAATGTCTCAAGTTTGACAACCGAAGTCTCTAGTCACTTAGTCAGTATTTTTTTTAATTATTTTTTGCTTTTGGAATATATCATATTGAATCAACACATTTGTTTTTTCCCCCAAGGGAGAATATTACCAAAGTTCCCTAAAAACATCTTTAATTCCCCTCTTACTTCCAATTACCTAAATTACTCATCTACTCATATTTTTCAAGCTATATGTTTCAATGTCCGCACAGTAGAACCTCAGAGTTCCAAACACCAGATTTACGAATTGACCAGTCAACCACACCCCTCATTTGGAACTAGAAGTACACAGTCAGGCAGCAACAGTGTCGCCCCTCCTCCCCCAAATAAATAAATCAGCAAATACAGTACAGCACTGTGTTAAACATAAACTACTAAAAAAAAAAAAAAAAAAAGGTAAAGCAGCATTTTTCTTCTTCATAGTCAAGTTTCAAAGTTGTATTAACGTCCATGTTCAGTTGTAAACTTGAAAGAACCACCATAACATCTTGTTCAGAAGTACGAACATTTCAAAGTCACGAACAACCTCCATTATGGGAGGTGTTTGTAACTGCAAGGTTCATATGTATTTCAATGTGGCAATCTATTTAGACTGCCTGTTTAACTTAAAATGGATGGTCCTTGGGGTAGGAACTGATTCTTTTTCTGTGTTTTGCCAGGGCACTTTGAAGATAAAAACTCACCATGAATAAAAATCTCAAACTGTGGAAATGCCATACCACAGCCTGGCTCCCAGGACATCAACTGGAGATGACTAGACTCAATGGAAATGTTCTTGTGCGTCTCAAATTCGTGTTTGCTGCATTCAAATAAGTATATTTCTCTACGCTGCTCAGTTCATTTGGAAGGTGCTGCAACAGAGCACTGGATGAATGGGCCACAGGGCTCCTGGTACAGCCTTTGGCTCTTTAATAATGGATGCAGTAACTAAAGCTCACGTTTGCTCCCATGCGTGTACTCCACCAGAAATGGCATCTAGAGCTTCCAGACTCATGGGTACAGAAACAGGGGAGACATGCAGTCAATGAAAGGGTTCTCTGCACCATTAGGCAGGAAGGCTGAGAGGGAGATACCAGCTGATTTGTGGGGGCAGGAAGTTATTTTGTGGCATCTGCCAGGTTTTCCCTTTTCAAACAAAACGAGCAACATTTGGTATAATTGTCATCTCCTGAAAGTGTGTAAACATTGAAGCTGGGCTGCCACCATTTAACTTCCAACACAATCAAGCAACAACCCAAAACAAACATTGTCTTTTGTCACTGATTGTAATTAGCAGCAGTTTGGCCTTGATTTTGATCAATGTAAAAAACGAACATGTCAATACTGAATGTAGCTCTCTCATATCTGCTCACAGGTCTCACATTTTAAAAAAAATCTGAAGCTATATCAAGTACTTTCTCTGTTCTTTTGAGATTCCTCTTTTTAAAATTCTTCTTACTGTTTATTTTTTACAGAGCTGGTTGAATAGTTTTTAAAATATCCCTCATTTCATGATCAAAATTTAAAATACTTTTTTGGTTTGCTGTTCTTTGGGTGGAAAGTCACATCACTTCCTATTAATGAGTATTTGGACTACCATAAGGAAGTCAGTCTTGAAAGCCTCAAAAAGCTTAGTACAAATGATCATCCATTCAGAAATTTCTATTGGAATTTTGAGTATTTGCTATTTGTTGTTTTTTCAACTTCTGTATCAATTATTTCAAATCAACCAATCAAGAAGAGGCAACACCACCCTCTGTTTTAGCAACTCAGCCACACACCAGGAATAACAAACAGTGAAAAGTCAAAGCAAAGCATTTATGAACCACCCATAAGCTGGAAATTATTTGTTTAAAGTATCCTGCTAATAAACAAAGAATGTATACATGAAAAGGCAATTTAGCATTGGTCTGTGAGAAATTTATGAACCAAAATGGGCTAAATTCATAACAAATATAATCTGTACTGAATCGTCCACTCAGCTCTAATTATTAACATCATCTTACTCTTACAGCACACAACACCCATTATCCCAAAGGATCCTAAAGCATGTTACAAACAACATACAGTAGTGATGGCCTGACTTTCAGAGGTGCTGTGCTCCTACAGAAATCAGTAGGAGATCTGCAGTGCCACCAGCACCTCTGAAAATTATGTCTGTAGTTCTGAATTCACTGACTCCTATAGCAAAGCATAATTTTGCAATGATAAAAGAAAAGCCCTCTCTTTGCAATGAGGAGCTAACACTTCAGAGGACACATACTATCTTCAAAACTCCAGTATTGTGCTTTGACAATGTTTCTACTAATGGCTTATGTCTTAAAAAGCAGTCTCTGTTGCATTCTATATTAATTCAAAATGGCATTCTGAGGAAGAAATGTAGATAAATACGAAAATTAAGCAAGGTCTTGACATGCAGAATCAAAATGTAATTATTAATGTAATTTGTTTTTTGAGCCGTGCCTCTTTTGTCCGTTCTCCAGAAGAACCAAAACGATTGACCCTTAATTTCACTGAAAGTGGCTCTGTTCATCTAATCCAATGAGAGTGCTTGTGTCTGATTAGCACAAGACGAATTGATTCCTGGAAGTGGAGATAGGGTTACAGTGTTTTAGCTGTTCACTTCCCAGACTGTATTTGGCTACGGATTTCTACGTTTAGATGTCAGATCTGGCTGCTGTCTGCAGGAATCACCTAACTGCAACCCACATTGATTAGCAATTGCCTTGAGGACATTCAGAGTATCCAGGCAACCAAGAGGCGGCCAGAGATGTAGCATCTGGAACGGGAAGCAAAGCACAGCATGGTTTTGCAGTCAGCAATGAAAGAGAGCACTGAGAAATTAAATTACAATGTATGTAAATCAAATCTCCTTTATATTTCTGATTCTCTTGAGATGGTTCAAAATGGGCTAGCTGAGAGATCAGTCTGGATGTTTTGTTGGGAATTAGCCAAAATGTTACAATAGGCATATTTTAATTTATGGCTTAAATTCTTGGGTAACAACCAAGAATCTTGCATTATGATCTCATTGGCCAAATAGGCTGGGATTTTCATTGGGGCTTAATGAATACAGGGACATGGACACCAAACTCCCTTAGGCTCCATGAAAAACCTAGACATAATAAATAACTTCAAAATCGTTTTCTACCATGTGGATGTATCAAAATCATCACCATTACGGTGAACGACAGCTAACAGAAAATCATTAGCTATCACTCCAACCACATGGCTATTGTTCAATCTGTATATAGCTGCATACAAACAGATTTAATGCAGACAAAAAATTAAACAAAGATATTCACAGAACTAAAACCCACTTCCCCAGTTATGCTTTAACACTGCAGCATAGTTTGTTGGGGGGCGGGGAGGAAGGAAGAGTCTGACCGTAACAGGCAAGCAGGGATATCTTGGCTCCACCGGCTGTGGCTGACTCTGTGAATTCAAGATTCTTTCCTGAAGTCAGGCAGGGACCATTAATGTTAACATCACATTGGAGTATCTGTTGTACACACACAATCTGATATGTATATACAAACACAGGTGCATACATATAGGTATATATAAATACACACCCAAAATTGCTGTGAATTGCTATACACACCATATGCTCTAGCTAACGTGAACCCACAAAAAGCAAGGAACAGCACATATGTTCTACTACTCCTGCCACACACACTTCCCTTAGCATGACAACTAGCATACAATACAGACTATTCATCTCAGCTTTATTGCTGAGCCTTTTCGCACATAACCCCTTACCAGATTATCATTTCCTCAACATGGTCATGCGTGTTTGGTGCGCTAGATGGTTATGTTGGACGAGGGTAGTTTGGAGGATTGTGTACACAAGGTGGTTCTGAGGGGGGTGGAAGGCTGGTGTCTAGGAGGTCAGAGAGCATGGGCTGTAGTATGTGGCTGTTGTAGTGGAAAGGGGTAAGGAGCACGCTCGCAGACGGAAGCATCGAAGGTATGCACTATTAGGTGGCTTACCCTTTCACTTCCTTGCTCTTAGGGCTAGGTGTCAGGTATGTTGTGTGCATAGCAACCCTAATGGCTTCATAACAAAATTTTTGTGTATTATTTCATACAGGTTCTTTGAATGCTTCGGTGTAAGCTGGAAGTTGGATGAGGTGGAGGTAAGGGCCAGACCTCTGACACACAGAAGTACAACTGCAGCAGAAGATATTTTGTCTTTTAGTAGCCACATGTGAGTCCTTCCTTGCTGCAAGATAAAATGTGCCAGAAAGCCTAGCTTACAATTGATAATATTTCATGTGTGTTCAGCACCCATTAATGAGGCTTGAACGTGTCCAGCTCCTATCAACAACCGCTCCTGTATTCTCAACCTCCATTGATCAGGCTTGTGCACATAGCACATACTGTGTCCATAACAGCTAAAAATAACCCTAAATCTTACATTCAAGCGCCCCCTCAAAAAAAAAGAACAAAACCCCTCTGTCCTTTATGCTAGAAATCCTCAGGATCAACTTTGCTACCAAGTTTTGGGTCAACAGGCAATGATTTTAAGAGACAGCTGTCCACAATGAAGAGTAGCGCTACCGAGAAAAAAGTTTAGCCGGAGACAAAGATATCCTATTAAAAATGTATGAACCATACAAAAAATCCATAGAAAATTCAAAGGGCATAAAAATTAACCTTCTATGAAATTTCACACCACTTGTCTACCTATATATTGAGAAAAACAGGAATTTATGTTCCATTTTAGAATGCAACTAACTACACTCTTCTTTTTTACCAGAGAAAAGGAAAAGAAAAGCATGAAGTCAAGGGGGGTGGGAATCTTTCCACAATATGTAGATGTTAATAAGTGGATCTTTGACATGATACACTGTAGTGCTCTAAAGGAGCCATTATGATTTATTGAGTCAATCCGTAGTACGTAGACCTTAATAAGCGGATCTTATCTTATTAAGTGGAACATGTTTTTCTGCCACATGTGCATCCACAGCATCTGCCACCCCAGTCTTCTGATCTTTCTCTTCATGTTTTGCATACCATGGTCACTGCACTCATTTCGGGGCTGTACAAAGTTGGTGAGACCCACAGAATGCAAATCAACAAGAAACTAGAACAAAAAAAAGCAACTGTTCTATAGAAACAGATGGAGGAGGAGGGCCAGTGGACAGAAATATGCAGAACACACACATCAGAAATATTAGGTAAAATGGAAGTTTCTTGGAATTCAAGTGGTGGTCTCTGAATGCATCCTGGGACTTTTGCTGCTATTCTAGCTGGACCGTTAAGGTAGCTGATTACAGTCATTAAGTACTTGTAATCAAGGTCCCTGTCTAAAGTAGCCAGTTTAATATTATATATGCTAATAAGTCACCCATTACTTTAAGTGATGAAACTAATGAGGATTACTTATTACTTTTCTTGGCACTCTCACAACGCCAGTCCCGAGAATGAAAGGATGATGCCTTGACAATAATGCTCTATAATTTAACAACCCTTCCCACATTACAGCACTTTTTCAGCTGAGGATCACTAAGTGCTTTACAAGCATTCATTAATGAAGCTGCATAACACCACAGTGACACTTGGCAGTCACCCACTTCCCACCCCCTGACTTCCCCTCTCAGAACCCCTGGCCCATTCACACACACTCCGCACCTTGTCCCCTAACGGTCCCCCTGGGACCCCACCTCCGATCCAATCTCCCCTGCTCCCTGTTCCCTGACTGCCCTTCCGACTCCTATCTATATCCCCACTTCCTGACAGGCCCCCCAGGACTCCCACTCCCAAACCTCCCTGTTCCCCATGCCCTGACCGCCCCCCCAGAACCTCTGCCCCAATCAACTGTCCCCTCGTCCCTGACTGCCCCCCAGGACTCCCCGCTCCCTTACCCAACCCCTCACTCCTCCAGGATCCCTTACCAGCAGCAGCTCGCAGCCGCGACACCCAGCCAGAGCCAACTGCGCTCCTCATGCTGCCCAGCGGGAGCAGTGGGTCAGAGTGCGGCCTGCGTGGCAGCAGGGGAGGGGCCGGGGACTAGGTTCCCCGGCTGGGAGCTCAGGGGCCGGGCACGATGGTCCCGCAGGCTGGATGTGGCCCGTGGGCTGTAGTTTGTCCACGTCTGCTCTAAATGGACTTTTCCTTTCTGAATGTATCACCATAGGGTGATGGCATTACATTTCACATTGGATCACCATTCCACCCAGCATGCACACACTACAGAATCTCCCAGTGTCAGAGCAGTGCTACCAACTCTTGCCATTTTAAAGTGCATCTGATGGTACTGGATGTTTTACTTCCAGGTCCAGCACCTGAAGTCAGATTACTGGAGAATCTCAGCTTTCATTAAAAATAATGTCGAAGAGAAAAAGCTTTAAAAGTAAAGCCTGGTTTCTGTTAACCACCAAAACAAGAAGGCAAATTGAAAGAACCCAACACTTATTAAAATCTTCTGATTTTGGAACGTTTTGGTTTGGCATCACTTTTGGAGGAGATTCAGAATGTAAATGGGCTGGTGCAGCACTCTCCCATGGGGGAAAAGGTAGCAGCCCCCTGAACCATTTGGAAGTAACTGCCATACCCACTCTGCTTCAAAGAGAAAGCTTTTTGCAGTACAAAACCACAAGCCATATTGTCCTTAACTCAGGAGCTAGGCTACACATTCTTGAGTGCTATCGACTGACAATTATCAGTTGACTATTTACATCTACACCGACAGAGCACTCTCATAAGGGGCTGCATCCAATCCAATCTCCCAGCCTTCTGTGGCTCCACCTTCAGTTCTTTTCTCTTTTTAAAGCGGAATCCACAATGGACTCAATATCCTATGTGTTACCCTTCCTCTTATCACTCCAGTGGCCTGTTTTAGAATCCTCCTTTCCAGCCACTCTTGTCCTCAATAAGCTAAGTGCAAGAGAGCTTTTAAAATGATGTCAATTTTCACAAGGCTTCACTGCTTCTTTTGGCCTCGCCCTCACTGTCAACTTTCCAAGTGCTACCTTAGCAAAGGGGAGGGAAGGTGGCGACGGTTTCTCTTCAATTTCTGAAATAAAGACCTCTGAGACCTCTGAGAGAGAAGAGCAACAAGAATGATTAAAGGTCTTGAGAACATGACCTATGAAGGAAGGCTGAAGGAATTGGGTTTGTTTAGTTTGGAAAAGAGAAGACTGAGAGGGGACATGATAGCAGTTTTCAGGTATCTAAAAGGGTGTCATCAGGAGGAGGGAGAAAACTTGTTCGCCTTAGCCTCCAATGATAGAACAAGAAGCAATGGGCTTAAACTGCAGCAAGGGAGATTTAGGTTGGACATTAGGAAAAAGTTCTTAACTGTCAGAGTAGTTAAACACTGGAATAGATTGCCTAGGGAAGTTGTGGAATCTCCATCTCTGGAGATATTTAAGAGTAGGTTAGATAAATGTCTATTAGGGATGGTCTAGACAGTATTTGGTCCTGCCATGAGGGCAGGGGACTGGACTCGATGACCTCTCGAGATCCCTTCCAGTCCTAGAGTCTATGAGATGTAGCAGGGCAGAGGCGTAATGTGCATGTAGAAGTAAAATTGGGGTCTGCAGTGGTATCCAGCAATAAACACACCACTAGACGACTTGATAAACCTTCAGAAGGCAAACTCATCTTCTAATGTCAAAACACTCTCTATACTTCCTAGACTGTACTTCGATTAGACCACCAGAGAAACTACCAAAACATAGCCTGGAAATGCATAACACAAGTAGGCACTGCATTTTTACTAATTTAGAATGTTTCTACCTTTGCGTGATTCTTTCAAAAGTCCTGTAAACTCTGCTCAGAGTGGAGTGCTAGCTTATCAAACCCAACAAAATCATAGAGCTAACATGCCAATTGAACTTCAGTCACACAGTTCTTCATTGCATACCATTCCCCCTTCCATTATGTTTAGGTTGTCTAATTAGCTGATAAGCTCTCCAGGGCAAGAACTCAAGTCTTTTTTTCCTCTCTGAAAACCATCTAGAGCAATACATTCTTATTATTCTAAGATGATGAAGACAAAGAGCATCAAAGTTGATTTAGTTGGGGATTGGTCCTGCTTTGAGCAGGCGGTTGGACTAGATGACCTCCTGAAGTCCCTTCCAACCCTGATATTCTATGAAGGTGATAGCTATGTTAGTCTCCAGTAAACGTATGTGAGACTGAGTTTTTTTTGAGTTTTACCTTCTTCTTTCATATGGCTGGTGTTTCACCTGAAGTTGATGGAGCCAAATAGCTACATCAGGAGTAGCAGAAAATGAGTTCTATGACCCCAGTTTACAGTACGACATTATTGGCAGTTTCAGGAGAATTCTAACCTCCACACTGATAATATATGCAAATCAGGAGTAGGGTAGGTAAAGAAGAGGAAAGGTAAAGGAAGAAGAAAGTTGACTTAGAATGAAAAGCTGGATGAATAACCCAAGTATCAGAAGGATTTAACTTTGTCTTTGCTATTTATTTTTTTTAACAGAATCTGTTATGATCACAACATTGACTTCTAATTACATCACTGACTGGATCAAAATCAAGATCAACACTGGTCAAACCAAATGTAAAGTATGTTTAACAACAAACAACAACAACAACAACAAACCCGTAAACAAATCTCACAAAGTCAGAAAAATCATTCCCTGGACTGTTATTTATTGCATATTACAGTGGAATTGTATGTATCAAGATTCACACATCTCTATTATCATAATTATTTCTTTATTCTCATGGATTTTCCTTTGGAGAGTACAATGGATTTTCACATGTGCCAAGAACCAGAAAATCCAGTTGACATCAATGGGAGATGAGGCTGTTCAAACTCCTGAAAATGAGATGCCAAAATTCCACATGCCTCTGCTATACCAACCAATATTAAATTTCCCTGTATCATCAGAAAATGATGAAAACAGCAGCAATATTCTTTTGAACTGGAAAAAAATATCTAAAATAGACATAGTATATGTTTTATCAGTTTAACATATAAACATGTGTACTGTGAAATGGCCACATTTAAACTGCCCTAGCTGAGCACACCATTAACTGAAAACTAATTTCCAGAGACTGTCCCAAGAGCCGGCTTAGAGACAGGTACTCATTTTCCCTTTCAAAGTGGAAAGGTCAAAAGAGGACTGGGATGTGATAGGAAAGCAGTTCAACTAATCTATTTTGAGCATCATGACAAGGAAAACTAATTGAGTGTTATAGTTAGACATAGGAAAAGAAAAAAAGCTCACTTCGGGGTAGTTTAGCTATTGGAATATTAGCAGTGATGCTAATTAACTCACAGCAGCGGAAGAGTGAAACCAAACTATAAAATTAGTAACATCATGCAATGCTAAACCCATAAAGATTTGACATTGCAATCATTTCGCCCGGTGCAGCTGTAGGTGAAGATTCAAGTGCAATGTTTAAAGGTGACGCTACAAAGGAGTATAAAAAGCTTGGGTTTAAAAAAAATTCAGGATTTTATTATACATCCTAAAGAAGCAAAAAAGATGCAAAAAAAAAAGACATTGTGGGCCTACTTTAAGCAGATAATTAGCCGTACTTCGGATTTCTTTTGCACATATTTTGCATTAGTTCCTTAAGGGCTGCAAAATAAGTATGTCTTCACCCACTTCCCTACTTATGTCAGGATCCATTTGGCAGTGTTGATCCGCCCAGCAGATGGCAATATAGCTTGAGCATGGTTTTATCTCCTTGTTGCTCTTGTTGTTTCTTTGACAGTGCATCACCTTCATTGATGTTGTAAGATGATGAAGCACTGCTCTAAAAATAATGGCATGCATCTCACTTATACCAAGGCCTCTTTACACAGCTCTGTAAGTCTAAAGGGGCACTAAAGAAAGTATAAATATAACTTGTGCCCCCTTCAAGGCCCTGTGATGCGGCCAGAGTGGTGTAAAGGCACCATAGTGGAAATGAGAATCAGGCCCAGTGTTTAGAACACTAACTTATGGCCGGAAAACAGCAGTTATTTACTCACAGTTCTTAGGTCATCATGCCAAAACAATGGCTATCGTTTTTTATTTGTGAATTTCTCTCTGACGGAATCATGCTTATACTGTAGTCAGCACATACACAAGTAGAATCTGGAAGGCTTTCCCCCTAACTGCTATAGTCTCCTAAAAGTGAACTCCCAGGACTCTGGGAGTGAAAGTCAGCACAAGATCATTGGAACCACACAACTTCCCTACCATTTCTCATTATAGCAAATCAGCCTCAGGAGCATAATCAGATATGTTCCTGATGGAGAACTTGATGAGAGAGAGAGACATAAACGGAGATGAGAGGGGAAGGAAACTGAGAAACAAGGGTTTGGTAAGGTGCATCAGAGGCTTTATGACAGCACATATCCGATTGGGACAGAACTCAGAGTGGACCAATCCTATGGAAATAATGCTCTCCAGGGGACTGGGAGCACCTCAAATCATTTTTAGCAGCATTTTTGTCTGGTCAAAGGACCTGTAGAGAGGGTGAGGTCTCCTTGGAGAAGGGAAATAAAATCAATTCCAGAAAACCATCCTGAAAAGGAACAAGTCTTTAAATGGACAGGGGCAGAGACTGAAACAAAGAGCTGGATGATGAAGGATGCACAAGTGGGAGGATAAGAGAAAATGAAAGGAGGAGCGAGGCTAGAGGACACTAGAAAAATAAGCCAGCGGTGTGTAAACTTTTCTGGTCATCTTCCATTAGTATTTCATTTTCTCATATGGTTTTATTTTCAGGGACAGCATGTTCTCATGGCTACCACTATAAGCGATTTCAACAGCCACGATACTGACTGGGGTTACTCAGAACCAGACAGTAAATGATTGGTGGGGTGGTCATCGAACGATGACTTTATTTTCATCCATGACCCAAAACAACAGAGTACATTTCACTCACTTAGATGGTCACGTGATTACTCATCTGACCTCTGCTGGGTAACATAACTAGACTGTCACCCCAACCAGCATCAGATGTGCTCCTGGACAACTTTCTACATAGTCAACATAGACCATCACGCGTCTATGTCAGCCTTCACCTGCCCATTGTGAGAAGCTTCAAGAAAAGCTGAACTTTCAGGAAACCTAACTAGAAGTTCAGTGAAACCCTAGAATGAAGTATCGTTACCATTTCCTGGCTTTCCATCCCAATCAACAAAGCCTACAACCTTTTCTGTGGAGCCACCTTCAAGGATGTGTGTGTGTCCATTTCATGAGGCTATCGCTCTGTTTAAATTCCTTGTTTAAATGCTAAATGTTCAAAACTATTGAAGTGGTACAAACAGTTTGGAGAGCCAGTTATTGCTGACCACTTAATACAGCCCTTAGATGCTAGAAGACGAGCAAGATGGGAGGAAACAACAGGGAATATGAATTTCACCCATTCCTGCCAGAAATCATGGAAACTTCTGCCTTGACTTGGCTCGGCACAACCCCCACCAGTGCTGCCCTGTCCTCCTGTCACCCCAAACCAAGGGGCTAGCCACTTGCTTCAGACTGCAAAAGTTCCCCTGAATAAGCTCATAAAACAGCAGAGTCACAATGACGTAATCCACTTAATCGGTGTGTAGGAACACTCACAAGCACTGAATTAGACACTGTACTTAGCAACATCAAACCTGGAATGGCGACAGGCTACAACAACATTTTACCAGAGTTCCTGAAACACCTTGGAACCAAGACCTGTCACTGGCTATCCAAATTCCTGATACAGGTTGTTAATGAGGGTAACCTGCGAAGGATCTGGAGGATGTCAAAAGTGATCGCCTTTTTAAAATCGCTTTTTCCCGCATTGTGTGAGAAAGGACCCAGACCAATCTCTCTGCTATCTATTGTCTTCAAAGTCCTGAGCAGCTTATCCTTCAGTGTATATCTCAGAGGTGGAGACTGCTCTCCGTGTTGACCAAGCTGGCTTCGGGAAGAATCAAAGCACATGAGATCAAGTCCTAGCCCTTGTTACATATATAAAAAACAGGTTTCAACAAAACCTGAAGACAGGAGCTGTTTTCTTAGACCTGACAGCGGCCTATGATACAGTATGGCACACTGGTCTTCTGGTAAAATTATCAAGAGTTCTCTTAGCATGGGTTGAATGTCTACTTGTGAACTTCCACTTTGTGATAGGCATTTTCAGGTATATAGTGGAGATTGCCTTCTCCATGCATTTGTTCAACCCAACGGCTTATCCCAAAGCTACATGTTTGCGCTCCCCCTGTTCAATCTGTACACAAATGGCCTGCCACTGACTCAGTCACGCTAGTCTACCTATGCAGACGATATCTGCTGCAGTGCCCCGTTGTGCTCTTTCACCGGATTGGAGAACATCTTGAACACCGACCTGGCCAAGATGGCAGCCTACTGTAGCAGTTTGCACCTTCAAACAAGTGTGACTAAGACAGTTTCAAGCGTCTTCCAATTCCAAAATTCAAGTGTCCTCCTCAAAAGGAAAATGACAAACACGAGACAAAACCGGCTTACCTTGGGGTCACACCACCTTTTTTTGACTTTCCATAACCATCTAGAAAAGACTGCTGGCAAAGTCAGGACCAGGAATAATCTAATCAGCAAATTAGCCTGCTCAACATGGGGTGTAGGCACAGATACTTTGTACCCTAACTCTGGCATTGTGCTATTTCTCAGAGAAATACTGTGCCCATGTGTGGGGCATTCGCCTCATGCTAGATTGGCTGACATCAAACTGAACTCAACCATGAGTATCATCACAAGCACCCTGCGCCCCACTCCTATCCCATGGCTACCAGTTCTGGTGCCACCTGCCCCCCCCCCACACATTAATTGCAAAGAGTCTACAGCCAGACTGATGGAAAAGCTACGTGTCAGTTCAGGTCTTCCACTGTTCACAGACATTTTCAGTCACCCCAGATCACAACTTATGTCAAAGCGTCCACTGTGGTCTCAACTGCTAGACTGAAATCTGTCAGCAGTAACCCTATGGCGTGATGAATGGCCAGCTAAAAACATCTGGAATGGTTTCCTTGTCGCTGATCTAACAGTTTGACTGCTGGGATTTCACCTGCCACGTCACCTTTGGACATATTCCTTGGCCAGTTTGGAATCTGTTCAACAATCTCTACACATGGGGTCTGCACAACGACCCATTTTGTCACTCTGACCTTCGTCAGTCAATGGTGCATATTGTTGACCAGTGTCAAGTGACTAGATTTCATGGTGGCCTTAAGACCCTTCATTGTGCTGATGAAAATGCTATTGGGTGACTTGGCATCCACTTCAAATGCTACAAGAGGATGGCTACCGATGTAATTTTATATGATAGGTAACTGGACTACAAGCAGAAAGAAAAACTTAATACCACAGCGATGTAGGAATTCTCTATATTTCAAAGTAAGTGTATTAGGGTTGGTCTCTAATGCAAAGAAAATGAACTGTGTCTTCGCTAGGATAAAAGGTGTGTGAACACAAGTTAACCAACTGGAGACAAAATCCTGGCATAGTTTGTAGTTTTCACACAATTTATCAGATCAAGTTAAAAACTAGACTTCCCCCATAGCCTAACTTGACATGCTAATTTGTGTGAAAACCATGTACTGCCTTGCCTTCACTGCGATTTTATCTTGAGTTAGCTAACTAGAGTTAAGAATAGACCATGTTTTCCTTAATGAAGACAAAATCTAAGAAGCAGATAAAGTCACTGGCCTCCACATCATTATATTGACTATATAAGTCTCTCCTTCAGCTTATGTTACTGAACCAGCTCCCCGCTATGCCATACCTTCATATGTTCCTACTTCAAGAAGAGTTCCACTCTGCTCAAGGTCCAGAAACTCCTGCACAGTCAGGAAGTTATAGTCCACACCAGGCACTTCTCCTTCTCGTGGAGGACGGGTTGTGCCTAAATGGAGAAAGCTACAAGTTAGTGCAACATCAATATTATCAGGAATTAAATGAGACATTGAAACATCTTCCATGGAAATAATAGTATCAGGAAATTAATTCTCCCATGTGAGCTATGTGGAAAGAAACCTTGAGAGTCAGTTAGCATGAATTCTAGAATTTACAGACCAACATAAATACTGCCCTGGAAACCAGCTTACACACTGGGTATTTCTAATGAACTGTTTCCGTCACCTTTTTTACTTTACTTTGCTGGAGCAGTGTAAAGGGGCTAAAATGTAACTGAGAATTAGACCGTATGTCTTTCCTCATCTAGTGTAACCATCAGATGTCATCCGGGACCAGCGGACACTCGTGAATACAATGCATAGTAAATGATTTATCATGTAACTTACACACTGAACACAAACACACAGATAAGGAGGGGAATAAATTATTTAATAAAATGAAGATCAGGGAACTTCGGGATTCATTTCAAACCTCCCCATAATTTCTTTATTCCTACCTTCCTCCTGAGACTATTTATTAACCATTTTTCCCCTTCTGTTTTTTATGATGGCAAAACTGCAGCTAGTGGTTTACTGTACTGGCTGGCTTTTTTACGTGACAATTGTATCTTTGCCATAATTCCTCTGAGCCATTTAGATGGATTTGTGTGTTCCATTTCAGTGTTCTTAATTTCCTGAAAAAGTTCAAGTTAAAAAAAAAAACCCACAGATGTGCTTGTTATCAGCAGGACTGTCTGTGACACGCATTGAATGCATTAAAAATGCTGAGCCGTAGTGTAAAAAGAAAAACATTACATCAGCTAGATAACATTTGTCACCTCGCATCAGTCTCCAATAACGAACGTACAGAAATAAAAACAACACACGTTAGGGTGCCCTATTTGGGGGAAGGTTTAAAAAAAACAAACCAACAACTCTCTGTGTTATTGTCTAGCACAAAGATTGTTCTCAGATGTTTGTGCTGCTATCCATCCTGCCCTGAATCTGAGCAAGTGTTACTGACTGCGATTCAGAAAGAAAGACGGAAGGGAAACCCCGCCTCCTCCTTTCTTGTAGCAGAACGGCAGACTTGCCGGCTGGACACACGCCTGGCAGATGGCATTTCAAAGAGTTTTCATGAACCATCTGGGATGTGTACAATGATTACAAACCACACTTACAACAAAGCCAGAAGGGTTTCTTCTCAACAGGAAAAAAAAAAAAAAAATTCCCTGTCTCAGGAAGGGCATGCTAAAAATAACCAGTGTCTTCCATTCTGAGATTGTATATGGCCTAGACACAAATGCATGACTAATTTGCAGCATGTATGTTAGAGATTACCCCCAACACCTTCCCAGCCAGGAACCTATCACCGTAATGTTCTGCTGATGAATCTGAAATAGTAATTAGGATCCTTGTTATTAATGGGATTTAATTATGTGCACAGCATAGGACTTTGCTTTACATTTGTCATAAACAGATAGCTAAGGGTTAATGTCTCTTTCACCTGAAACACCTGACCAGAGAACCAATCAGGAAACCGGATTTTTTCAACTTGGGTGGAGGGAAGTGTGTGTCTGAGTCTTTTGTCTGTTTGCCTGCTTCTCTGAGCTTTGGAGAAGTACTTTTTATTTTCTAGTCTTCTGTTTCTAAGTGTAAGGACAAAGAGATCAGATAGTAAGTTCTATGGTTTCTTTTCTTTGGTATTTGCATGAATGTAAGTGCTGGAGTGCTTTAATTTGTATTCTTTTTGAATAAGGCTGTTTATTCAATATTCTTTTAAGCAATTGACCCTGTGTTGTATCATCTTAATACAGAGAGACCATTTGTATTTTTTCTTTCTTTTTTATATAAAGTTTTCTTTTAAGACCTGTTGGAGTTTTTCTTTACTTCAGGGAAATTAAGTCTGTACTCACCAGGGAATTGGTGGGAGGAAGAAATCAAGGGGAGAGCTGTGTGTTGGATTGCTAGCCTGATTTTGCATTTCCTCTGGGTGAAGAGGAAAGTGCTTTTGTTCCAGGATTGGGAACGGAGAGGGGGACTCACTCTGCGTAGTTTCACAGAGCTTGTGTCTGTGTATCTCTCCAGGAGCACCTGGAGGGGGGAAGGGAATCAGGATTATTTCCCTTTGTTGTGAGACTCAAGGGATTTGGGTCTTGTGGTCCCCAGGGAAGGTTTTTCAGGGGGACCAGAGTGCCCCAAAACACTCTAATTTTTTGGGTGGTGGCAGCAGTACCAGGTCCAAGCTGGTAACTAAGCTTGGAGGTTTTCATGCTAACCCCCAAATTTTGGACGCTAAGGTCCAGAATCTGGGAATAAGGTTATGTCAACATTCCATTTCATCATCTTTAGAGTGCGATGGTCTTTGCTGGGAGAAGACTTGGAGGATCATGGTCCACTTCATCAGAGCAGAGCAGCACTAATGGCAGATTAGAACATGGCTAATGGCAGAACTAATTAAACACACTGAGCTTTGTCAGCTACCCTGGCCAGAGTGAGATGTTCAGCTTGAAAACAGGAGACAATCATATTTAAATATGTTAACCTGGCTGCCATATTTGCACTGAAATATTTAGCAGTATCAAATGTTACTACCATTAGATAGTAATTTAGCTAATTAATTTGTATTATGCCCTGCTGTGAGACTTGCTCAGAATTGCTAATGCTGCAACAAGAAGGCACCGAAGAAAAGGCTGGGTGATTATGGACTCTTTGCATGCATTTTATGGTTCATAAATTTTTACGATACTTGGCAAAAGTGCTCCCTGTTGTATGAAGGTAGGTAGTGACCTTACATTCATAATCTAACCACTTCTACCTTTTCTTCTGTAGCCATAAAGAGAGACTACATCAGCACTCAAGTTTGCACTATCAACTTCTCATGGAGGTAGGGGAGGAGGGAGAGCTGAGAACGTATTTAAAAATTTTATGATGATAAAAAAAGTGAACAGTACAGAGTTTAAGCACAGAAGTTTCTGGTTATCAAGGAATAACATACAGATTACACTGCTCTACAGCCAAAATGCTTCTGAAATAAATGTAGTCCAACTTTACTAATTCTGGGTCACTGAGAACGAAAATGATGCTTAAAATTGTTGATTGGCTCTAGTTTATAAGATATGCTATTGGATCAGTATATATGACCCTTGACTTGGGAATGGCGGAGGATAAGTGAGTTATAAAGGGAAGGGATCTCAATTTAAACCAGAAATGACTAAAATACATCTTTGACTGGATCTATGAATAAATCTATGACTGGGTTTGGACAGTACTTGCTTTTTAGGCAAAACAATGAATGATGCAATCTGAAGCTGGTATTGCGCCATACATGATATGAATTGCATCATGTTATTCCTAGAAGTCATGGATGATGCAATCATAACGAAGCTTACGTCACTCTGCTGAACAAATTGCCCTATATCAGCTCTAGAAATCATACAGTGTCGTGCTCTCTTCTTTGTCAGTGTTTGATTTTGCAAAGGGACACATTTCTGTTTAGCCACAGTGAGCAGAGATGCCTCGTACTTGTGTGAACAGTGCAGATAACTTCTGTTATGTTTGTGGTGAAGTGACTTTTGCATCACAAAAGCGCAGTATAACCACTATGGTTAAGAAAGCCTATCACTTTTATTCTGAATGCAAAATTGGAGATCAGGACAAGAGGTGGGCCCCACACATATGCTGCAACACTTGTGCAACAAATCTTCGCCAGTGGTTGAACAGGAAAAGGAAATTATGCCTTTTTCAGTGCCAATGATTTGGAGAGAGCCAACAGATCATACCAGCAATTGTTACTTCTGCATGGCGCCTCCAGTTGGGAAAGGTGTGTCAAAGAAGAAAAAGTGGACTGTGCATTATACAAACATTCCATCAGCTATACGCCCAGTACCCCACAGAGAAGGACTGCCGGTTCCTGATGCACCAGAATCATTCTCACTTGAGTCAGACGATGAAGAGGAAGAGGATGAAATTTCTGGTCCTGAACCATCGATGTCACAGGACCCACATTTTCTCCCATCCTCCTCCTCTGAACCGCACCTCATAACACAAGGTGAACTGAATGACCTTGTCAGGGATTTGGAACTACCCAAGAGTAAGGCAGAGCTGTTGGGCTCCAGACTACAGCAGTGGAATCTCCTGGCAGGCTATCAATGCTTGCAGACTATTGCTGGACAGTGACAAGAGATGCTCCATTTACTGAATACAAGAGACGAGCCAAGAAGCGCCCAGTAGACACTGAATAGGACTAAACTATGTATATAATAGTTTTTTGCCTTTTGTTTCATAATACATTTTATTTATATAACCCTTTTGCTCATTTTTAAAGTGGTACATAAACAGGTGAGGTGAAATAGTATCATGTACAGCAACCATAAACACATGAAAAGACCTAGGTTTACAATTTATGATTAAAACTCTACTATCTACACAATATACATAGACACGAAATGTAAAAACTTAAATATCTTAGAAACAGTAGCCAGTTGTTTTAATTGTCATATTTGAATTCAGCACATCAAAATACATAATAAATATCACATTTTATCTCTGAAGCAGACGACTTCTCAAAAATTGTAGACCAGTGTTATCGAGGGTGCAAAGTTTGGTTTAAGATCGAGTGGCATAAGAAATACATCATCTGCAATATCCTCAATTGGAGGTAAAAGGTTGATGGCTCAAAGTACAAACACTGAGATACGGATACTAGAACGCTAATCTGCCTACCATGGTTCTGAATTCAGAAATGTAACAGTGTCCATTATAAAGACAAATTGATATCGCCATTATATTGCCTATCGAACAACTGTGCTGACAATGATCCAACATAAGCCTAAAGGATAGCATGGTCAAATTGCTAATATGAGATTCAGAGGCTGTTTATCTCCTTATCAATCTACCAGGGCCTCATGTTAAGTTGTTAAAAGCCTTTGACACCCTGCTGCTAAATTAATCAGAATCTTACTTATTGTAATCCAAGCATAAGACTTCAAATTACCTTCTTGTTAGAAGAAAACAATTCTCTAGCAAGGTAGTGCAATAATTGCACCTAATCAGTCGCCAGCAAATCATTTAGGGGTTGATTTTCAAAAGTGCTGCACACCCTCACCTCCCATTGACAGCTGTAATTTTCGTAATCTCCTCACCCACTCCTCTTGGTTGCAGTTTAGAATCCAACAGAGCACAGGGGCATACACCACGTGTTTCTTAAAACCATATAATTTGCAGGAAAATAGCTTTACATTCACTGCCTTCTAAGAAGAGGCTGCACTCAGGCTTCATTTAAAACCCCAGGGCTGACACCTAATTAGAGACTTGCGTACTCAGACTGTATATTAAGTTTCACAACACAGTTGTGCTACATTTTTTCTCCATATTTATACAAAGGGTGTTTGGACCTTGTCAAACAGTCTGTAGCAAAAAGTATGAAGTAAGATGCATGAACAGTAGCATCAGATTGAAAAGATAAAAAAGCTAAGTTTTATGGCTGGAGTTTTATGAAATATCTTTCAGAGACTGCTTAGAAGCAGCAACATCATTCTAGTATGTGTTCTGGAGGCATCCCAGAAGGTTTTATAGCATTTGTTGAAGGAGTATGCCCCTGGGAAAATTTTCAACAACCAGGGGGAAACAAATGTTGTTTAAAGGTCACCACCCTCTTCTCTCATGTCATTAGATAATTTGGGAAGTCTATTTAGTCTCTTTTGCATCTGTCATTTAAATCACCAGATAAACGAAAAGCAGGGCAAGCTCTGCAGGCCTGCTGATGGCAACAAGAAAAGCAAACAGACAGAAACAACCTGTTCTGTCTCCAGAGAAGACACTCGATCCATTGCCAGGCTTGAACAAGAATTGCTCATTTATGGTATACAATTAAAAAAAGCCTAATCTATAAACAGTACATTAATACAAAATTAAGTGCAACATTTCCATTAACAATTTTGTGCACGGTATTCTTCAGTAGGGTCAATTTAGGTATTATCCAAATAGATACTACTGGCATTTTCTTTAAGAAGGTCTGCATGGAGTTAAGTCTTGGATAGTCTTATGGTATTCACATATTTCTTTTGTCCAGCAATGTATGGTTGTACCCTGACAACTGACTCTGTAAAAATGGCATTGTAGGGTTCATGTTTGTTACAGACCAAATTTACACAGTTTATAAATAGATTTTTTTTCTAACTCTCCGCTTAGTAAACTCATCATGAGATTTGAAAGTTAAGATAAGCGCATTGGAGGTGTGTTAAAAATGCAGTTAAATTACAAGTCAGGTGTTCAATGGAGTAGCAGAGGTGCAAGTTAGGGGAGAATATGGTCTTATTTTAGAAATGCATTCAGAGCTCTGTAAGTGACGCACAAACAGGAACAGAATCCAGCTCACACTTGGCTTTTCAGAAGCATTCAGCGTTGGCCTAACTTTGTTCTTATTGACGTTAACAGCAAAACTCTCTGGCTTTAATGCGAGTAGAGTTAAGTCAATGCTGAGTGCTTTTGTAAACCCCATCTGATTTTAGCAACTGTTAGTTATCTACAAGAAAAGGAATGATGCCAATCATCAGCCTCTCATAAATGACAGTGAATTTCTTTTTGACACGGTATCCAATCATATCATTCCTTTTCTTTCCTCTCAAAGTAGTAATAATAATACCACTGTGACATTTCACTCCTTATTCTTTATGGAAATAAGCTTATGATATGAATACAACATAATTGAGATGTACTTTATGCAAGATGAGTATCTGAAGTTAGGAGGGGGGAGGGATAGCTCACTGGCTTGAGCATTGGCCTGCTAAACCCAGGGTTGCGAGTTCAATCCTTAAGGGGCCATTTAAACTGGGGTAAAAATCTGTCTGGGGATTGGTCCTGCTTTGAGCAGGCGGTTGGACTAGATGACCTCCTGAGGTCCCTTCCAACCCTGATATTCTATGAAATACTGACTATCTATCTGTATTTCAGCTATGCTACTTTGGGTGATGCCCACTGCTAACGCTTCAGGTGCAACAATGGAAAAGCTGGAGAAGGGAGATGACCCATCAGCAAGAACAATGGACTGTGAAAAGGCTTGGCCTTCCTGTGGAGGCTTCATATTGCCACTGACTCATGGACACTGTGATCCTACAGAGTCAGGTGGTCTTGTCACCTGATACTAAACATTACCTGGGACTTCTTGTAACTTTCCACTGGAAGGGGCTTCAAGTTTGGGAAACAAAGGATTCCTGCCTCGTGTAAATCCTATTCAAGGGTGGAGGAGGAAGGCAAACGGGTCTCCTCCTCTCCATGGCCTGTCTGCCCAAGAAAAAAAAAACTGGTAAAACCACCTAAAGGGAAGGCAAGCAGGGAGTCTAGACTAAGAGGGGTCCAATTTGAAAAGAAATATAACTGGAACTCGGAACCACTGAAACTTTGCAAATGGCCTAAAATAACATTTAGGATGAGAATTTACATTTTGTAACCTATTTCTTAAGTATATTGAGCTTAGCTTGCGTATGGTCAGTAATCTGCTTTGTTCTGTCTGTTCTCTCTTATATTCACTTACAATTTACTTTTTGTAGTTAATAAACTTATTGTTTGTTGAGAATATAAACCTGTTTGTTTAATTTCTGACTGGGGGGGAGGGGCAAGAAGTTGTGCATATCTCCCTCCACATTGAGGGAGGGGGCAAATTACATAAAACCTTTGGGTTTGTACGGCCCTTAAAGGAGTGGGCACCAGAATGTTGGGGTGAGTGGCGAAAGCTGAATCTTTCCAGAGCACATCTCTCTCTGTGCAGCTGGGTGTGGTCCTGTCTGTGTGCTTGGCTGGAAGAGGTTTGTGAACCTAACCTAACAAGACCATGTAAAGTGGACCCAGGCTGGCAGAACAGCCTGATTCAGGGGCACCTGAGCACATCCGGTGACACCCCAAAGCGCCCAAACCTGTCACAACCACCACCACCCACAGAGCTCTTGTACTGTGCTTTACATCAGTGGATATCAAAGTGTTTTACAATGGAGGTCAGCATCATTATGCCTAGTTTACAGATGTATCACCTTTTGAATCCACCTTTGAGCATCTTTCCAGCCAAGCTGCACATCCCCAAGGTGACATCAACAGTAATTGAAAAAAAGCAGCAGCTTAGAATGTTCAAACCCTCAAAGTAAGACATTATTTTTGTCCCTTTTAATCTGTTTTAGGTATTTATTTGTCCCCCATCGCCATAGTATCCGAGTGTCACAATTTTAAATGTATTTATCCTCCCTACACCTCCGTGAGGTAGGAAAGAGCTGTTATTTCCACTGTACAGATGGGAAACTGAGGCACAGAAAGACTAAAGCCACGTCTACACTTGTGGCAGCGTGCAGAGTACGCATAGGTACGCACTCTAGTGAAAGGCAGGTTGTGTTTACACTGTAGCATGTAGCTCTCCGCAACAGTAAAAGGCTCTGACAAGGGGGGTAGCCGTAGAAGAAAGGAATGGGCAACGGGACTGCTAATATTAGCAGTCAAGTATCAGAGGGGTAGCTGTGTTAGTCTGGATCTGTAAAAGCAGCAAAGAATCCTGTGGCACCTTATAGACTAACGTCTGTTAGTCTATAAGGTGCCACAGGATTCTTTGCTAATATTAGCAGTGTAGCCACAAGAGGCCTTGGGTGTGTAGAGATCCGTGTAGGGTACATACACACAGCATTCAGGCCTGTAGGGCACTCTACTTGCCCCAGCAGTGCCTCATCGTCTATGTTGCTATTTATACCTGTGCTAACTGGGCATGCAGCGTCTGTACTCTACCCGAAACCTATCCTGACTTGCCCAAAATCACACAGAGAGGCAGAACCCAGATCTCCAAGGTAGACCTCTAACCTCTGAACCATCCCCCCTCCATCCTTAACACCTGAACACTGTCTCACTTGTGAGGTGCAAATGTTCATGGCAACATTGCAGTAGACTCAACAAACGCTGCCACATGAACTTCCATAAACTTTCTCCCCTAAACGGATTAGATTATGATTCATGAGACAAGTAATTCTCATATCTCTTCACATAGAAACACTCCAGTAGGATGTTGCCTTCATTCAATGATCATTATTAGCAACCCTTGTTACCAAGTTCATTTTGTGGCTGAGTTGGCTGCTGGATAACATGGAGAGTAAAATACTTGCCATCTCAAAAGGCTCTGTGGGAATCTTGTTAATTAACACTAATGATGAGGACACCCATGGGGAATGGCTGAATTTCATGAATTTGTGAAGAAAGGCCCAATCCTGGGCCCACTAAACTCAAGAATATAGCACCTGCTAATTTAAATGGTGCATGACCAGGCAGTGCATAAACTGTTGATGAAAAAGCAAGGACAATGCAATACAAAATGTACTTTGTTCATTGATTTGTGGAGTGGAGTTTAGCTGTCATTATTTACGTTATTCTCCATAATACACTAGTTAATGTACTAGAGAATATTTTCATAACCAATCAAGCCTTAGTAATGGGACCTCATTACAGTGCCCTGTTATTAAGGCTTTGCTAGGAAGCAAGGCAAGACTGCACTTTTTGTGTGCACGAATTATGGGGAGAGTGGATTAGCAAAATGTGAATTAACAAGGTGATTCTTTAGATCGCTACAGGAATATTTCATGTATTCTCCCATATATACAACTTAAACATTCTTGATAATGCAACAGTTACAACAAAGAAATGCTTTCTTCAGAAATAAATCTTTTCTGTGTAGTATTTTTTTCATTTTCTTTTAAGTGAGAACTATATATTTTGGAAAAATCCTGAAGACAGATAGATGTATGAGTATGCTAAGCATACACCATATTCTTCGCTCTATATCTTTGGATGCGGTCTCATAATCTGGTTATTTATAATACTGAAAATCCCCAGCTGACTCTTAGATACTCCCCTCTGACATGTACTGCCATGCGTTGGTCATATCAGCCCTTGTCTGAGCACACACATGTAGGATGTAAAAGGCTGGACTGACTTCTAGAAACAGACATAACGCTGATTGTTTTATTATATATGCTTATCCTTCCATCCATATAAACCTAAACACGAAAGACCAAGAAGTGGCCAGTCCCCTTTTACACCCCTGCAACCGCTACTCGCATCCTGTGTAGAACTGCAGTAAGGGATGCAGAGCTACTACATCCCTGCCACCAGTTGCAAAAGGGCAGCGGGAAAGGGCTAGGAGTGAAAGGAGTCACGGATGCATCTCCCCCGCCCCCTCCAAAGCACACTGGCCAGCATAGCAGTATCAGGGGACTGGAGAGCCAACTCTGAGCCATTTATAGATCTGGAGCTATTTACTTCCTAACGGAGAACTGGACAGGAGACTGCAACTGAATCACCCTCCCAGCTACTCTTGGGGCAGTGTATTGCCCCTTGCTTTAGTCTTATAACTACCTGGGATTATATCACAGGGTTGCCTGTGATACCAAGGGACTGAACTCCATGGCCAGGAGGTCCCTTCCAGTCCTAAGTGTATGTCTACACGGCAAAGACAGAAAACAACAGTTCGCGACAGCGAGTCTCAGTGCCCAGGTCTACAGGCTCGGGCTCATGGTATACTGCTAAAAATGGCAGCACAGATGTTTCGGCTTGGCCTCTGAAACCAGCCCATCTCCTCGGACTTCATTGCCTGAGCAACAGCCCACGCCCGAAGGTCTGCACTTGGGCTCTGAGACTCGCTGCCTTGGGTGTGTTTTTTGCCGTGTAGACAAATTGCATGAGACTTATGGTGATTGGTCTTTTACACACACACCACAACAGGTATGCTTTATTTCCTCCTATTAAAGACAATAAATTACCTAGAGCTGCAGTGACTCTTTTGTCCTTATCGGTTTTTTTCAGGAAGAAATTTGAAGGACGTGTATATTTGCCTCTCCATATAATGCAGAGAGCTCTCCAAAAGAGAAAGAGGGTAAAAATCAAACCTGGCAGTTTCATAAGCTCACTTTCACGGAGAAAGAGATCGACAAACTAGTTATATATACGAGAGTCATCCCCCAAGAGAAATAAAACATCCACCGGCTCTCGTTCCCACTGTGCTGAATGACTAAACTTAAGTGTAAGCAGAAGCAAAAAAACAGGGAAAATTAGTGGTCTTGAGGAGGCACAGTACCAGAAGTCAGCCAATTTCCCATTAGCTATTAGATCTTTATCTGCTGGGTACCATGTTTAAGGTACGAGCAGGTAATAGTGCAGCATGACAAGACTGTAGCAAAATAATGTGCTTAACTTAGAAACGGGGAAGAACGGGTGTCAAGACTCAATTTGATAGAGAATAGAAGGATGTGTGTGCTGGAAACTCTTGTAAAGAAATCACAGGACATAAAGCAGAGACAGAAGGTAAAGTAATGCAAGTATTGGTCAGGCAAGCCGAGGAGACTAGCTTTCCAGGAGCACTTAAAGGATTGTGTGTTATTCAAGAACACTTTTCATCCTATATAAACTCCTGACGGTGTCTCACAATTTGTGGGAAGATGCAAGATGGAATCTGGAGGTGGAAGCCCAGTGAAAGACAACTCAGGTTTATTTAAACTATTAAATAAATATTAATAAACCCTTTGGGTAACACGTGACTGTGTAGCCAAGATAAGGACCTCTCCATCTACCAGTTAAATCAGTGGGAGTCTTTCCATTAATTTTAGCAAGAGCTGGGGCCTCAAAAACGGAGCAGGTACACAAGCCAATGTCACATTTGAGTAAAAAAGACCCCTCTTCATATATACAGGCTGCGAAAAATGGGGTCCTCAAGCTTGGGTATGATATGTTGGTTTCCCTAAAAAGCCAGGTATCTCACTATCAACATCGATCGAAGTCTTTAGGGATGTACTGAGAATTGACCCTGCACTCAACACACTCTTGAAAGAGGACCCAAAATAGGTTAAAGTGTTTGTATTTGTTTTGATGGCATTCTAAGAAAACTTTATCTTAAGACTTCATTCGAAAACCATTTTAGGTTTATATGTGATGACACTTCCCACAGGTACCTAGGGCTGTGAGGCACTTTGCCATCATCTGTCCTGAGCGTGAGGAAGCCCTGTCTGTGCCAACCGGGGGTCAGCTCGCCAGCTCCATCGAGCAACCCAAGCACTCCCCTCTATACCTTGCCACCCCTGCTGTTTCTTTATGATAGGCATATTCCAACCATCAAGCCCTACGAGAATCACCTATAGCGTCCAGCTCCTATTTCACTGGACTCTCGCAGTATGCACAGACTCACTACTTCCAAAGAAACAGTACACCCCAGCTAATCTTTGATCACCACTCTGCTTAACACATGCTCAGTGAAATCAAGAGATTTATTTAACATATAGAGATTCAAAGTAGCAGCAAGTATTGCAAACCAATGGTTACATATAAAATAAAATCATAATATGCATTCTACAGCCTAGACTTACTGAACATGATACTCCCATGTCTCATAAAGCATTGCCCACCAGCGCTTTACAGCCAGGCTGGCTGTGACCCAATTTTCATGAGACAACCAGTCTGTCAGCATACCTCCTCGCCGAAAGATAAAATCATGTCCCCTTTCCTCTTTTTAGGTAGTTATAGTCTGTTACAGGGGTAGGCAACCTGTGGCATGTGAGCTGATTTTCAGTGGCACTCACACTGCCCAGGTCCTGGCCACTGGTCCAGGGGGCTCTGCAGTATAATTTAATTTTAAATGAAGCTTCTCAAATATTTTAAAAACCTTATTTACTTTAATACAACAATAGTTTAGTTATATATTATAGACTTATAGAAACAGACCTTCTAATTACATTTAAATGTATTACTGGCACATGAAACCTTAAATCAGAGTGAATAAATGAAGACTCAGCGCATCACCTCTGAAAGGTTGCTGACCCCTGGTCTATTTTCTCTTACCCCAGGAGTCCCCTCTTCAGAGACTTATTTTGGAGTACCTTTGTCTTTGTCCTCAGACTCACACGTGGCCCAGCGAGGAGAAACAGCCTGTCTCCACAGATGTCCATCGTTCTATATGCGGATTGAGTCAGCCCTGAGGCTCCCCTCAACTCAGGTGACAAGCTTTAAGCTTTAACAGTTTTAGCACCTAATATTTTTACATTTCTTAAACTATTTTCCATACAAATATGTTGCAGTGATTATGACGACCAGTGGGCTAATGGCTCATGGAAGAGACATCACATGCCATCTTTTGGTGAGCTATCATGCATATATCTGATACAGGGGAATTGCCACCCTGTACATAGCCACACTATGTCTTCTGCCAACTGGCACCAAAAGGGTCTCTGGGTCACCTGTGTACACATACATATGCTTACACGCACATGCACACACAGAAAAGTATTCTGGAAATTAAAGATCTAGTAATAAAGAGGAAATTGAATTATTTCAGCCTCCTCAACAAACATTACTCATCTCCCTTGCTGTTTTTCTTTTACTTTTGGAAAAATTCAGATATTCAGCAAAATGTGGACCACTTTTCATCAGGTGTGGTACAGAATACTCCCATTGACTTCAACTGTGCTTGTATCAGGCCCTTAACATGCTGTCCAATGTCTCCATAAAACAACTCACCTAACAGTATGAACCTCTAACAGGAGCCACTCATTAGTCTCTTCCCTGTCTGGTTCCATCACAAGTGGAAGGATTAATGTAAAATATTTTCGGTTAAATACTGAGACACTGCCTGAAGACCAATATGGTGACCTCATGTTCTCTGACCACGAGATTTTTTACACAATAGCATCCTGATATGTTTTTATACGGCCTCAATGCTATTATTTAAAGCAGGTCTTTCACTGAGTAGTGAATGCTGGCAGTATCTTCTCCCCAATACATTTTCTCCCATTGCCTGTAGCTGTGAAAAACTATAGACTTAATGGACTTCCAACTGTGATAATGTCATCACACTCTTACACACCCATGTGTCTCCTGTGACACTCCAATTTTCAGCAAGACAGAAGTATGCTCACTACCAGTCCCTTCATTCAGGTGGGTCTGGTTCACAAACAAATCATGGCTCAGCTTAGATGCTCTGCAGCTTCATATTCAAAACAGTTAAAAGGAACTGACCAACAAATGAGGGACGTTATGCATTTTAAGTATAACAAGGGTGCAGACATATGCAGTTATGTAGCCATCTGGAGTTAGTTACATTAAAATTCAAGGGGAGGGTTAGAACATGCTGATAACATACCCATTTGGGATTTTATTCCCAATAGGCTCAATCTCTCCTTTAATCTAATTTGACGTTACCCACCCCCTTTCTATAATTTATCAGTACATTTTTATGCATAGCATGGTTTTACTTCTTCATGGGTTCCAATATTTTAGTTGGTTTTATATTTTCTTCTCGTTCACTTTGCCTAGCAACCTGATCACGTTAAAATTCAAGATGATGCAAAATGTGAATCTGGATTTTGAACACATTGAAGTTTAGTGGTGTTTGGATTTAGGGTCCAGCTCTAGTTATCGCATGCAGCTTTTAAATCACCTAAAAAAAAAAAAAAAAAAAAAAAGAGGAATCGTTCATCCATTTACTGTTCAACTGATATCGAAGTTACTGAAACCAGACACATATCCTTAATTGTAAATTAAATATCCCTTTTCCTCAGCATGATGAAATCCTCATCTTCCTATTACTGGTGTGTGAAATAGGACACAGAAGAAAGCCTGAATTACACTACGGCCTCCATTTACTGAGAAGTTTTCTGACGTAGGAAGAATTTTGGTTAGATGGTCTATAATTCCAGGGTTTCTTTTCAAGTCAACGCAAACCATCATAGTATGGAACAGAAATAGTTTTTTTTGATTATAGTTTTGTTTGTTACACATTAACAGCAATCAGCGAGACTCATGAATTTCACTTGATGATAGCCATGAAATAATTTACTTGAATTTCTGTAGCACTGTCCTGATCCAGGAAAACACTTTAGTTCTGTGTTAGGAAATTCAACATGATGTTTAGAGTTTTGCTTCATTTAATCCTTTTCCTCCTAGTTACTTCCCTTCTCTCTGATTAAACCTTTCTAATGTTTGCAGACATTTAACATTATCCCCTCTCTGCAAAATCATTCTTTGGCTAAGCCATACATACAGCCTTTTTAGGATCTTCTTACAAGACATTTTTCTCAAAGCCCTTAATATTAGATACAATTCTCAAAACACCTGCCAGTACATCAATCTCTTTCTATTTGGGTGCCCAGAAATGAACATGATAGTCCACAAGAGCTTCCTCTGGTGCCATGATGAGGTTGGCTCTCATTTGCCATGTGCATCCAATACTTGTATGCTCTGTGAATAGGTACGAGGTTCCTTAGGATCATCTGTAGTCACAGGTTTGAAACCAGCCCAAGGAGATAGCAACAAAAATCATCATTATGCAATGATGGTTTCAGGGCCTAATTTAAATGAATTGCTGCTTGTCCCAGTCGAATTCTAAGTGAACAGATGCACACATTACAAAAACCAACAACGCGTCTAAGGACCTATCTGCTGTCTGTGCTGTCACAGAGGCAGGGATTTAATTTTCATAAACACCATTATTTCTCAGCTGAGACACAGCCCCTCCAAATTAGAATCAAAACACATTTGGTAGAGGTGTTCTGCGAAAAGCTTGCCTGAGCACATTGCGTCTGATGGATGAACAGAAACCAGCTTCCAAGGCTATCAAAACTCAATAAATTGACAGCTCCCTCCGCCCTCTTCCCCCTCCAAGCTCCCCCGAAAATATGAAGTCATACCTGTGCTTCTTGAAATCATTACTATGAGATTTATTTAAAATACCAAAACAGTATCTGACTTAAAAGAGATTATTAGTGGAATATAAAAGTTTTTTGTCTCTCCTGTGGCACATAAGGCTTTATCAAAAAATAAATTTTAAAGCTAAGCTCAGACATTTATTTTCAAAGTGGGAGACATTTATCCCTCAACAGCTATTTCTGGTCCTCCAAATGACTGATGCAGGAGAAATCATTTTACCAGATGGAGGCTGATAAGAAGAATTAATAGGTACCCTCTTTGGGCACAATCC
Organism: Gopherus evgoodei; assembly: GCF_007399415.2. Lineage (NCBI taxonomy): Eukaryota > Metazoa > Chordata > Testudines > Testudinidae > Gopherus > Gopherus evgoodei. The sequence continues at coordinate 124,693,435 of NC_044328.1, read as the reverse complement.
TGAACACACTTATTGAACTTTAAGCACATGAATAGTTCCATTGACTTCAAGGGCCTGTTAACATACTTAAAGTTAAGCAGATGCTTAAATATTTTCAGGATTAGTGCCTATATGCAATAAGCACATTTTGGCTATGTTAGAGAATTTGTTTCTGCTCTAATAAGAACCCAGACTAACAACTCACAAAAGATGTTTCTTAGGATTTGAAATTCTAGGCAAGAGGGTGGTGGTGTATGTTTAGTGAATTCAACAACAAAAGACAATAAAGCTCAAACATTCAGCAACATGACTGGTCAAATGTCACTTCATGAGATAAATAACTGGAAATTTCTGTTACTTGAGAAAAACACCTCCCATCTCAATAAGCAAGTGTTTTATAATTGTGAAAATTTCGATTCTGGAGCAAAATTCCATGCCAAACGTTGGATTCCACAGTTTCAGAATCAAGGAATGTACAAGGCCCTAGGGCTACAGTATCACTTATGTGTTTGTAATTAAATATAAAAAGCTACCTACCTACCTAGATACCTATCTGGCACCTATTATCATAGTATCCAAGTACTTCAAAATCTGCACCTCTCGATGAGGTAGGGAAGTGCTGTTATGTCCATTTTACAGATGGGGAATTGAGGCACAGAGACACACGGTCTAAACCCAAAGTCACACAGGAAGTTTGTGAAGGAGCAGGGAATTAAACGTGAGTCTCCTAAGTTCAAGACTCTACAGTTATTGTTGTGAGAAGTGGGTTCAAGGCACTCCACAGTGACAGATTCACAAGAAAAGGAATTTCTAATAGAACTGCTGACTCAGCCTTTACTTACAGGAGCAAAAACCCACCGCTAAACAACAGGTGACCACACAGTAAAATATATCAGCTAAACAGGCTCTTGGGACAATATTGAAGATCACAAACCAGCTAAGCCACACTTTTCACCATTGATGACATCAGCAATTTGCCTGTAAAATAAATTACAGCCTTGTGCAGGAATAATCCATTATTCTATATATTTTTAGCAATTACCATTGAAACTAGTAAAATTCCAAAAGAAAGATTTGATGAAATAATATTGAAAGAATTTCTAAATCCAGCTGATTCACTGGCACCCTCCTCATTCAGATCACTTCGTTCCTCTGCAGGAAGTTATACTATGAAACATTATCTACAGGATTTCTCTTGCCATGATTTCAGTTCAGTTTGTGCTATGCGTTACACTTTCTAGATGGATGAGTCACATTAATTATTATTTTTCACTCTGACTGTTAAGCCAAATTAGGCAGCTTTTTGAGGTGAAGAGGAAAACACAATTATTAATGCCTCTAAACATTTGTTCTGGAAAAAACAGATGTAGACGGGGGGGAAAAACTTTGCTGATAGTCTCAGAAAATGTTTTGGCCCGACATTTGTTATTCAGATACTAAGCAGTACCTTTCACACACTGCAGCTCCTTTTATTTTATTTGTAACACTCTAGATTGTAAGCTCCTTGGTGCACAGATCATCTTATGGTTCTGTGATTCTACAGCTGCTCCATGATTGGGCCCCTAGGTGCTCTGGTATTACAGATGCTACTACTACTAATAGAGTGATTCTCTCTGAGCTAGCTTGATGCACTCCAGATACATATATTTAATCCTGTACTTTGAAATTTATTCACTAATTAATTTTTTCCTAGGGTTTTTTTTTGTTTTTTTTTAAAGGGAGCCATGTTTAGAATTTTAATTATACAGAGAGAAGGGAAAAAAACCAGGAGTGATTTGGGTTTCATTTTATCCAACCCCCACAAATTCAGGACTGTGGAAGGGGCAATTCCAAGATAGAACCATTGTTACCTTAAATCCATCAATTCTCCTCTCCCCTCTGTCAGAAGTTCCATAGCCATTATTCAGAGAACGGGAGTTGATTTCCTGGATCATACCGCCTCTTTGTTGCTTAATGGGATTCTCATTTATTATTTAAAAGAATTGAAACTGGATCTTCCCTTGAGATCTGTGTAAATTCAGACTTTAAGTGAATTTGTCCAACCTGTATAATTGATTCAGTCTCTCCTGGACTATGGTAGTACTCATCGGGAGTAAGGCTGGAAGAACTGAGCTCTTAGTGTATAATTAATGTAACAATCAGCAAAGATTTAATCTAGGTTCAGGATTTTACTACACACAGAATAAAATGCTCAGATATGAATTTATACTTCAAAACACAGACTTTTAAACATCTAACTTTCTGATATGCTTTTCTAGTTAGTGAAAATCTTATCATAAACAGAAGCAAACATTTTCTGCAGCCCGCATCAATGTCACTCAGCAGAGAGGGTTCATAGTTAATGATGCTAGCTGTGACTCTTGCTCATCAGATGGCAAAATATACCTTGTCCCTCGAGGACAAATAAATGACTTAGTGATATATTCCCCTTGTCCTCCTTCCTCCCCCTCACCCCCGATTTGTGTAATTTCCACTGTTGTCACTGGGATTTGGGGGTGTGGATGGGAGAAGACGCTCAATAATACTCAAGTGTGAAAAATATCTAAGGGCTGTTTTAAGATACTATTTCATATGGTTTTTACCTTATGCGTCTGTTCTGTCTTGAGGCTGCAGCTACAGATTTTGAGATTTGAATTTACAAAAGAGAAAAGGAGGAAAAAAAAGTAATTAAATTGGGCCAATATAAATCCATAACAGGCTACAAGGGATCAAACGTGTGAGTTGTTTTTGTTTGTTTGCTAACCCTGGGAGATTTTAAATAACTGTTTTCTCAACCTTTCAGCACATACTCTCTCTCTTCTTGGATCAGACCACCCACCAAATCTTAAACTATATCCAGTTACTGCACAACTGAAAACACGTTGTTTGTCAAATACTAATTTGATGTATTGTTTATTAAAGGGCCACATTTTCCAAGGAACTTGGCTTATATTTAAAGATCTAAGTAAGGGTCAGATTTTCAATGGTGCCCAGCATCCACTTATAGAACAATTGTTAAGGGAACCAAAATGCTGAGGTTTCTTCTTATTTCGGTGCCTCAATCTGGCCCCAGTTGCAGTGTTGCCAAGCCTGAGCATTGAGGCAGCTCTCCTCCCTGCCTCCCCAAATCATGAGATGTTCTTTTAAAACAAAAGTTTTTAAGCTAATCACACTTTCAATGGTACTTCTGTTTTAACCTCTAGAGCAGAGGTGGGCAAAATACAGCCCGCTGGACCCTCCTGCCCGTCCCCTGAGCTCTTGGCCTGGGAAGCTCACCCCCGGCCCATCCACCGCTACCCCCTGCTCCCCGTGGCCTCAGCTTGCTCCGCTACCGGCACAATGCTCTGGGGGTGGAGCTGCAAGCTCCTGGGGCAGCACAGCTGCAGAGCTGGCCTGATTCGGTGCTCTGTGCTGTGCGGTGCATGGCTGGCTCCAGTCGAGCGGGGCGGCTGTAGCGCTGCCATCCACCAGTGCTCCAGGCAGAGCGGTAAGGGGGCAGGGAGTGGGGGGGTGGGGGTGTTGGATAGAAGGCAGGGGAGTTCGGGGTGCTGGTCAGAGGACAGGGGTGTGGATAGCGGTCGGGGTGGTCAAAGGGCGGGGAACATTGGGGATGAATGGGGGCAGGGGTCCTGGGGGGAGGGGGCAGTCAGGAAGGAGAGGGGGGTTGGATGGGGCAGTGGGGGGCAGTCAGGGGACAGGGAGGGGTGGATGGGGCACAGCGTCCCCTAACCGGCCCTCCACACAATTTTGGAAACCCAATATGACCCCCAGGCCAAAAAGTTTACCTGCCTCTGAGCTAGAGTATATTCGGGTCACATTTTCAACCTTTTCTCTCTAACCATGAGGAATAGAAACTCACCAAATACAGAAAAACAGCAAATATTGTGAAACTCGAAATAAAGTAATGAAAGTTAACAACATCCTAATTGTGTTATAGGAACTGATAAAGGAGGATAAAGTGTGTTATGTCAGAAGTCTACATGTTTTACCACAGAATGATGTGCTGGTAGAGTAGTAAACAATAATAAGTCAAATTGTAATGGTTCCTCTGTTTAGAGTTATGAAATGTGTTGATTACAGTTCATGGTGGGTTTACATAAGCGAAGGCAGACCTTGCAAGGCTGCTTTTTTTAAAAGTTGTACTGACTATGGTATGTGATAATTTATACATGCAGGGCTCCACAGTGAGTCACACACCGCAGGATAAAGTTTGAAATATTTGTAAAGTGTAGAATTTGGATAAAGATGAAAATATGGAGACCGGCTCTCTGCTGGTCTCCAGTGAGACACATTTGCAGCTTTTTTGTTTAAGCAAAGAGCTGGTTCAGGGATTCCTCCCATGCCTTTTCTTAAAATAAAAATGAGCACCAGATGTTAATATCATTCTGGTGTAAAGAGTGCACAGGACTGGACGCTGCTCTACAGATCTTGAGGCCCTCGCAGAGTTTATCCTCTCCATGGAGCCTGACACACTTCAATAGGACTCCTAGTTCCCTACCTCCAGTACACATCCCTTTCACTCTACCTATGCCCCCCTCCTCACAAACACACACTTTAATCCTCCTCACATCTGGCTCCTCCTCACAGCAGCCGCGAGAGCACCACAGTCTAGCGTCAGCAGTAAAGAAGTCTATATTTAAACAAACTCACTGTAAATGTCATTCCATATACCCTTGGAAACAGCTGTGTATGAACACAGCCAGGGCACAAAAACTGGTTGGGCTGGGAAAGAGAAATTAAAAAACCTCAAATGACCGTATTCTACAGTTTTAAAGCACACACATTTCTGTGATACGCTCTGCTCCTCCCTGGCCCAAGGTATTGGGAGACAGAGCCTCTTCTGCCAGTTATGTATTTGGTAGATAATGGCCCAAATTTGGAGTTCATAGGCCAAGGCATGTGGGAAACAGGATGAGCCAAAACCATTAGAAAATCGTTAAAATCAACCATATAGACATATAAAACTAAGTCAACCTCCCACCCTCACTCACACTGCCAGATTTTAAAGCTCTGCTTTTCTTTCTTTCTACCTTGGGATTAGATCAGCAGTTCTCAAACTGTGGGTCGCGACCCCATTTTCATTGGGTTTCCAGGGCTGGCTTTAGACTTGCTGGGGTCCAGGGCTGAAGCCCGGGCCTCAGGGCTTTAGCCCTGGATGGCGGAGCTCAGATTATAGGCTCCCTGCCTGGGGCTGAAGCCCTTGGTCTTCAGCTTTGGCCTCCCAAGGGCAGCACAGCTTGTGTGGGCTCAGGCTTCAGTCCCCCCTACCCTCCTGGGGTCATGTGGTAATTTTTGTTGTCAGAAGGGGGTTGCGGTGTAATGAAGTTTGAGAACCCCTGGATTAGATGTTGCACCTGAAATTCCAGGGGACTGGCTTCTTTCTGGAGAAGTTAAGGGAGGTAATGTTTGAAAAATCAGGCTCTAGGAAGCTAGCTTCAGCCTTCACAATGGAGCAGTGAGCACTGCCCCCATATCATTATGAAAAGGCTCTACAGTGACCAGAAATTTGAAGGGAAGTTCAGATCCACATTTTAGATTCTTAACCCTGCGATTCACATAAATTCTGAAAGCCAATGGCCTCATTTTGGGCAGGGGGGTGGGGTGGAGGAGAAGTGTCATTGTTTGGTTTGTTTTTGTTTGATTTCTGTGCAGGTGTTTTGTTTTTAACTCTCACCTTGGAATCAGTAAATTGTCCAAATGAAAGAACCAGTTTTTCCCCAAATGCTCAGAGCAGTGTAGAATCCATGTGGCTTTTTGCTGAAGATTGAATGTGCCACTTTTACATATTTTTGGGAGAAAATGACCATACATCACTCACAACACAGGGCTAAGGTCTGCAGGACCCTCAGCAGATGCCTTACCTGAGATCTTATTATTTTAGGGGTTTCTAGAACTCATATCACTGAGGCATCTAGATGCTTAGATATTATTAGGAATATAACTTGTTAGTGTCAAGTATCAGAGGGGTAGCCGTGTTAGTCTGGATCTGTAAAAGCAGCAAAGAATCCTGTGGCACCTTATAGACTAACAAGACGTTTTGGAGCACGAGTTTTCATGGGTGAATACCCACTTCGTCGGATGCATGCACCCAACAAAGTGGGTATTCACCCACGAAAGCTCATTTTCCAAAACGTCTGTTAGTCTATAAGGTGCCACAGGACTCTTTGCAACTTGTTAGTGGTTTATTTTCCTCTACTTATACATACATACATGAAGGGAGAGAAAAGGTAGATATCTACAAATCAAAGTTTGCCAGAGAATACAAGAGGATTCGATTTCTCTGCCCAGGCTGCTACACATAATCTGAGTTATCCACATCTCTGAAAGCAAACCTGATTTGTATGCTGAAAACGTCACACATCATGTATCTAGCTGTGGTAGGTTAACAAACTTGGGTGTTGCTCACACATAATGCTCACACATTATGCACATCATTGCAAAAAAAACACCGCACAAACAAAAAAAATTTACTCTTTAAAGAGACTCTCCTTCAGCAAGTTTAGCCTCATTGTAAGTGCAGGTACCCCCCTTGCTTCCCATACATAGCTCTCCTCTACCTGCCCTGAGCTGCAGGGCTTTTCAGATGGCACAATGCTGATTTTGTGTAACATAAATGAGGGCTCTTTTACATGGCTCACTCGTTTCAATTATAGCTGAAGCCCAGAAGCATAGGGAGTGCATCATGGGACAGCAGAGCACTAAAGTTGTGTCATCATCTTCCAGGCACTAGCAGCTTTTATTAAGGTCTTGTACAAATCTTCTCCTGCCCTAGGCTCCTCTCCTCAAGCATCTCCATGACAGAAAGCAGGCTGGATAATACATAATTACCTTTGTGAAATTACATGCATACCTGGTGGTTTTCCCTTCGAACATTTATTCTCTCCAGCTTAGTGGAAACAAACAAGACATCGCTGCACTAGTTTAGCTTCCATAAATACACAGACGAGTAGCAGTTGGGTGGAATATGAATACATCAGTCCTTCAAGGCTCTGTTATCTATTGCTTCTAAATTATAGCAACCACTGTAAGCACCAGAGGTGATAATGAAGCATAGGCCAATGTGTCAAAACTCATACAGTACATTACATTCATCACTTTGGTACTTCATTGGCATTACTTTGATAACCAGTAGAGCCTGGAGGGAGGTGTGGGGAAGTGGCACCATCTGAGACTTCAGGGGGACTGGGTAGGTGCTATCCAGAGACGAGAGGATCAAACATTAAAGGAATGCTTCAAACACCACCGGGCTGGTGACAAACTGCTAAATCCCAGAGATATCTAAGTTAACACCAAACTCCCACCCTCAATTCATGGTGTTGCAAATATGGAGGGGGGAGGCAGAGTGGAAGAGATGGGAAAGGGCGAAAATAAAGGAAAACAACTGTGGAAAAAAAGCCAATCTTCTACACATGAAATTAGGCACCACGTTCATAACTGAATAAATATACATTTAAGACTTCTCACAAAATATTATTAGCTTGTTAATTATAGAGTTTTAAATGCTTGATGCACTATAGCAGCTCTATAGGAGTTATTACTGTATTTACAATTGGTAAATATAAAGTATATTTTGGCACATTTTCTATATTCTGAAACCTGCATCTATTTTTATTGCAGTACACCTAGAGAATCCAATTAGGATTCGAGTCCTGAGCAGGATACCTAGAAGTTCATTCACGTCCGTAAAGTTAATAGAATAAAAATGATGGCCAAGATTTTTAAAAGCGACTAATCGGTTTGGGTGCCCAATTTGAGATGCCATAAAGGCATCTGGTTTTCTAAAGAGCTGTACTCCTTTCTGCCCTCGGAAAACCAAGCCCCTTAAAGGTGCCTCAAGTTTAGGATGACTAGATATCCCAATATTAGGGGCTTTGTCTTATACACACAATTATACCCCTCACTTACACTAGGAAAAAAATACTGTCCCAATTTTTCATACTTGCTATCTGGTCACCCTACTCAAGTTCAACACCAAAACCAAACCAAACCGGAGCTGTTAGTTACCATTAAGCTGACTGAAAAACAGTGAGTACTGTGGCAAGGCACCTTCTCAGTCTCCCCAGCCTCTGCTGCTTTTCGCCCTGGTGAGACAGGCTCAGGTAATACAGTCCCCCTTGGGACACAGGGGACGTCTCCTCCCCGTATCTCCACCAGTCCTATTTAGAGTATTTTTTTTACTCCCTTGTGGGAGAGAGTACTGCCTCCCCTCCTGGTGAGACTCGCTGTCTTGCTGCTCCTACACTCCTGGCAGCAGGGCTCCTCCTCTCTCTGCTCTGCCCCCCTCCTTCCTCAAAGGGAACGGTTTAAAAAGGTCTCAGGCAGGCCTAAGTTGGAATCAGCTGATACTAATTAACCTCAGGTAGCTCCCCCCAGCTGATTCTAATTGCTACCTTGGTAACCCTTTCTCAGTTGAGTAGCCTCCCATTTGATAAAAAGTAGGGCCTTTTAACTCTCTGGGACTGATTCCTACCTCTCCCTTGCATCTGTCTGTCCTGAGTTTACCACAGTACGTTTTGTGAAAAAATGTAATTTTCCTTGAAGCTTTCTGACCTTTGAGTCGAAAAACAAAAATCTAAAAATAAAGGGTTGGGTTTTTTCCCTCAAGTTTTGGAATTCGTTCCACCTCCTTTTCCTCCCTTTATTTTCTGTCTTTTTCTCCCTCTATTTTTTTTTTAAATTTCCTTGTTTTTAGTGGTGAAAACGGGTAAAAGAAAGGAAAAGAAAGGGTGTGAAAAGGACTTTTTTGGGGAGTCACAAAAAAGTTTTAACTGCAAAACTTCAACTAGCTCTAGCTACCATTAAAAATACATAGCAGATTTTGATAAGCGTAACAAACCATTCTCAAACATCATGATCATATTCATCCCATAAAATAAGTAAACTAGATAGACAGCACTGCCAACAGGTTATTAATCTTACATACCTTTCCCTAGATTAGGAAAATGCAACTAACTCACTCAGATGAGCTTCGAATTTGTCAAAACAAACTACATGAGTCAACATTTAATGCAACAGAAAGAAATGTAAGTGAATATTTGTACACACCTGGGCACTGTGAAATAAATACAAAGACTCTGTAGCATATACCCTGCAAACACTTAATGTACAAAGACAGGGAACACCACACAGCCTTTCACATAGGGATGAAACTGACTAACTGGGAGAGATAACAAGATAAATGGATCAGATTTAGTTCCAGACAGCTGTCCCCTAGCAATACCAAATAGAATGCTTTCCAGGAGCACAGTTATATGCTGGGACCTGAGACGCCACATATGTTAATACAAACCCGATCTTCTTCAGCGTTAGTAAAGAAACTTTCAATGGAATTGAAAATAGATGGAAATACATTAACCAGAACAGCAGAGTGAAGTCTAGGAATGAAATCTTGGCCTTGCTGATATCAATGGCAAAACTCTCATTGACTTCAGGGAATCTATTGGGTGTCTGGGAAGTCATTGACTTCAGGGAAGCCAGGATTTCACCTACAAGTTCAAACTGCTAGCTACGGGGTGGATTACCACCCTCCCTTACACTGAGTAGAATCCCATTTCTTTCAATAGGGCTACTCAGTGTGAGAAAGGATGGTAGACTGTAGGCATGTGTTCCTTTCTGTCTTTCCTAGCCATCTGCAATCAATCACAAAGAGCCCTTGGAGAAACCCTAACCACCTGTCAGCCCAACAGGCACAAACCAAACAATGTTCCTTTCAGACTACCTTTAACAAGCAACAGTTTTGAAGGGCTGTGACCCTGGAATACTATATAAGCCTCCCAGCTCTTTTCAGTTAATAACTGTATACCACTTCCCCTACCATGTGACAGTTCAGAAAAATACAAACAGTTGCTGGTTGGCTCCCCATTTGTTTAATTCCTCAGGGTATTAGCAATATATATTTAAAGTTACTGAAATTAAAATAAATCTACAATGCATGTCAGCTTCAAGCTTACGTGATAATCACAATCATTCACAAATTCTAACTCCAGCTCCTGAACATATGCCATGCTACTGATTTAATTTCTGTAGGAAAACAAATACATAAATAAGCAAGCTGTTTACTGTTTATAATGGTCTGTTGATGAAATAAACAAACACCTCCCAATACATAAAGGATTCTCTGTACTTTGTTAATTTTTTTAAGTACAGACTCACGCAAAGCAAGAAGGCCATGTCTGCATCTAAAATTTTGCAGCGCTGGTTGTTACAGCTGTATTAGTACAGCTGTATAGGGCCAGCGCTGCAGAGTGGACACACTTACAGCAACCAGCGCTGCAAGTGGTGTTAGATGTGGCCACACTGCAGCGCTGTTGGGCGGCTTCAAGGGGGGTTCGGGGAACGCGAGAGCAAACCGGGAAAGGAGACCAGCTTCGCCGCGGTTTGCTCTCGCGTTCCCCGAACCCCCCTGCAAACCGCAGGGAAGGAGACCTGCTTGCTCGGGGTTCGGGGAACGAGAGAGCAAACCGGGAAAGGAGACCAGCTTCGCCGCAGTTTGCTCTCGCGTTCCCCGAACCACCCTGCAAACCGCAGGGAAGGAGACCTGCTTGTTCGGGGAACGCGAGAGCAAACCGGGGAAGGAGACCAGCTTCGCCGCGGTTTGCTCTCGCGTTCCCCGAACCACCCAGCAAACCGCAGGGAAGGAGACCTGCTTGCTCGGGGTTCGGGGAACGCGAGAGCAAGCTGGGGAAGGAGACCAGTTTGATTACCAGAGGCTTCCTCAGGTATGCTGGGATACCTGCTTATTCCACGGAGGTCAAGAAAAGCGCTGGTAAGTGTCTACACTTGATTACCAGCGCTGGATCACCAGCGCTGGATCCTCTACACCCGAGACAAAACGGGAGTACGGCCAGCGCTGCAAACAGGGAGTTGCAGCACTGGTGGTGCCCTGCAGATGTGTACACCTCCTAAGTTGCAGCGCTGTAACTCCCTCACCAGCGCTGCAACTTTCTGATGTAGACAAGCCCGAAGAAACTCCTGTAGCAGAAATATATCTGGAACTAAGTGGACACCAATTAACTAGCAGAACACAGACATGGTATGAAAAACTAATGAAGAGGGGAGGGTGGGGGGGAATCCATTCTAAGAATGAAACTGTTTAAAAGTTTGGCATCTACTCTTGTCAGATACTAAGAGAAAAAGATAACATAACTACCGTCTTGTTCACTAGCTGAAACCCCTCTCCCACCCACTGCTAGAATCACAGTATCACAATTTTTAAAACCTTATTTCAAACCCCTCCCCTGCATTTTTCCCTTCTTTCTTTTTGTTAACCTGTGATTGGATGACTTGGTTTACCATTAAAGATGATCACATCTTGCTCACACAAATTCCTAATGCAGATTACTTGGTTAATCTACTCTGGCTGTGTCAGGAGGTGCTGACATCTTTGTATTTGCATGGTTTAAAATGGCTGCAGAAGCTCAGGTTTTCCATAAGTTATTGAACATAAAATAACAGAGCATCCTAGAAATGACTATTGCCTCCTTGCATATCATTTTTAAATTTAACAAAGCCAAAGTAATTACTCTCATGAGCAACCTCCAGTGAAATGTTCTGCCCCTACTAGTAATGTACTGTATGCTATGGAGTAATTATGCTACCAAGCTGTCAGGGCTTCCTTATCTGCATGCAAATTAGTTCATATGCTATACGTCTGCTATAATGACAGTATTAAAACAAGAATTTTGTAATGAAGCGATCGTCTTTATGGCAACATAGTACAATTACTTGATTAACATAATGTGTCTCTCTCTATCTACTCATCAATGCCTGTAGTTGCTCCCAAACGGAAAAAGGCATAGCCAAAATTCACATCCTTCCATATTGCCAAAACTCTCTACTTCCCTTCTTCTCATATCTTTAAATAAATACATGAACAAGAATGTGAATTTCTAAACTACCTCTGTATAATACCATTCCCTCATTGTTCCTGTGGAAACACTGCATCAAATGTCATTAAGTGTGACTAGGTGAATAAATATTCCCACAATGCTCCAAAGGTTAGGAGATAAAACAGTAATAATCAAATCAGCAGCTGTTTGCTCCCAGCCTTGACATCAATCATCAACTGCTGTTGACTAGCTACTGTGAGCATCACAGACAAAAGACAGAGAAAGGAGGAGGGGAAATGCACCAGATCTGCAGTCTCACATTTAAAACAAATAAAAGTAAAAACATATTTTTTAAAAAAAAAAGGGGGGGGGAGGAAATCAGTGAATGGGCATTTAAATCACGTCAACATTATGATTTCTTCCTTGAAAAGGCTAGCATTCCCCGCCTCCACAATCATCAGCTTTTGAGCTCTCCCAATGGGCTAGGACAGAATGCAAATGTAATATCATAAATCTTCTCTCTGTTTCTATGGTTTTCCAGGGCTGTAATATCCAGGGAGCAGCATCCTCTCATTTCTGACACATGCAGCAACATTTCATAATGCATCAGCATCATGAATGGGAGATCTGCCTTCAGTTCTCAGTGCCGTTTGAAATGTTTGTATAAGGAAACAGTCATTTTTGGGTTACAGATCCTTTCCAATTTGGTTTTCCAGTGAATTATGCAATTCACTGCAAAGCTGATTTACAGTAATTAGCTTCTAAAAATAAAATCAATACAGGACTTGACTAATTTCCCTGCGCCGTTTTATGGAGTCTTTTCTTATTACATATTCAGTAACAGTTCTGTAGTTTTACTTTTTTTTTTTTTGACAAATAAAGAAGAAAAACTAGTGACAGCCCTAACCATTCAAATAAAAATTTACATCCATCTCTCAAATGAGGGCTTCACTTTTAGAAGTGTTTTTAATAACTCCAGCTCACACAGCCACATTTTAAAAGCTGCAAGGTATTTCTTCTTTCCCAGGACCAGTCCAGTGACTTGAACGCAGGACATTCTGTCCGAATTGAACCTTCTCCAAGCTGGTCTACAAAAATTAGGTTGGGAATCTTGCAATATCATACTTTCCAGTGAAACATATATTTAGTTTCTGATGCCACAGGGTACCAGGAAATGTGTAAGTTAAACATATTTTCAATTTTCGTTTTTAAAGTGAAAGTTTTTCTAACCACAAAAAAAGGTTCAGTTTGGGCTTGGTTACAATTTTAATACTTTACACTTAATGCATATATCATCTTTCATCCAATTATCTCCAGGCCACTTACAAACAATATAGCCTCACAAAGCCATTGGTATGTAGGTGAGAACTATTCTTATTCCCGTTTTAGAGATGAATAAACTGAGAACAAGAAAGGCTAAAAGTGACTTGCCACAGAAACAGATCAGTGTTTCAGATCCCAGGAGGCATCAACAGATCCCAGGAGTTCTGATTAAGTACCACAGACTCCTATTCTAAACACTCCTTTTTGGATGAAAGTTTTGTTCTTATCTAAACAGGTTAATCTATCACTACCCACTACTCTGCCTTCTTATAATCAGAATTAGAATTTTTTTCTAGCCTCAGAGTTCACACAGCTATAAACCCAAAAGTGTAAAGTTCGGATAGCAGCTCCATTCAGAGATCCTTAGAAAATAATTTTGGTAACTTTTCTTAATCCATTGTGATGACCAGGGCCGGCTCCAGGCACCAGCAGAGCAAACTCGTGCTTGGGGCGGGAGATTCCAAGGGGCGGCATTCCCACAGGGTTCCCCCCCCCCTTCGCCGCTCTGGCCACCCTATAGGGGGCAGCAGTGCGGAGGAGGGGAGTGCCCTGCTGGGAGCGGTGCCAGGTCTGTAGCAAGCCCGGAAGGGTTTTGTTTTTTTCCCTTCGCTGCTCTGGCCAGCCCACAAATTTGTTTTTTGTTTTCCCCCTCCCCTACTTCACTGCTCCGGCCACCCGCTTGGGGCAGCAAAAAAAGCCAGAGCCGGCTCTGCTGATGACCCCAATTTCAGGATTTATAAGAAGCCTCAAGTATATTATCAATGGCAGAATCATACAGTAAGGCAACCAGGTTTGAGGATAGCTACGTGCCAGGCGAAGAAGGAGTTAAACTGAATTAGAATTAGAAGGTGAGAGACATGAGCTGTCAAATAACAGATCAATCAAAAGATTTAGGAGTGTGTCATCTCATTTTCATGTTTTGTTATCTTTCAGAGAAGCACTAAGTATTGATGCACCAACTAATTGTTAAGCAAAATCTGACACTATAACACATGAATCAACAAATCAGCGAATCAGGCAAGCAATGGAATTAAATTCCTCCCTTTACAAAGTTTCTTTTGTTTCTGCCAATACAGCCTATAATCTGATGGGGTTTTGGCAGAACAATGGAAAAGAAGGTGGAATCAACCTTGGCTTTTGCGGGAAAAGAAGAAATATCAGAACATACCCACAACTACCCACAAAACCCTTTGCATTCCCTGACGCATCTGGTGAAGATAATACAATACAGACCAGGTTTTCACAGGAGCTCAGCTCACATTTAGTTTCTGGGTGGGATTTTCAAAAGCATTCAAACAACTTAGGCACATAAGTTCTATTGAAAGCAATGGGAATTGTGCACCTATCTCATGCGGGTGCTTTTAAAAATCCCACTGAAGTGGCCACATTTCAAAAGTGCTCAGAACCATCAGCTCCCTGAGCAGCTCCTATTGTCAACATGAAAACACGGTCCTATAGATATTTCTTTTTTTTATAGATTTCCTCGTGACCACCACTCATTGAAGTCAATGGAAGAATTCCTTCTGGCTTCACTATGGTGTGGATCAGGTTCTAGGTACCTAGCCATCAACTTTTCCTCAGGTGACTATGGGTCCTTGGCATCGATTCCACCGCTCCACCTCATCTCCACTGTCCTTCTATTCTCTACATCTTTCTTCTCTCTTTACATGGGCTGGGCATCTTCAGTTTACTACTGATGTTCCTCATCTATTCGGGGCTCTCCAAATTCACTCTCAGGGCTTGTCTACATCAGAAAGTTGCAGCGCTGGTGAGGGAGTTACAGCGCTGCAACTTTGAAGGTGTACACATCTGCAGGGCACCACCAGCGCTGCAACTCCCTGTTTGCAGCGCTGGCCGTACTCCCGTTTTGTCTCGGGTGTAGAGGATCCAGCGCTGGTGATCCAGCGCTGGTAATCCAATGTAGACACTTACCAGCGCTTTTCTTGACCTCCGTGGAAGGAGGAAGCCTCTGGTAATCAAGCTGGTCTCCTTTCCCGGTTTGCTCTCTCGTTCCCGGAACCCCGAGCAAGCAGGTCTCCTTCCCTGTGGTTTGCAGGGTGGTTCGGGGAACGCGAGAGCAAACCGCAGCGAAGCTGGTCTCCTTTCCCGGTTTGCTCTCTCGTTCCCGGAACCCCGAGCAAGCAGGTCTCCTTCCCTGCGGTTTGCTGGGTGGCTCCGGGAACGCGAGAGCAAACCGCGGCGAAGCTGGTCTCCTTTCCCGGTTTTCTCTCGCGTTCCCGGAACCCCCCTTGAAGCCGCCCAACAGCGCTGCAGTGTGGCCACATCTAACACCACTTGCAGCGCTGGTTGCTGTAAGTGTGGCCACTCTGCAGCGCTGGCCCTATACAGCTGTACTAATACAGCTGTAACAACCAGCGCTGCAAAATTTTAGATGTAGACATGGCCTCAGTGCTATATGGCCTTTAAAATCCATCCTGCTGATCACCTTACCCTACCAATCACAATTAGAATGCCATAGGCCAGGGGTTCTCAACCTTTTTCAAACTCAAAAACTCCAGGGCCTGGTGTGGGGCCTTGAGCAGTGGGCGGGGGGCCCTCCATAGGTGTAGTTTGATTTCTATTGCGGGGGGCAGGATTCAGTGGGGCTTGGGCTGGTTCTGCATGGTGAAGTCCGGGGAGCAAGCATCACCTCCAACCCCTGACTCTCCCAGCAGGCCACCCAGCCTGTCTGGTTGAGGGGCAGGAAACCAAAAATTATAACTCAAGGGCGGAGGGGCCTTCATCTCAAAAAGTTTGAAGACTTTTCAGGGTGCAGGGAGGGGGAAGCAAGGGGCTGTGCGCCGGCAGAGGGGAGCTCAGGTGCAGGGAGGGATTAACTAGGCCCCCTGGATCCCCAGTTGAGAACTGCTGCTATAGGCAAACCATGTTCGCTGTATGTCAGATTCTCCCTGTTAATATTTGCACGATAAATTACAAATCAATACTTTATATAATAGCCACATAGTGCCCTCAGATCAAACCTTCCTAATCCTCAGGGCTTTTTCCAGTAATTGATCATATTCACTCCATAAAGCTGACAACCTAAGACTATGGTTGGTACCTTTACAATACCATATAAACCACACACACAGAGACCATTTCTCTTAATAGGCAGAACAGTTCTGAGGGCAACCATTTTCTTATAGCTGTTTAAAAGTTTGCTGAATTTTCTTTAGATAAATAGATAAGCTTTCTGCATTATCTCCCATATTTGCCCCTACAAGGGATACTACAATTAGCAAGGAAACTATTGATTTAAGTAAGGAAACAAATGGTAAGTTTTAAATGGCAACCAGTACATTGGCCACATAATGCATGGTATATTAAGTCTTCCATTAAAATAAAACTATCAGCTAATTTTGGCTTAGACTTTGGACTACTATCTTTTTAATTGTTCAAAACAAACTCCCAAGTGAATGCCTTTCCCTCCTATTCATGTTCCATGTCATTTTGCACAGCAAATCCTTACGTATTTCCCAGGTTTATATAAAGTTGGCATTCATTTTAAAAATTTCTCTCTCTCCCGGTAATGATTTAGGTCAACACAGGAAGGTAATGCCAACATGGCCCAAACCAGGAAGCGTTGGACTCTTATAAGAAACTGATATCAACTTAAAGCCAGGGGTCAAAGTAACGGTGAAGACTTACCGGTACGGAGGCCGGCTCCTGCCCCTGGAAGGGGTGGGATCTCGGGTGGAAGGAGGTGTGTGTGTCAACATCCCCCTGCCAGCCCATCCACGCGCTGCCCCGGGCCCTTTTACACTGCAGGCCTGGGGCAGCTGTCCTTCGCCCCACCCCTGAGGGGGGGAGGGCAAAAGGGGCAGTGACATTAAAGCTGAGGAAAGTTCCAAGCCCCATTGCAACTTAAGACCATTGCTCCTTGTTCTGTCATCTGCCACCACTGAGAACAGCCGAGCTCCATCCTCTTTGGAACCTCCCTTCAGGTAGTTGAAAGCAGCTATCAAATCCCCCCGCACTCTTCCTTCTGCAGACTAAATAACCCCAGTTCCCTCAGCCTCTCTTCATAAATCACATGTCCCAGCCCCTTAATCATTTTTGTTGCCCTCCACTGGACTCTCTCCAATTTGTCCACATCCCTTCTGGAGTGGGAGGGCCCAAAACTGGACGTAGTACTCCAGGTGTGGCCACACCAGTGCCGAATAGAAGGGAATAATCACTTCCCTCGATCTGCTGGCAGTGCTCCTACTAATGCAGCCCAATATGCTGGCAACAAGGAAACACTGTTGACTCATATCCAGCTTCTCGTCCACTGTAATCCCCAGGTCCTTTTCTGCAGAACTGCAGCTTAGCTAGTTGGTCCCCAGCCTGTAGCAGTGCATGGGATTCTTCCATCCTAAGCAAAGTCCTTTGCCGCGGCAGTGCTTTAAAGTCAGCTGGGTATGGACCGGTACCAGTGGCCACTTTTTACCGGTGTGCCATACCAGCTTACTTTCACCTCCTGCTTAAGGCTGTAACAATCTTTAAAACAATTGATCTATCAGGTGCCTGCATCGCTGGAGACAGTGTCTCTGAACCACTAAGACAACACTGCTCCTCAAAAATACACAGATAAAGCTCAGGGGGATGGGGAGCAGAAACACATGAGAACTGGAGCCAAAGCATTGTCACTGAAGGGGACCTGGCTGTGGAATGAACTTCCAGAGTAAAGGATCACTTTTAAGAAATGCTGCCCAGCCTTGACAGAATGACAGTTACAGTACCAACAACTCTCCTCCTGACTAAAAGAAATAGCTCCATCCCTATAACCTGGAGAGACAAAAGCGCCAGATACTCCATGAAAAGTCCACTATTGCCAATCTATTTTGTATGAGAGGCACTCAGATACCATAGTGATGGGCAGCAGTACACAACTGTAGATACTCAGCTAGGTTAGACCCCACGTTGGCATGTTCTTCCAGAAAAAACAATCCCTGGAGATAAAGATGTCTGCAGTGGAAATACACAGAAGGGTCAGACAAGCAGTCAAAGGGGCTCTCTAGAATATACAGAGAAGCCACCCAGCCAAAAGGATCCCCATATATAATGGTCTGCACTGATGATCCACTCCATTTCTACTTCCAGACCAGAAAAAATCCCTCTACAGCTCTTGCTATAACTCGGCAGCCAGGTTATTATGTGATTGTCGGTTATATTTAAAAAAAATTCCCCCATCACTGCAATAAGAATTTGGAAAACAAAACACAGAAAGCACCTGCAGGGTGTGACTTCTTAGACGGGAATATTAATGGAGCTATGTGCTAAGAATTCTCTTCTGGGTTTTGTGCACATATACAATTATTTTTTAAAAATAAAAATACACAGGTATATAATTTTCTTGTGCTCTAATATCAGAAAGTGAAGCAAACACCTGTAGCAGACACATTCTGAACACTTATTCATGCATCTACACATTAATTATTCAGGATTTAAAAAAAACTAGGTCAAATACAATGGTTAAGCAGACCTGGAAGGTTTAAACCAGGATCATTCTTTGATCCAGTCACAATTTGGGCTGCAAAACTGGTTGGGGAGGAGCCATGCAGGCTCCTCTCAGAGCAAATCGGTCTAAATCCTTCTTCATAGTGGACTCCAAATCATGCAGACGTCAACCATATTTAAACAGCTTCCAGTCCAGATCCAACACTGGCCGCGGTTCGCTGCTCCAGGCCAATGGGGCGGTGGGAAGTGGAGTGGGCCAAGGGATGTGCTGGCCGCCCTTCTTGCAGCCCCCATTGGCCTGGAGCAGCGAATCACGGCATTACCTGGGAGACGCAATTGGCCAAACCTGCCAATGCGTCAGGTAAACAAACCAGCCTGGCCCGCCAAGGGCTTTCCCTGAACAAGCTGTGTCCCTAGTTTGAGAACCACTGCTATAAGACACACTGGTTATGAGACTCATGTTAGAGCTTTGGTAGCTACTGGGAACATCATCACTCCCTGAGCAAAGCACAATTAAATTACAGTAACTCCTCACCTAACGTTGTAGCTATGTTCCTGAAAAATGTGACTTTAAGCGAAATGATGTTAAGCGAACCCAATTTCCCCATAAGAATTAATGTAAATGAGGGGGTTAGATTCCAGGGAATTTTTTTTCACCAGACAAAAGATTACACACACACACACACACACACACACACACACACAACCACCCCAAGTTTTAAACAAACAATTTAATACTGGTACACAGTGATGATGATTGTGAAGCTTGGTTGAGGTGGAGGACACAGAAGGTTGGATATTTCCCTTACTGCTAAATGATGTACTAGCAATTGGCTGAGCCCTCAAGGGTTAACTCTCTCACTACAAGGCAGCAGGAATGAAGGGAGATATGCGCATTTCACCTTTAAGTACGCTGCCTTATTAATTAAGTTTGCTAAGACTGCAGCTGCTGCAAACTCCCTCCGTCCTGAGCCCTGGTGTGTCCCCCCTGCTCTATGGAAGATCAGGTAAGCCGGGTGCAGGAGCAGGGGGGAGGGGGATACCCTGACATTAGCCCTCCCCTTCTTTCCTCCCCCTAAGTTCCTTGTGCAGCAGCTGCCTGCAGTTCAGCTGTGTCCCCCCTCCACAGCAAGCAAGAGTCTTGGGGAGAGCTCCAAGGCAGAGGGCAGGAGCAACACATGGCAGTGGGGGGGAGGGACACAGCTAAACTGCAGGCAGCTGCTGCACAGGGAACTTAGGGGAGTGGGGAGCTGATGGGGGGCTGTCGGTCCACCCTGGTTCCAATCCCCCACCAGCTAGCTGCAAGGGGCTGCTCTTCCTGCAAGCAGTGGACAAAGCAGGCAGCTGCCAAACGATTAGAAGGGAGCATTGCACAGCTTTAAACACGCACATTGATCAGCAAGGTAACAACAAAACAACCTTAACCGGGATGACTAAGTGAGGAGTTAGAAGTGAAAGCCAATCCCAAACTAAGAGTGCAATGGCTCACTTCAGCTGTATGAGGCTTGACAAGAGCCACAGTAAGTGACTCACGGGTTTTATTCTCCCGCTAGTTTCACCAACTGATTGGAAAATTAAATATCCAGTATCCTCAAAGCAACACCATCCATAAGAAACCATCATCATTTCTAGGGCCTGAGAACCTTGAGCGTGTCCTTTTTAGAGCAGAACAGCTGTTCAGTTGATGGGTATCCTGACCCACCGGGGAAAGAAGCAGCCTCCTCTACTATAAAACGATTCCTTTTTCTGCTTTTCAAGCATTCTTAATTTGTGCACTGTTTGCAAGAGTCCTATAGAGGAAACAGCCACACGGACACAGGAAAGGTTGTTAGGCTGAAGAATTGCTCTGCTGTGTCCTTGTTTCATATCCAAGGTACTTATGTTCAAAAAGAGCAGGGAAATTTACAATGCATATCAACCTCGCCTGCTTTCAGAAATTAAAAACAATTATGAGATGTTCTGAAAGATTTTTCAGAAACAAACTAATATGTACTAGCAGTGCTATCTGGATATCAGGACACCTGGGTTCTGCTACCAGCTCCACGACTGACTCATTTGGCTGTGGACTAGTCATACAGGGTCTGATTTTCTGAACTGTGGAAAACCCGCAATTCCAACAGTGGCCAAAGGGACTAAGGTTACTCAGGGTATGTCTACATCTACAATTTTGCAGTGCTGGTTGTTACAGCTGTATTAGTACAGCTGTATAGGGCCAGCGCTGCAGAGTGGACACACTTACAGCAACCAGCGCTGCAAGTGGCGTTAGATGTGGCCACACTGCAGCGCTGTTGGGCGGCTTCAAGGGGGGTTCGGGGAACGCAAGAGCAAACCGGGAAAGGAGACCAGCTTCGCCGCGGTTTGCTCTCGCGTTCCCCGAACCCCCTCCCCGCAAGCAGGTCTCCTTCCCCGCGGTTTGCTCTCGCGTTCCCCGAACCGCCGTGCAAGCAGGTCTCCTTCCCCGCAGTTTGCTCTCGCGTTCCCCGAACCCCCCTGCAAACCACGGGGAAGGAGACCCGCTTGGGGGGGGATTCGGAGAACACCGGAGCAAACCGCGGGGAAGGAGACCTGCTTGATTACCAGAGAGGTATCCTCAGGTATGCTGGGATACCTGCTTATTCCACGGAGATCAAGAAAAGCGCTGGTAAGTGTCTACACTTGATTACCAGCGCTGGATCACCAGCGCTGGATCCTCTACACCCGAGACAAAACGGGAGTACGGCCAGCGCTGCAAACAGGGAGTTGCAGCGCTGGTGATGCCCTGCAGATGTGTACACCTCCTAAGTTGCAGCGCTGTAACCCCCTCACCAGCGCTGCAACTTTGTGATGTAGACAAGCCCTCAGTGTATCAGTGTACCTACCTCTAGCTTAGGTAGAATAATAATCAGCTCCTTCAAAGGCCTTTTGTGAGGCTTCCTTTAATACTTTGAAAGTCCTTTGAGATCCTCAGATGAAAGGTACATGTAATGCTAATAATGTTTAATTAGAAATAGGAAGCAGTGTGGCCTAGTGGATAGAGACTTAGCTTCTATTCCCAGAACTTCTACTGACATGCTGGATGACCTGGGGCAAGTCACTTACCCTCTCTGTGCCTCCTTCTCACCATCTGTAAAGTGGGGATAACGATACTTACCTCCTTTGTAAAATGCTTTGAGATCGACTGATGAAAAGTGTTACACAAAAGCTGGGTATTATTATCATCATCATGATTTTTTTCTACAACCTTAGATACATGTGCAGCATCCTGCAATGTTCATTTCATCCTTGTATATTCACACTTTTACTGTACTAATGCCCCAACATTACTTTGCTTCTCTCTCACAGCTACACAGTTTAATAGTTATGGCAACAGCCACATACCAGACAACTTCTTTATGATCAGCAGCATGGACTTTCTTAGATACAACACAAGGATTGAGGCAGTTGACAACAGACCTGACTCAAAACAGTCAGCCTATATCAGCCAGCAAGTTTTCACTATTTAGACTTGACCTATGGTATGCTGTGTAAAAATAGTTACTTAGCACTTTTTATAAAAATTAATGTCATGGTTTTCTAGTATATACAGAATACCAGATGACGGTGCACATGTATATTTATAAGGTTGTGTAAGTATTGCATTTTAATGGAGTTACAATATGATTATAATTAAAACTACATGATAATACAGACAGAGTTAAAGTTGTGCATACAAGCTAAGGTCTCGATGTTGCAAAGTCTAACATACTGTCATGGTATAATTCCCCACTCTGAATGAATCTTAGCGTCCAAAAGACGGGGTACCAGCAGGAATTCCTCTAAGCTCAATTACCAGCTTAGTACTGGTAGCGCTGCCACCAACCAGGAATTCCAGTGCCTGGTACACTCTGGTCCCCCCAAAACCTTGCCCGGGGACCCCCAAGACCCAGACCCTCTGGATCTTAACACAAGGAAAGTAAACCCTTTCCCTCACCATTGCCTCTCCCAGGCTTCCCCTCCCTGGGTTACCCTGGAAGATCACTGTGATTCAAACTCCTAGAATCTTAAAACAGAGAGGAAAATCCACCTTCCCTCTCCTTCTCTCTCCCCCTCCCAGACTCTCCCTGAGAGAGAAAGTAATCCTAACACAGAGAGAAAATTAACCTCTCTCTCCCCCTTCCCTCCTTTCTCCCCACCAATTCCCTGGTGGATCCAGACCCAGTCCCCTGGGGTCTCACCAGAATAAAAAAACCAATCAGGCTCTTAAACAAGAAAAGCTTTTAATTAAAGAAAGAAAAAAACAGTAAAAATTATCTTTGTAAATTTAAGATGGAATATGTTACAGAGTCTTTCAGCTATAGACACTGGGAATACCCTCCCAGCCTAAGTATACAAGTACAAAGTAAAATCCTTTCAACAAAATACAAATTTGAACTCCTTCCAGCCAAATACACATTTGCAAATAAAGAAAACAAACATAAGCCTAACTCGCCTTATCACCTAGTACTTACTATTTTGAATCTATAAGAACCTGTATCAGGGAGATTGGAGAGAAACCTGGTTGCATGTCTGGTCACTCTCAGAACCCAGAGAGAACAACAGCCAAACACTAACAGCACACACAAAAACTTCCCTCCCTCAAGATTTGAAAGTATCCTGTCCCCTGATTGGTCCTCTGGTCAGGTGACAGCCAGGCTCACTGATCTTGTTAACCCTTTACAGGCAAAAAAGATATGAAGTACTTTTGTTCTATTAACTCTTACTTATCTGTTTAGGACACATACATTTAAATTTAAGCATTCTGAACAGTCCCAATGAAGGCATTCAGAGTATTCACAGTGGGACAGTTGAGCACATGCTTAAGTTTTTGCAGAATTAGGGCCCAAACGTGGTCATCCCCTGAATTTTCAGTGCTTAATCATAGCATTCGCTTGAAATAATTTTTTATGGAATTAGCCTTATCCCCTAAAGAAAGAAAGCTTTTGATAAGGAGATTCCAGAAGACTGGAAGGGGGCAAATATAGTGCCCATCTATAAAAAGGGAAATAAAAACAATCCAGGAAACTACAGACCAGTTAGTTTAACTTCTGTGCCAGGGAAGATAATGGAGCAGATAATTAAAGAAATCATCTGCAAACACTTGGAAGGTGGTAAGGTGATAGGGAATAGCCAGCATGGATTTGTAAAGAACAAATCGTATCAGCCTAATCTGATAGTATTCTTTGATAGGATAATGAGCCTTGTGGATAAGGGAGAAGCAGTGGATGTGATATACCTAGACTTTAGTAAGGCATTTGATACGGTCTCGCATGATATTCTTATAGACAAACTAGGAAAGTACAATTTAGATGGGGCTACTATAAGTTGGGTGCGTAACTGGCTGGATAACTGCACTCAGAGAGTAGTTATTAATGGCTCCCAATCCTGCTGGAAAGGTATAACAAGTGGGGTTCCGCAGGGGTCTGTTTTGAGACCGGCTCTGTTCAATATCTTCATCAATGATTTAGATGTTGGCATAGAAAGTACGCTTATTAAGTTTGCGGACGATACCAAACTGGGAGGGATTGCAACTGCTTTGGAGGACAGGGTCAAAATTCAAAACGATCTGGACAAATTGGAGAAATGGTCTGAGGTAAACAGGATGAAGTTCAATAAAGATAAATGCAAAGTGCTCCACCTAGGAAGGAACAATCAGTTTCACACATACAGAATGGGAGGAGACTGTCTAGGAAGGAGTATGGCAGAAAGAGATCTAGGGGTCATAGTGGACCACAAGCTTAATATGAGTCAACAGTGTGATACTGTTGCAAAAAAAGCAAACGTGATTCTGGGATGCATTAACAGGTGTGTTGTAAACAAGACACGAGAAGTCATTCTTCCGTTTTACTTTGCGCTGGTTAGGCCTCAACTGGAGTATTGTGTCCAGTTCTGGGCAGCGCATTTCAAGAAAGATGTGGAGAAACTGGAGAGGGTCCAGAGAAGAGCAACGAGAATGATTAAAGGTCTTGAGAACATGACCTATGAAGGAAGGCTGAAGGAATTGGGTTTGTTTTGGAAAAGAGAAGACTGAGAGGGGACATGATAGCAGTTTTCAGGTATCTAAAAGGGTGTCATCAGGAGGAGGGAGAAAACTTGTTCACCTTAGCCTCCAATGATAGAACAAGAAGCAATGGGCTTAAACTGCAGCAAGGGAGATTTAGGTTGGACATTAGGAAAAAGTTCCTAACCGTCAAGGTAGTTAAACACTGGAATAAATTGCCTCGGGAGGTTGTGGAATCTCCATCTCTGGAGATATTTAAGAGTAGATTAGATAAATGTCTATTAGGGATGGTCCAGACAGTATTTGGTCCTGCCATGAGGGCAGGGGACTGGACTCGATGACCTCTCGAGGTCCCTTCCAGTCCTAGAGTCTATGAATCTATGAATCTAGTGCAAAAAGTTGAAGCTGTATCAACCTCCCAGTACTTCACATAGGAAAACGTCACACAGGCAGAGCATACCATGGTTTTCAAATGTTGGAAACTTTACAAGATGGATGCATGAAATACTCCAGATACAGCAGCAGAGTGAAAGAAAGAATGGCTCTTCCGGGGCCGTTCATCATCATTCATTATCCACCTTCACTAAGGGGAAGATTTTTCAGAGGTACAAAAGGCAGTTCAGCACCCAACGCCTATTGGCTTTCAGTGGGAACTGGGCATCTAAGCATCATTTGATGTTATTGTCTGTGCAACTCAACTTGGCTCTACACAGACGCCTGGTTTCTCCTAGCTGCACATTTCACAAGAGAAAAAACTTGTGCGTGAATGGGTGAGATTTTCAAAGGCTTAGAAATTGCTCAGATCAAATGCAAATTTTATCACTGCAGCAGCCTAGCCCCAATCCAGCAGAGCACGTCAGCACAAGCTCAATTTTCAACACCTAGGAATTTCCACAGAAATCAGTGGGATTACACAGCTGCTTAAAATTAAGCATGTGTTCAAGTGCCCTCTCAGACTGAGACCTATGAGTATGTCTAGGCCAGGATAAATGATTAGGATGAGGTTGAGGTTAGCTGACGTGTGGTAGCTAACCTTGACCTTTCTACTACTCTAGATGAAGATTATTGCCTTTTACCCTGAGCTAGGTCCCTCCTCAAATTGACCTCAACAAGTTAAATCAAGGTGTTTGTCTGCATCTAAAGCTGGCTGGAGTATAAGTGGGCCGGTGTAAAGTGAGAATTTTGTTTCATATTTGTAGTGTATTTGTACCACATGCTTAAACGACCCACTCAACTGCAAGGCCAACAGGAATTTGTAGAAAAATCTGACCTCTTCAACTAAGATTGGCAGCTCATTAACTCTTCATATCCCAGCCTTTCCAGAATGGGACACTTTGTTTTCTTTTCAGCCTTCGGGTGCTAGTGACCCCCATACTTGCTGTGTTACCAGAAACTAGCAGAACTTCATTGAAAGTGACATCATTCTAGAACACAGGTTGGCAACCTTTCAGAAGTGGTGTGCCGAGTCTTCATTTATTCACTCTAATTTAAGGTTTCGTGTGCTGGTAATACATTTTAATGTTTTTAGAAGATCTCTTTCCATAAGTCTATAATATATAATTAAAGTATTGTGTATGTAAAGTAAATATGGTTTTTTAAAATGTTTAAGAAACTTCATTTAAAGTTAAATTAAAATGCAGAGTCCCCCAGACCGGGGCCAGGACCCGGGCGGTGTGAATGCCAGTGAAAATCAGCTCACATGCTGCCTTCGGTTGCCTATCCCTGTCCTAGAACAATCAGTGACAGTCAATAGTTTACCTGTTTTTCAGGTACCTCTGTAAATCAGGATTTATTTACAGGTTTGCAAAATAGGCTGTACCTACCAACAGTTGTACCTACTCTACAGCTGTACCTACCAACAATGCCACATTAGTAACGATATTGTAGCTGAGATTAATATAGTCAACACTTCTAACAATGCAAGTTCAAGCAGAAAAGTGAGAGAGAAAGCCGGCCTGAAATCTGGTGTTGGGAATCCACTCCTCAAGCTACCAGGGGTTGGCCCAGGGCAAAGCTATCTACTGAGGGATGGAGCAAAGGCTTTGCTCTCCCACCATACCCTGTGTGAGGTGATCAATGCAGCAGCTTTTATAGCACCGGTGTGCCGTGTGCTAATTCTCTAGACAGGCGAGGAGGCAACATATTATTGCATTGCAATTAAAAAATAACAAGGAAAAATGCCAAGAGTAAAGAGGCAGGGAAAACCCTAATCTCCCTATAGCACAAGAAATGAGAAAGCAAAGCCCTGCTGTGCGACAGCATTTCTTTGTACCTTTTATTTTGCTGCTTGTGAGATGACAGGCGGACAATGATAAGTTCAATTCACCATGAGCCTGAATGTGCCTGTTACTCTTCCGACAACAAGGAAGCCAGATGGGAACCCTGTGAATTCCTACCACCAAACTGTAAGGCAGTTTTAAACACTAATTAGTATGGGACCCAACAGAGTCAGTACACTCTCTTAACTACCTCAAATATCCCGTATTACATAGATTGCTATTCCATATCAGATAATGTCAGCTCACACTTTAATAAATTCATCTACTACTGGTGACTCTTCACCCTTCTAACATATACATTATTCTTTCCTCCTCCTGGAGTAGTGCTGATATCCTACGAACAGCTATACTCATTCAGATCAATGGTCCATCCAGACCAGTGGTTCTCAACCACTGGGGTACATGTACCCACGGGGGTACTTAGAGGTCTTCTAGGGGGTACAGCAACTCATCTAGATATCTGCCTAGTCTTTCAACAAGCTACATAAAAAACACTAGCAAAGTCAGCACAAACTAAAATTTCATACAGACAATGACTTATTTATACTGCTCTATATGCTATACACTGAAATGTAAGTACAATATCTTTATTCCAATTTTATTTATTATATAATTATCTGGTAAAAATGAGACAGGAAGCAACTTTTCAGTAATAGTTTGCTGTGACAATTGTATGTTTGATTTTGTAAGCAAGTAGTTTTTAAGTGAGGTGAAATTTGGAGGAGGAGGGTACACAAGACAAATCAGACTCCTGAAAGGGGTACGGTGGTCTAGAAAGATAGAGAGTCACTGATCTAGACCAATATCCTGTCTTCGACAGCAACCAGTGCCAAACGCTTCAGAAGAAATTAACAGAACAGGGTAATTTATTGAGCAATCCGTTCTGTCATCCAGTCCCAGCATCTGGCAGTCAGAGGTTTAGGGCAAGGGTTCCCAATGCGCAGCAGTATCTAAATGCACCCACATCCTGGCCGGCAGTCAAGCATTCGCTGAAATGCCGCCGAATTTCTGCAGCGACGCCTCTCGATGACATTGCTTGTCGCCAACAAGCGGCGTCATCGAGAGGCATCACTGCCGAAATGCCGCAGAAATTCGGCGGCATTTTGGTGGATGCTCGACCGCCGCCACAGTCCTCGTCTGTCGCCTGCCAGATGAAAAGGTTGGGGACCACTGATTTAGGGATAAACAGAGGAAGGGGTTGCATCCCTCGCCATCTTGGCTTATAGCCATTGATGGACCTCTCCTCCATGAATTTATCTAATTAACCCTTTTGGGAACTTGGTTATAATTTTGACCTGCACAACATCTCCTGGCAATGAGTTCTACAAGTTGACTGTGTGTTGCGTGAAGAAGTACTTCTTTGTGTTTGTTTTAAACTTGCTGCCTATTAATTTCATTGAGTGGCCTCTAGTTCTTGTATTATGTGAAGGGGTAAAACACACTTCCCTATTCACTTTCTCCACACCAGTCATGATTTTATAGCCCTCTATCATATCCCTGCCTTGGTCATCTCTGGTCTAACTGAACAGCCCCAGTCTTTTTCATCTCTCCTCATACGGAAACTTTTCCATACCCCTCATCAATTTTGTTGCCTCTCTCTGTAACTTTTCCAATTCTAATATGTCTTTTTTGAGATGGGGTGACCAGAACTGCACGCAGTATTTAATATGTGGGCATAACATAGATTTATAGAGTGACATTATGATATTTTTCGCTATATTGTCTATCCCTTTCCTAATGATTCCTAACGTTCTGTTCGCTTTTTTGACTGCTACTGCACATTGAGAAGAACTATCCATGATGACTCCAAGATTTCTTTCTTGAGTAGTAACAACTAATTTAGATCACACCATTTTGTATACATAGTTGGGACTATTTTTTCTAATGTTCATTATCTTGCACTTATCAACATTGAATTTCATCTGCCATTTTATTGCCTAAACATCCAGTTTAAAGACATCCCTTTGTAACTCTTCACAGTCTGCTTCGGACTTAACTACCTTGACTAAGTTTGTAGTGTCTACAAATTTTGTCACCTCACTGGTTCACCCCTTTTCCAGGTCATCTATGAATATGGTGAATCGCACAATAGGTCCCAGTACAGATACTTCAGGGACCTCGCTGTTTATATCTCTCCTTGTGGAAACTGACTATTTATGCCTACCCCTTTGTTTCCTATCTTTTAAGCAGCTACTGATGTATTGGAGGACTTTCCCTCTTATCCCATAATCATTTAGTTTGCTTAGGAGTCTTTGGTGAGGGACCTTGTCAAAGACTTTCTGAAAATCCAAGTAGAATATATTGACTGGATCTCCCTTGTCGACATGCTTGAGACATCCTCAAAGAATTCTAGCATATTGATGAAACATGATTTTGTCATCCAAGCATTTACGCTGCGAAGACAACAACTACCTCATTAAGAATATAAGGTAGCACTTAATCCTACTTAAGTTTGTGGGTGGCAGGGATGGGCCAGATGACCTTTTAGCTTCCTTCCAGCTATACCTTTAATGAGCTTGTATGATTATCCCTTTTCCCAACTTTGCTCAGGACTCTCTTTTTCTACAAAAAAAATCACAACAGGTAGGCCGCATGCATGCTGAGACCACTGCCAGATCATGCAGGCCAGTATTATCTCACTGTTACCTTGGACACTCCCATTTGTCTGTATCCACCTGTCTTATATTTAAATTAAAAATTCTTTGGAGTATGGAGTATATTTCTGTTCTGTGTTTGTACATGGCCTAACACAATGGGGTTCTGGTCCATGATTGTGACGCTTAGGTGGACAGTAATACATAATAACAACGCAGGTTAGAGAGGGCTTTAAAAAACTGCTCTCCAATATGCAGATGTCCTGCTCTAACTTAAGATTTATGCCATGCTAAAACCACTTTTAAAGGAAAAAATACAAAACATGCGCCTGACCCTGCAATCATCACACACACAGGCAATCCTTATTCACTTGAGCAGCCTCAGAATTACACAGGTCATTCCCAGCAAGTGCTGAGAAACACTGTTATCTGAACCACCACCATGGATTCTGTATACTCCAACGTATTACAGAAAAGATATTTTAGAAATCTCAGCAAATTTCAAAAATATATCAGAACTAGTTTTTGTATTCCTTCATCTGAGTTAAAGGCTGAAAGGAAGCAACCAGCTTGAAAATCTGACAGTTCGGCCCCTTTCAAGGCGAGAGACATGGCCCTCCCGTTGGGAAGCTGGGTATCTCACCATTCCAGTGGCAAAGGCTCCTGTTTCTCCAGACCTGTGTGAAATTGAACTTTAAACCTCTGCCATATTTAGATCTAGAAAAGTTGTCCCTGGTGCAGGGTTAATCTCACCTAGCCCAGGCCTGGGTAATTCTGCAGGTAAGAAGAGGAACCATTTCACTGGGAGGTTGCTTAAAAGCTCTCAGAGGGCTGGAGTATTAGAACAAGTATTCGAGGAAATGGGTCACTGAGCAGAGAGCAGGTGAGCAGTTCAAAAGTGCATCTGATGTGCTCACCACACAGGAGGAGGCAAGGATATGTTGTATGGGTTTTAACAAGGATGCAACTTTATAAGTCAAATTTTACTTCCAATGTTCCTGTCGGGGGGACAGCTCAGTGCTGTCACTAGCAATCCATTGATCCTTTGCCAATTCTTGGGGGCATCGCAGAGAGAGCCAATAATCACACTAAGAGGTTCTCTGGGCACCCAGAGCCTCCATTTTGGGAGCTGAGGTGAGAGGGACTCTTGACCTCCGTCCAATACTGCCATCAAGTGGGGTAGTGTCCCAGCCCCTGGTTCCCATTTGTCTCCAGCAAAGACACATTGCCCTCATCTCAAAAGGAGAGTCCCTAGAATGCCCCTTAAGTTTCCTTTTTGGATCTGGAGCCTAAATCAGCAAGTTCCCGCACTAGGAACCTGCCAAAAATTGTGATAACTAAACGACTCTCACAGAGGTCCACACAGTGATCTCCGAGAGGGGGAGAATTCCAACCGTCTAATTGCCCCAAACCCAACCCTTAGGTTTCGCTGAAAAAAAAAACCCCAAACCAATCTGGTGGAGTGGGGAAAAAGTCCTTCCCAGCCCCAAAGCAGTGACTAGCATAGCCTGCAGCAACCTAGATAAGGGTGATGGAATGGGTTGATCAGCAAACAGGAAGTGGCCCTGAGCATACGGCTCTTATCGTAGTCCCTAATACGCCATCTCATGAGACATCTAGCCAACCCAGGAAGGTCTGCATGGGCTGGACTTCATGTCCTTTCTGCCCTCTGCTGTCACAGAAGCCACCAAAACTCATCCCTCCCTAGGTTCTGGGACCTCAACTCTATTTATCAGATTGGCTTTCACCTTCACTTATGTGGCATACAACACATACCATAATGTATACTACACTGTTCCCTCCTCTTCCACTGAATCCAAAAGCCAGTATATATAGGCCACATCTTTTGACACCCAAGTAACCGATGTTCTATCCATGTTTAGTGTTAATTTTTTACTAACAAAGAGAGTGAGCTTTGAGAAGCATGGAACATAGACTGGGTCACACCACAGCCCTTAAAAAAAAAAATCCACTCTTCAAAAGCGCTGCAGCCACTTCAATGTTCGGAGGGTTTCAAGCGGTAAGTGAACCAGGAGGGAAGCCAGTGGCTCTATTTAGCACAAATTATACACTGTTCATTTGCCACTAAACAGAAAGTGGGGAAGGAAAATAAAATCAATCAAGGGATGCTGCAAATTTCATAAAAATGCAAGGACTTGCAGAGACTGTATGGGTAGTGCCACCTGTACCTCTCAAATTTCAGGCAACATCTTTCCAGTGGAGACTACATGCCCATTCCCATGTGCATACCTGCAAAGCTTCAGAATATGCCAATATATTAAGGCATATCAAAGCAACATTGGGGAGATACTCTGCCGCCACTGAAATTCCATGGCAATTGAGCATTTAATTGACTTACACGCCTTTGACAATCCCAGCCTCTCTGGAAGAGGCTAGAAGTGGAAAGAACTATTAAAGTTGTCTGCCCTTTCTCTTTTCTGTTAAGGTCGTGAGATCTTCACAGCAAGAACTCTCTGTCACTATGTGTTTTCCCATAGTACAATGGACTCTATTCCTGGTTGACACACAGGCAGTAGCATCATACAAAGATAAATAATAATAAAAAAGATCAAGTAAACCTCTAATTACAATACTTTGCACTCCTCTAGGGCATTTAGTCTCTAAGTCAGGGGTCCCCAACGCGGGACATCTAAATGCGCCAGCGTCCTGGCCGGCGGTTGAGCATTTGCTGAAATACGACAGCATATCGGCGGCGATGCCTCTCGATGACGCCGCTTGCCGCTGACAAGTGGCATCATCTAGAGGCATTTCAGCGGATGCTCGACCGCCGCCACGGTCCTTCGTCTGGCGCCTGCCGTACAAAAAGGTTGAGGACCACTGCTCTAAGTATAGTAATTAATCTTTATTACACTCCTGTGAGGTAAGTCTAATTGTGCCCATTTTGCAGACATTTCTGTATGTTTCAAGACACGTTAAAATAACTTGCTCAAATTCATACAAGTTGGTGGGTGGCACCCAGTTCTGTGCTCTAACTGCTTCCCCCATGTTGTTTTTTTGCGAAGAAACTTTTTAAAAAGTGTATGGCTCTCCCACTGCAGTTTCTGCAGCACAAAGCTCTGAGGCAGCTGTATTTTAATCTAACTTTATTATAAGTGGCATTAGCTACAGCGGGACTTACTATAAGCTGGTTCTACTGTAACTTTTTTTTTTTAAATCTCATCTCTCCCCTTTCCTTCTTCTGCATAGAAAATTAGCCTTGGAGTTTAAAGGGGCAAGAAAAGCCGAAAAGCATCCTAGCATATCAGACAGGTTTGTCCTGAACTCTGCCTCGTCTATTCATCAGACAGCTTGGAGAAACTGGACTTCTGGAAAATGAGGTACTGTAAATACTCATTCATAGGCTGAATATTTTTAGTAAAGAAGCAACGCATCAGAGAGCGGGGGTTGGCTTATAAATGGGTCGACACCAAAATTTGATGATTTTAAACTCTATGGAATCATTGAATATCTAATACAATGTCGTTTTGTTTACCTAGAGTTCCTGCAGGCATGGAGCCCCTCAGCTCCCTGTGACCGCGGTTTGCCGTTCCCAACCAATGGGAGCTGCAGGAAGTGGCACCCTATGGGAGCTGAGGGGCCCTGTGCCCGTGAATGCTCCAGGTAAGCAAAATCTCCAGGCCTGCTATGGCTTAACCTAACAGGCCAGGAACCCAAGTTTGCCAACCCCTGAAATATAGGGTCGGCTTATGAAAGGGTCATATAGTTTTTGCTATTTGTACCTATCCATCTTGGGATGTCGGCTTATAAACGAACAGGCTAATGAACGAGTATATACAGTAATCATTAAAAAAAACCCAAATATGCTCTTGGCCTGAATTGTAACTTACATTCTTGTGATAATGAAGATAATAATGCTTGGCTTCAAAGAGCTACTATAACCTGGTATCATTCTCCACTATCCCGTAACCAACACTTCACCTAACAAGATTAACATATAAAAACTAGGTAATGCCAGAAAGCTATATATTTACACAATAAATTAGCCACTTGCCTTTCATTGTGCTCTGTGCAGTTCATAGGATTTCCTTTCTCGATCAAATTATGTCTACATACTGTCTGCCTTCAGATGTAAAACCATCAGTAACATTTCCACAGAGTCACCTCAAGTGAATCTCTGATAACGTACAGGATCAAAAGGTTTTCTTTCCTCCTGTTTTTGCAACCAGTGTTTAAACGTTAGGAGCCCCAGGACACTATCAAAGGCTTATCTGGCTAATAACAAAGCTTGTGAGGAAACATGTACAACCACATACTGTATATAAAGAACAGGGAAGTGTTCCCAGACACTTACTTAATACGAAGGAATAGATTACGCTTGTATCTCTAGTAGTCAACCTACAGCTGTTTAGCACATGAAAGAAAGACCATGCAGGTAAATAAGCACCTTATTTTCTTTAACAAAGGCTCTGTAACATATATACAAATTGAGTTTCTATATATAGACATTGAATCTCACTCTCTCATTACCTCTTTGAATGTTCAGAGCATTTTGTCTTTTGCAAGGTGGGTGAGGGGGGTAATTGCATCCCATTATTTCAAAGACTACATCATTAATGTCTCAGACACCATTATCTCTCTTACAGTCTGGCTAAGTTGAGAGTGGTCATGTTATTATTTATTTCGACTTTGGGAGGCTCAAATAATATGCCAATGGGGCCCATTTTAGCCGGTAAGTAGAGAGAGATTTCAAGCTTTGGCATTAAACAGAAAAGGTATATTTAAATAACCTCAGACAGGGAGAACCTTTGAGGCAAAAGAAAGTTTCTGAATTGTTTGGACATGAAGAAACAAACAAACACTCTAGTTTAAAGGTTCTTTTCGTTCTGGTTTTTTTTCAGGACTTGTGACAGCCAGAAGGCTAGACATCTTGCTGTGGCCTTGGACTAGTTACTTCATTGCTCTGCTTTGGTTTTCCCATCAGCGAAATGGAGATAATACTACTCAGCCATGTACCTCACAGCACTGTTGAAAGGATGAATTGGCTCTTACTATAAAGTGCTCTGGACATGCTATGTGCTATGGGACAGATTTTCAGAAGTGCTGAGCACCCCCAGCTTCCACTGATTTCAGAGACTTGGATAAGTATTCAACACCCCTGGAATTCAGACTCTGTATAAATGCTTTATTACTGTTCAGCAGAACTGGATGATAGCAGCAGCAATATACTTATGTGGAATTTTTCATCTTTAAAGCAGTTAATAAGCTTGAACATAATTAACCCTCACAACATCCTGTGAGCATTTTTATCCTCATTTTACAGAAAGGGCAAACTAAGTCAGATAGGATCAACAACTTGCTCAAAGCAATAGACAGAATCAGAACTCACATATTCCAGGTTCATTATGGAGACTTTTGTCAGAGACTCCATAGTCCCAGCTCTGCTGGGCTTTTCACTTAGAGCAGGGTTTAAATCCTTCTATTTCACAGTTCAGTAACTAAGTTTAGTCTCCAAATGTAACACAATTACTGTTCAGAGGAAAACTGAATTTTGTACTACTATTATTTTGAAATGGGTAAAACAGTCACTAACGTTTACAGAGAAAACAGCTAATAATCAGTCACTTTTGAAATTTTGCTCATTTGTTTTGGTTTTGGCACTCTGATAGCTAAATAACCAGTCACCACAAAATCAAAACCAAACACACACACACACACACACACACACACACACACACACACTCTCTCTTTCTCACATTTATTAAGCACAAGCCACTTCTAGAACAGAAAACTAAGCAGAAAACCAAGATGTGATTCATCTGCTTTGTGATATTTCCATTGACAACCAAGGAAAGCTGGCAAATCTCTCAGAAACCACAATGTGAAAGGCCTGCTGTATGCTTGAGATGTAGGGTAGAGTAGTTCCACTAGACTAGGGATGGAGGGGCCATGCTGGGACAAACTTTCATCCCTAGAGATTGGTTTGCATTTTTGGAAGTAATGGAACTAGAAATAAACTTATGCTCTAATGTCCAAAGAATTAACCAGAACATACACTTTTCAACCAGACCTGACAGAATTCTCTCTCAAAATGTTCAAAGCTTCACAGTGAATAAACAAAGATGGTGTCTTATTACCAACCTGTTTCTGACATTTAAACTTTTTAAAATAAAGTTGCGATCCTTTCTCAAAAGTCAAGTCCATCTCCCCCCGCCCCATCTCCAAAAGGGGGGGGGGGACCTTGTCCAATTAAAAACAAACTTTGAAAGAAAAAACCTGTAACATCAATTCACGGGAGAAACATTAGGTAAAAAAGCAGTTTTTGAAAAAGTTCTGATGGGGAGGGGACCTGCTTATAATGGAAAACTAGTTTATAATTTATAAATATGACTATGAAAACACTACCAATACGCCATTGTGTATGAAAAAATATATATATAAAAACCCATTACTGACTCATTTAATCATCAAGGACTTCTTTGAGACTGTTAGAGTTTACTGTTTAAACTGCTGTTTAAAAAGCATGCTGATTCACAGCATGGATAATTCATTCCTATGCTGCTACAGAGATTCGTGGAGTGTATATCTATATCTATATCTATATCTATAGATATAGATATAGATATATAAAGTGATCTTGTGTGCACAGTGGTGGATTTTTCCCCACTGGGATGAAGAACCAGTTAAATCCATTTTCAAAATAACAAATTCTTAATTTACTGGAGTCTAGAACCAAAATAATAAAAAAAAAACCCATTTTGGCACTTTCATACTTTACACATTAATAGACCCAGTTATGAATAAATGCTAGAGCTGTAGCTGGTTGTTCTGGGAGTGTTCAGGACAGCAACTTTGGGAAGAGAGAGAGAGAGAGAGAGAGAGAGAGAGAGAGAGAGAGAGAGAGAGAGAGAGAGAGAGAGAGAGAGAGAGTGTTGCATTAACAAGAGGTGACACCTCATTTCTGCCTCTATACTAGGGTGTGTCACTTATTTATACTGGAAAACTGATCCATTTTTCAAGGGATTAACAAACAAAGAGGAGTGGTGCTTCTTTGGATCCAAAATCAATGAGCATCGAGCACAATAGGATGCTGGCCCATTCCTGGGCTTCCAAGGCATTACACCAATACAAATAAATACCAACAATCCTGTTGATGTGGAAATTTCTCTCTCCATCAACCAGTGATTTGAGCACTGGGCCTGGATAATCTTGCTCCAGAAAAGTGGTTTGCAACCTTTTTACATTTGCAGATCCCTAAAAAATTACAAAGAGGTGTGGAGCCCTTTGGAAATTCAACCTGTGGTCCACGGATCCCTACTGTAGAAGTCTTAGGCCATAGCTACATACAGTGGTGCAGTTGTACCGATACAGTGTGTGTGGTGAAGATACTCTGTGAGAGCTCTCCTGTTAAGAAAGAAATCCATCTCTGTGAGCGGCAGAATCTGCGTCACCAGGAAAAGCTCTCCCATGACATAGTGCTGTGCACACAAGCGCTTATGCCGGTGTAACTCTGTCGCTTGGGGGGGGGTGGCATCTTACTCACACGGAGTGACATCTATTATGGCAGCATAAACTGTAGTGTAGATGTAGGTTTAGACTGAAAATTGGCTGAATGGAATTCAGCTGTAAATGTTGCATGGGCTCTGCCCAGCATTTGATGTAGGAGAAAGGGCGCTAAACTGTGGGCTTCTATGGTAACGACAACACTTCCGGGTTTTGACCTGGTGGTAGGGGTATTCACATGCTTTAGGGTATGTCTACATCTACAATTTTGCAGCGCTGGTTGTTACAGCTATATTAGTACAGCTGTATAGGGCCAGCGCTGCAGAGTGGTCACACTTACAGCAACCAGCGCTGCAAGTGGTGTTAGATGTGGCCACACTGCAGCGCTGTTGGGCGGCTTCAAGAGGGGTTAGGGGAACGCGAGAACAAACCGCGGGGAAGCAGGTCTCCTTCCCCGTGGTTTGCTCCAGTGTTCCCTGAACACCCCCCCCCCAAGCAGGTCTCCTTCCCCGCGGTTTGTTCTTGCGTTCCCCGAACCCCCGTGCAAGCAGGTCTCCTTCCCAGCGGTTTGCTCCGGTGTTTTTTGAACCCCCCGTGCAAGCAGATCTCCTTCCCTGCGGTGTGCTGTCGTGTTCCCCGAACCCCCCTGCAAGCAGGTCTCCTTCCCAGCGGTTTGCTCCGGTGTTTTTTGAACCCCCGTGCAAGCAGATCTCCTTCCTCGCGGTGTGCTGTCGCGTTCCCCGAACCCCCCTGCAAACCGCGGGGAAGGAGATCTGCTTGCACGGGGGTTAGGGGAACGCGAGAGCAAACCGCGGGGAAGGAGACCTGCTTCCCCGCGGTTTGCTCTCACGTTCCCCGAACCCCCCTGCAAACCGCGGGGAAGGAGACCTGCTTGATTACCAGAGAGGCTTCCTCTGGTATGCTGGGATATCTGTTTATTCCACGGAGGTCAAGAAAAACGCTGGTGAGTGTTTACACCTGATGACCAGTGCTGGATCACCAGCGCTGGATCCTCTACACCCGAGTTTCAACGGTTGTACGGCCAGCGCTGCAAACAGGGAGTTGCAGCGCTGGTGATGCCCTGCAGATGTGTACACCTCCTAAGTTGCAGCGCTATAATTCCCTCACCAGCGCTGCAACTTTGTGGTGTAGACAAGGCCTTAGATTGATCAGAAAAACGGAAGTGCCTTTTCCGGGATCTGAAACTTTATTTTCGTCGTCACCTTTCGCGGACCTCTTAGATATAGTCCATGGACCCCTGAGGGTCTGCAGACCACAGGTTGAAAACCACTGCTCTAGAAACTCATTTAAATTGACTGATATACTAGATACCTTTGATAGAACATGGTCTGCTTGAACTCCGTACTCAGTAATAAACTCTTTGGTTCTCTCTCTCTCTGTTTGATTTATTGTACCACTATGGTATTGTGTATTAATTCTTATTGCATCTAACTCTATGAGTTTCATAATTACTTGGCTGCATTTTAGAGTTTTTTTCTTTGAATTAAATATTGCCTTTTCAAAGCTATGCCAGAAAAAAAATATTAAATTAAAATTGAGAACTAATTTGAGTAAACTTTTGGAAACACAAGTGGCATTTTAACTGAACCTCTTACTTGGCAAAAATAAAATCCCAAGCATAAGCAGAACATTACTTTGAACACATTTTATGCAAAGCTTATCTAAATGTGGGTAGTTACATCTCACTTCGCAATCCACATACTCACTTTACAATCTTCATCCACTGAATTTTAGTTATCAACTTACACAATTATTAACGCTTGTACACAGCACAAAGGTCCTCATTCAGCAAAATACTTAAGCACGTGCTTAAATACTTTGAACTGGGTCTAAACGTGCACACAACATCTAAGAGATTACTAAAGTTATTACTAAAGGCAGAAACCGTCAGATAGGAATATGCTTATGCAACATTAGAACCTGAAGCTCACTGAAGTTAAATGAACCTTTGTAATCTTAAGGCTGGAACCTTCTGTACAGCAAGCGCAGCCTTTCCAGCAGCCTTCTTCTCTAACTCCCTCTCCAGTGTCTTCCAGGCAGTCAACTAGCTTGCTCTGCCTTTCCAACATTGCAGGTCCTGCTGCTGGATCCTCCTCACCTGGATTCTTGGGGGAGGCAGTCAGCAGATGCCAGACATATGTCACATCACTATGTACACATTCTCTTCTTTTCTCCATACCCATGGTCTCTGCTAGAAGGTGCAAAGTCCCAATGCTCATCTCCCATTGCACAAATATTAATCATACTGTGCATCATTGCTTTTTCATTTCATCTCCTCCTCCCATGTTCCTGTTTGGTCCTCTGCTCTCCATGCACATGCTATCTGGTTCCATTCTCCCCTGGGCATTCTTGTCCAGCCACCTCGACTCCTATGTTCCTATTCCTGGACATATTGCTTGGCTGCCTTCCCTTCCTTCTCATTCTCCTCTGCGTACTGAAATATCGAACTCTACCTCCAATGCCACTGGGGGCTCCAGTCCTTGACTCTAATTATCTCTTTTCCTGTAGATGGTCCCTTGTAAGGGAAGCCAACAGCATACTGATCACTTTGAAAATGAAAAGTTTGGGGCTGGCAGACACAACGATTTCAATTCTATTTCAACTCTAAGTTTCTCAGGTTACCACTGGCTTATTCATAAACAGGAGGTTAAATTGCCAGTGCCACGAGGTCCCAGTCTTAGCGGCCCCACTGGAACCAGGATAACAATAGCCATGGTTGCAGGATTTTAGTGCAATGTCCCTGTCTGTTATGGACAGTGATTATTTTCACTGAGAATCAAGTTTTAAAAGAGGTACAGACTGTGTAGAGGGAAAGCCAAGAAGCCTGATTTGGTTAGCATGGTTCTTAAAGAAATCCCTGTCTAGGACCAGGGAAATGGGGTGGTACTGTGCTAACAGAATGAGTGTTTAAATGTCCTTGCTACCAGCACAGTTTCCAACCATATGTGTGTAGCTAGGGCCTGTTAAAGGAGAACCGAGCCAGAGCTAGAGTAGAACCTAATTCAGTTTCTCTCCATATGTACAGCACAGGTGTGCTAATTGCTCATGGAGCTCAGCACAGATTTTCAAGATAGAACCAGTCCATGCTTGCTTTACACGAAAAATTGGAGAGGACTGAGTCTTCTACAGCACCCACTTTGAAGGTGTGCTGCTTCTTTTGGTGTTGTATTTCTACCTAAGCTAGTATTACATGGGACAATTCCCAGACTCAGGAAGATACTGCTGGTGCTTCTCATTGCTCCTGAGATCCACAGAGAGGACAATTTATGGCGCAAAGTCAGTGACTGATGGAATTTTCATCTCTCTTTTACGCATTATTATTATAATGGTACTTCTCTCATCAAGGTCTCTCAAACAGGGCCAGCTTCAAGGTTTTTGCTGCCCCAAGCGGCGAAAAAAATAAAATAAGTGCCTGCTCCACCGTGCCATTTTCTTCTTCGGCGGCATTTTGGCACCAGATCCTTCCCTCCGAGAGAGACTGAGGGACCCGCCACCGAATTGCCGCCTAAGAGCCAGACATGCCACTCCTTCCCCTTGGCCGCCCCAAGCACTTGCTTGCAGAGCTGGTGCCTGGAGCTGGCGCTGTTGTACAAGAAGTAGGAGAATGTAAGTTTAGCCATTTTATTTTGCATCAGAATGAAACTTATCAGACAAGATTTTAGGCCACACTTCTTTTAAAACAAAAAAGAACAAAAAACAAAAACAACCCTACAAATTTTAAACAGTTTCAGATAAATTTGTACCCCGCCCTCTTAAAAGCAGTTTAACTTTATATTCAATTTCACTGCGCCTTTCTGCCTTCTCCTTAACAAAGGAGAGGGGAAATCAAACGTAAAACTGTTAAAATAACAGTCAACTCAAAGTGGGAAAAGTGATGAAATTCCAATTGCACATGGCTTTCCAGCCTTAACTCAAACTGTTGTACTTACTAGTATACTGCACCACATTAGATACAGTACAAACATAGAAACGACAACTCTTGTCCTTGAATGATTATCGTTTAAAGACACAAGATGGAGCAACAAAGCACAAGGAAATGAACCTGGCAAAGAACTGGCCCAGCTTTGTTACTTACATGGATTGTAATGTTTGTAAATTAATGTAGAGGCAGAGGTGGGGAATATGGGAACAGGAAAAGAACAGAAAGAGGAGGAATAGTTAACTGTCTAGTCATGATCATCAAGCATCACAGCACACACGGCATCATCATGCAGTACCAAGTAGCTATTTGTATGTAATAAATTACATGCTTTTATCATACTGCATTTCTAGGACATATTGGTCTAATAAATGGAAATTAGCAGACCTACACTGGATGGGCAAACCATAAATAAAAAGACAGAACAACAATACAAAGCCCAAGGGATACAGCGTATATTATGAACTAAATCTTTCTGTGTGACTGCATCACAGTATGTGTTTCTGTATACTGATGAGTTATTTATCATAGCCTGACAACTTGGAGCAAAATAGCTGCTGTTATAAGACGACGATTTGAAACAGACGGTGTCAACAGATCTGAATTACCTTACAATGATCTTTACCTTATAATGCCCCAAGATAATTCCTTTGAGCTCACACTCTGGATAAAAATAAATACTGCGTGCTAAAGGATTTATCAGTGTAGAAAATTGTTAAAGTATCATAGGACAAAACTGCTGTGCTAGCAAAATCAGATAGATGGTCAGATAGATGAGGGCTGTACTCATCAGTTAGCATAAATATAAGGGCAAACTGCCATCCCAAAACCAGTGTCTGGCATGCTCCTGCGAATATAAAACTACTAAATTTTCATCATGAAACCTGATCCAAATTACTGAGATAACATTCCCTCCAACAAAAGCCCAGACAATTGTCTTCATTAATCACAGCTTACAAATATTTTAATTCCAGAAACTTGGAGAGGTTTTAGAGGGAATGTGCTTGTTCCATGTGAGAAGGCAGCTCTGATCAGCAGGGCCTGGTTTAATATTTTATGATAGTGATCTGCAGGGTATGCAGTGCAATTCTGATGGCTTGCACTGCCCTACGTTCCCTGAATCCTCAATATTGTTCGCAATTGCTTCATGAGAAAAAAAAAAAAAAAGGTTTAGTTCCAGCAGGACAACACTGACTGACTGAGCTCTCATTGCTTCACCTAATGCAAATGAAGCATCCATTAGACAGCGACTGGAAATGCTTTTCTACTTGGCCTTTTCAGAAAAAAACAATACCAGATATTTACATATAAATAACATTTTAAAGAAGAATGAAACTGATTTCCCATGCGTGATGTTTATTTATCAAGTCTTTTTATTATAGCAGCTAAAATACAAACTAGGGAGCAGGATCCCTGCTCAATCTATATCTCCGGGTCATCAGTACTGGTTCAACGCATTAACATTAAAATGACATTAAAACACAGTGTGAGCAATGGAAATCCATGATGAGAGCAAAATACAGTTTTCTTGATCCAGAATGTGCAATTCATGGTTTTCTCTACGGTATGCCTTTCCACTCAGGTCTCTGAACAAACACTTTACTGAAAAGAAGAGTTATGGCAACGACAGCAGGCGTGTATCTTTCCCACATACTGTATAGGGGCTATCAGTGTCTATCCAAAACAAAGAACACTCCAGATACCATATAAATACTAGCATAATACCAACCTCTGCTACTTTAAAGAAATCCAATAGGCAAGAATACCGTTCTCTAAAACCAGAGTTATAAAGAAACTCAGATAGTGCTGTTGTTCTGTTCCAAGGCAGGGTGAGACTCACTCATGTTTCTGTTCTAGTGTCTTTGATAACATAGGATTCAAAACTCCCACACTTTAACAGATAAAAGGGATATCCTTTCATGAAGTCAGCCATAAGGAAACAGAGGAGGAGGAGGCTTGTGTGCATTCAGAGGGAGGGGAATACCGATAACCTCCATCTCTTAGCCCATGTCCAGACAAACCCGCCGTATTGGCGGGTTAAAATCGATTGCTTGGGGATCGTTATATCGCGTCTAGTCTAGACGCGATATATCGATCCCCGAGCACGCTTACATCGATTCCGGAACTCCACCAACCCGAACGGAGTTCCGGAATCGACACGGAGAGCCGCGGACATCAATCCCGCGCCGTCTGGACGGGTGAGTAATTCAATCTTAGATATTCGACTTCAGCTACGTTATTCACGTAGCTGAAGTTGCGTATCTAAGATCGATTTTCCTCCCCTAGTCTGGACGAGGCCTTAATGGAGTTTTACTCTATGATAGGAACCATTTTTGTAGACAGTGAAATGTAACAGATGGTATCACGAGTTATCTGGTTAAGTTGTGGAATTTAAGCAGAGCAGCACGCTACATGACAGACCTTCTTTATGTACAATTATAACTGCAAATCTACGGAGGTTGTTTTTTTTTTCAGGCACCAACAGGTAATTTTGAATAGAGCACTTTGGAAAGCGAGCTTGTGTTACAATGCAATTGTGATGGGATGGTGCCATGACTATCTTGCCCTACAGGACCCCGGAAGAGATGCCCTCTGACAGTTTCTTGCATGTGGGGTCCGAGTCAACCTAATCAGCAGAACATCAGCTTACAGACTGGTCTGTATCTCATGTTATCCATACACAAACATGTGTAAGGCAAACAAAAGAGAAATACTTTAAAAGCAACGTGGTCAAATGGGAAATCACTCCTCTGTCTGAAAGTCTGGTGCCTGCCTAGGCTTACTAAAACTGAAAAGAGTTTGTGAGGAGGAATATTTTATTCATTTTATTTATTTTTCTCAACTTTTTATTTTCTGTTGGGTATTTTCTGCCTTTCTATATAGTCAATTTCATTGTTTCTCATGCCTTGCCAGTTGGTTTCCCCCTTGGTAAACAAGGAGGCAGAAAATACATGCAAAAATTAAAGGAATTTAAAAGGGAAATAAAACTCAAGAGTTGCTATTTAACACAAGATCTATCAGACACAGGATTTTTTTTGTTAAGTCAATTAAAAATTATATTAAACCACCAAGAAAATGATGTGTTTTCAGCTGCAGATGGTATTAGATAAATACAAATGTCTTACACATACCTAGGAATCCAATGTTGTACACTGGACAATCCATATCCAGTTTTAAGTTCCATTCTTTAATTTATTCAAATTTCTTTTAATAAAAAGTCTATTTCAGTTGCTTGTACAAATATTTTAAAATGTATAAAACTAAGGATTAAAAAAAAAAAAAGTCACATGCCCATCTCCATCAGCCCCAATCCACAAAATAATGTCAATAACCTCCACTCTCTCAT
Source organism: Gopherus evgoodei (assembly GCF_007399415.2). NCBI lineage: Eukaryota > Metazoa > Chordata > Testudines > Testudinidae > Gopherus > Gopherus evgoodei. Next base: position 124,649,272 of record NC_044328.1, on the reverse strand, counting down.
TAAACTATATCCCTCAGCAGAACACAAGAAAATAGAGTAGTCCTGCAGCATCCCTGAAGGTCAAAAAATCTGGGCATTGATGGAAGAAGGGAAGAAAGGATGTTGTCACAGCCAAGGATCCCCCGCTTCCCCAGAAAATATTTGGCACCAGTCCATTCTCTTTGGAAAAGAGGGCTTTGACTTGGACCATCATCACTGACCACAACTGAAACAGGTAGCACACAGAGGGCTTGTCTACATCAGAAAGTTGCAGCGCTGGTGAGGGAGTTACAGCGCTGCAACTTTGAAGGTGTACACATCTGCAGGGCACCACCAGCGCTGCAACTCCCTGTTTGCAGCGCTGGCCGTACTCCCGTTTTGTCTCGGGTGTAGAGGATCCAGCGCTGGTGATCCAGCGCTGGTAATCCAATGTAGACACTTACCAGCGCTTTTCTTGACCTCCGTGGAAGGAGGAAGCCTCTGGTAATCAAGCTGGTCTCCTTTCCCGGTTTGCTCTCTCGTTCCCGGAACCCCGAGCAAGCAGGTCTCCTTCCCTGCGGTTTGCTGGGTGGCTCCGGGAACGCGAGAGCAAACCGCGGCGAAGCTGGTCTCCTTTCCCGGTTTGCTCTCTCGTTCCCCGAACCCCCGAGCAAGCAGGTCTCCTTCCCTGCGGTTTGCAGGGTGGTTCGGGGAACGCGAGAGCAAACCGCGGCGAAGCTGGTCTCCTTTCCCGGTTTGCTCTCTCGTTCCCCGAACCCCCGAGCAAGCAGGTCTCCTTCCCTGCGGTTTGCAGGGTGGTTCGCGGAACGCGAGAGCAAACCGCGGCGAAGCTGGTCTCCTTTCCCGGTTTGCTCTCTCGTTCCCGGAACCCCGAGCAAGCAGGTCTCCTTCCCTGCGGTTTGCAGGGGGGTTCGGGGAACGCGAGAGTAAACCGCGGCGAAGCTGGTCTCCTTCCCCGGTTTGCTCTCGCGTTCCCGGAACCCCCCTTGAAGCCGCCCAACAGCGCTGCAGTGTGGCCACATCTAACACCACTTGCAGCGCTGGTTGCTGTAAGTGTGGCCACTCTGCAGCGCTGGCCCTATACAGCTGTACTAATACAGCTGTAACAACCAGCGCTGCAAAATTTTAGATGTAGACATGGCCAGAGAGAGGTGGTATTTATCTCAGGCAGCCACTTCTCCAGCCGTTTATTTAGGGCTTTACAGCTAATCAGACACCAAATATAAAACTGGCTCTTAGAGACACCCACAAACCCAAAGAAGCTGAAGTTCTCACATAAGCCACTCTGTACGATGACAATCAACCTGTAAAATGCCTGAAAGTATAATTTATATTTTCAGGAGCGAGCTTCCTACCAAAGATGAGGGGCTTGAAACAGAGACAAGGAGCATCAGCACAAGACCATGCAGAGAACTACAGAAGGGGTTCATACTGGTGTAGCTACACTGGTGCAAAACCCCCCAAGTAATCAAGATCTATTCAGCGAAGTATGACATCAGATACACAAGAAATCTTAGACTTCATAAAGTGAGGACCTACAATTTCCTACCAGCAAAGGCCTGACTTAAAATCCCCCATATTTAAAATCCCCCCACAGAATTTGGTTTGATAAATTAACAGCTACTCATAAAAAAGCTTCATTCCAAAGGAGACCTTTCTCCTTATTTGTGGTTAGAAGAGTTGTTCCACAGATACACAGCCAGCAGCAACAGATCTCAAATTAACAGTCATTCCTCTACTGTGCCAGAACTGTAGTCTACCCTTGGCACCTAGCGGCGACAATCCTTCCACAAATAATTTAAACGCTAAACAAAGATGCATTTGGGTTTGAAGCCTGGCCTGGAAAGTAGCAAAAATATTCAGAGTGACTGTATTCAGAAGTCACAGGCAGATATTCCTAAAATATTGGTAGCCTGGTAATTAACAAATCTTGCAGTGAGGGTTAATGGTACATCTTCTAATACTGTCTTCAAAGAGAAGTAAAGCACACAGAGTATTTCTTAAAAAGACACTCGATCAGATCACTGCCATTGTACAAAACTAGTAGTTTCTTACAGAAACTCAGAGCTATTTCAAGCGAGAGTGAACTGGAGAGGCAGAGAAAGAGAGACT